>NW_024513654.1:13518409-13775065 GCF_017590135.1 Pyrgilauda ruficollis | reverse complement strand
CGGAACGGGCCGCTCTCGGCGCCCCGGGCCCGCCCGGCTCCGCCCGCGCTGCGAGCCGGCCTCCCCGCTGGGGCCCGCGGGCCAGCGCGCTCTGGGCGTGAGCCTCGAGCCGGAGTCTCGGTGGGCCCGGTCTAGACACGGGGGCCGGCCCTGGCCCTGGACTGCTCAGCGTCCCGGTCTAGTCCCGATTCGGGTCTGCTCTGGTGTGGGGCTCGGTCACAGCCTGGATCCGGTCCCAGTCCAGGGCTGGGCACTGATCCGGGTCTAATCCAGGTTCAGGGCTCAGTCTCAGTCTGGGTCTTGGCGTGGCCTGCATCCAGCTGTGCCGGTCACGGTGGGTTTGTCCCCATGAGGTTGCTGGGCCACCTGTCCCCGAGGAGAGACCAGGGAGCAGCCTCACACCCGGAGTCCCTGGAAAGGAACAGCAGCTTCTGCACAGGCCCGTGAGCGTGGCTGGCAGCTCATTCCCTGCCCCTCCATACCCCCAAAGCATCCCAGCTCTGGGTGCACTGACACTGTCCTGCCCAGCACCTGCAGCCCTGCTCGCACTGCTCGGGGCACCATGGGCTGTCCTAAAAGGTGCTTGTAGTAGAGCAGGGATGCTGGCTCCCAGGGATGCTCCAGGGATCAGGGCTATGTCTGATGCCAAAAGTTGTGACCTTGTTCTAACCCTATGCTGGCTCTTGGACAATGAGGGCACAATGCTGCTGCTGACTGCCTGCAGCCGCTGATGAACAGGGCATGTGTCCCATGGGCAGAAGGCTGGGGACCCAGCGACACCCCAGCTGCAGGTCCAGGTCCAAGACTCAACTTTGTCCCAAGAGTGCATCCCAGAGCTGCAGCCAGTCCAGGGAGATGCAGGCAGCCCTCCATTGGCCCCGACCCACCAAGGGCCAGTCAGTCTGTACATGACTGCCCAGTGTGCCCTGGCCCTGGGACAGAGGGCCCTTTCAGCACGGAGTGATGAAGTCCTTAGGAATGCAACTACATCCTGTCCTCAGTACATGCCATAGCCAGAGCCTTGGGGACTTGGCCTCCCTCTGCTCTGTCCAGAGCCCCATGTGAGCATCAGGCTGTGCCCAGTCTCTGGACAGGCAGCAGGGCCAGGGATAGTCCCTGTCCCAAAGGGCAGAGGCTTGAGCCTCTATAGTAGGAGCAGTGGCTCAGCATGTGAGCCACTGCTCAGGTGGTCACAGAGCCTGCCTGTGACCCCAGAGCACCCCAGGACTTCATGACCATGGCCAGAGACTCCAAGCAGAGAGGCCTCAGGGTGCAGGGCTACAGAGCTGGGTGTGATCTCAGCTCAGACCTCATACCCAGCAGGTCCCAGCCCCAGCACAAAGCCCCAGACACCCAGTGAGCGCCAACATTGCTTTATTTGGAAGGTGAATCCATTGGCACCTGAAAGGAGGCTGTAGGGGGATAGAGCTGGTGTGACAGACAGGGCTGCAGAAAGCCAGGGGAAGGCACTTGTGCTGGCAGAAGCACCGAGGGCATTTTGGACAGCCTGGGCCAAGGGCTGCACCAGAGTAAGGCAGAGGCAGGCAGTGTCAGGGACCAGCCTTGACACAGGGCACAGCCAGCATGTCCTACCCAAGGAAGGGGTACATGGCCTGGGGCTTGGAAGGAGCCCTGAGCATGATGGGGTATGCACTGGGACAGCACATCATGATGGAAGTGGTGACTCAGTACCAATCCCAGACCCCTTCAAGCACCCAGGGGAATCATGGCTGCTGCTCTCCACCTCAAAAAAGGCGCCAGGGAACCCCAGGCAACAGGCAGCTGTGGCCAGCTGCTGGGGACACCCATATCACTGATCTAAGTCTATGTAGAGACTGGAGCAGACCCTCCCTCGAACTGGGAGCAATAGAAAGGACCTGCCTCCAGGCAGGGTGAGGAGGGCTTGTGGCATGGCAGCCCTAGTGGGGCTCTGCTCCAAAAATTCTGTCTCTGGCTGCCCATTTCTCTAGTCAGCCCTACATGGCCTCGTCAGGACTTGACACCTGATGGATTTGGGAGGCTGATCCAGGGCTGGGCTGGCTCCAGTGCCAGTGTCCTCTTCTGTTCTCCAAGATAGGTTGTGATCCCACAATGCCTGGCCCCAGCTCCCCAGCACAGCCTAGCACTGCCATGCTGCAATGCTCACCCTTCCCCTCCACCTCACCACAGTCTCCAGGCACTGCCCACTCCCAGTGAGTCCAGAGATGAAGATTTTCCAGGATGATAAACCAAGTGCGGCAGAGACAGGCAGGGCTGCAGGCTGGTCTCCAGAACCAGCGAGGCTGTTTCTGTCCCTTTTGGAGTAGCCTGGTCCCAGGGCTGGTTCAGTGGCTCTGGATGGCTTGGAGCCACAAACCTCTCTGCAGGGACAGCAGGAGAGGAGACAACAACCCCATGACTGGCTCCCCTCAGCCTCTGGGGCACCTGGCTCCATCCCAGGGCTGCACAAACTCCAGGGCTGGAGGAATTTACCCCCTGCCCAGGGTCACAGAACAGGTTACGGCTCCACTTGTCCTTCCTCTCCCTCCACAGCAATGGAGGCCTTGCTGCCCTTCTCAGCCTCCAAACTGGACTGGGGTAATGCTGGATCTGGCTGTGCAGTACCTGGGTGTCTCCACACCCCTTGAGTGCAGGGCAGGAAGGCACTGAGCCCTTTGGGGCTCCAATAAGATAAAGAATGTTTTCAGGCCAGACAGAAGGAGGGGCCCAGGCTGGGGAAGCCAAGTTCAGAGCCTCCCTTAGGGAATTGTGGAGGCGCCATGCAGCTGGAATGGCAAGACGGGGCTGCCAGCAGGTCAGGGGGGTTTATGCCCATCCAACTCCACTAGGAGCTGCTGCCCCCAGCTCAGCTCCCCCAGGCATCCCCTCTCTACCCCAGGGAATAGTCAGCACCCACCTGAGCATGCAGCATCTGCAAGACCAGGGGCAGGGGATTTTGGCTTGAGTCCTAGGGGGGCTCCCAAAGATTGATATCCCTCTTAGGGGCTCTCCATTTGGGTCCTTCCACTTGCAGTAGCCTATGTCTGTCGAGGGCTGGGAGAAGGGCCTGTGCAGTGGCTGAGTGTCCACACTGCCTCGGTGCGCTGCAGGGGAAGCCGTGCTCCGCGAAGGCCTCTGTCTGTCCGTCCGTTTGTGCAGGAGTCTCTGGAGGAATTGCAGTGCAGTCAGCCAGGAGTGGATGGGGTGGCAGGGTCGTTTCATCCCAAAGACAGGCTGTGTTCTGTCTGCGGCTGAGAAGGGGAGCCAAGTGGCACGGGATCTCAGATGATGTCTCGCTGGTCCTGGCAACGCCGCAACAGGCAATAGAGCCCGGAGAAGAGGTACAGGCAGGCAGTGATGCCCCCGCAGATGGAGGCGCTCAGGTAGGCACTGTACAGGCAGTGCTGGCTGTAGCCCGGCAGGTTGCAAAAGCTTCTCTGCTTGGCCTTGTGACCCATGATGCCAGTGGCAGCTGCGTAGAGCCCCACACCCAGTGCCAGGTCGTGCACCAGGTTGGTGAGGAGCCAGCGGGAGCCCAGCCAGGGCACCAGCTCCCAGCGCCCCAGCAGGCTCAGCCCGAAGAGGGCCAGGGTGAGGAGCCAGATGAGGACGGCGGCAAACAGAGCGAAGTGGGCCGCCCCCTCGTACTTATGAGCCGCTACCGTCACCCAGAAGGCAGCGCCCAGAGCCAGCTGCCCCAGGCGTAGCAGGCCCAGCGGGCTCCGCAGGTAGGCGCGATGGAGGCTGAGAGAGCCGCGGGCCGGCGGCCCCGGGGGCGGCGGCACTGTCGGGGGAGCCGTGCGGGCCATGGCGCGGCCCTGCCTACTCCGGCGCGGCTCGGGCGGGACTCAGGGCCCCGGCAGCGACTTCCTCCCTGACTGTTGCCAAACATCTGGCACTTAGCGGTCCTCCCCGCGCGGGGCCTCTCTCCTCTCCTCCCCGCCCCGCCTCCGCACCCCGCAGCACCTCCCGCCAGCCCATCGGACAGCCGAGGGCCGCCGCGGATGCGCCGTCGGGCAGGGATCGCCGCGCCCCTCCCGTCCCGCCGCCGCCGGGGCGGGCCGCAAAGCGGGGCGCGTGGGGCGGCGGGAGGACGAGAGGGACGGCGACCGATGCCGGCGGCGGGGCCCAGAGACAGCACACCGGGACCCCGAGCGGCGGCCGGCGTGGGGCGCGCGCCGGGGCTCCCCTTACGTCACCGGGATTCCCTTCGGAGCGCGGAGCGGCGCGGCCCCGCCCGGGGGCGAGGCCTCGCACCCCGCCCGTAACGTCATCTGCGCCACGTGGCCTCCTAGCGAAGCGGGGCAGCCGCGCCCCTCGGCGCCGATTGGTGGTGGCAGCAGGAGGCGGGCGGGGATTGGCGGGGGGCGGGGCCGGTACGCAGGGTGAATGAATGGGGCGCGCGGCTGCGGCGGGACCCCGGCGCGGTGGCGCGAAGCGGGTCCGGGAACGCAGCGGGCACCAGGCGGAGCCGCCACCGCCAGGTCTGTGCGAGGGGCCGGTGGGTGCGGGACAGCGTCGGAGCGAAAGTGGGTCACGGCGGGGCCCAGCGCCCCAGGCAGGGCGGGACCGGACTTGCGTGCCCCGGCCCGAGCCGGGGCGTCTCCCGCGTTCCCGGGCGGCCGCGCCTGTGCGGCTGGCCCCCTGCCCGGCGTCCCGGACCGCCCTTCCCCCGACGCCTCCCCTTCTTCACTGGGCATCCGCGCCGGATCCCGGGGGAGGCGGACCGGATCGGGCGGCGGGACGGGAGCCTGACGCCGACTGTTCGGTGCCCGCAGCGGCCAAGGCCATGGGCACTCCGGCCTCGGTGGTAAGCGACTCTCCGGGACGGGCAGCGCCCTCAGCCCGCGCCCGTAAGCGGGCCTCGGCCAACATCTTCCAGGGCGTGGGGCTGCGAGAGCTGCGGAGCCTGTTCCGGAGCGGCGGGGCCGAGCGGCCCGAGGAGCGCGCCCGCCTCGTCTGGCGGTACGCGGGCCAGCGGCGCATGGCGCGGGCCCTGCGGCGGCTTCGGCGACGACGAACAACCCAGCCCGGCGGTGGGATGGCAGCGCTACGGCGCTTCGAACACCTTCGGTAGGTACGGCCCGCGGCGGCGGGACAGCCGGGGGAAGTGCGGCCGGGCCAGGCCGCTAACACACACCTTTTGCCCGTAGGATCGCGGAGAAGAAGCTGGAGGGTGACTGCGGGGCCGAGACGGGCTCGGGCTCCATGTAGCAGCGCTGAGCAGCTGGGCGTGGAGAGCAGCTCTCCAAGGACCCTAAGTGTACTGGGCAGGGTGCAATGCATGGTTAATAAAGGGTAGACAGTGGTGGCTGGGTGAGGCTCTGGTTGTGTCCTGCTCATCCCTGAGTGGCAGAACCATGGTCCAGGCTGTTGTACAGCACCTACTGCAAGGGGAACAGCCCCACATCAGAGGTCAGGTTGGAACAGACCTGTGGGTCATCTATTCCAGCCTCCCTGCCTCCCAGCATCCTAGAGCAGATGTCAGAGGATCACATCCAGATGGTTCTTGAATATCTCTTGTGAGGGAGACTCTCTGGGCAATCTGTTCCAGTGCACAATCACACAGTAACTGCTCTGGCACAGTCATAGGGACAACTGAAGAAGAAGCTACATGCTGCCCTTCATGAGAAGGAACACTAGGAAGAGAGAACAGAGATTCTCCAGGGAGCTGGCCAAGCTGGAAGAGTGTAGGCCCCTGGAGAACAGAGCAGTCATGAGGGACATTCTGAAGCTGGAGGAGCTGAAGCAGGAGGTATTCAGCCTCACTGCCAAAAGAACAAAACTCCAGAGCATGGTCCTGTGGCTGAAGGAGGAGAAGCAGCTACAGGAAGCAGCCTTGCAGTCTGAATGTGGCCACTTCGAGGAGGAGAAGCAGCAGCTGGGCAGCCTCATCTCCAGCCTCCAGAGCTCCCTCTCCAAGAGCCACTGGGCCCAGGAGAGACTGGAGCAGGATCTGCAGACAGAATGCTAAGAGACAGCCTGAGCAGCTGGTTGCCCTCTATGTCCATCATGAGCAGACAGGAAGGGAACTCTGTCCTGCAGCAGCTTCAGCAGTTGCAGGCAGCTAGTGCATCCCTGTACAGGTACACATGGATACCAGCCATGGGCCGAGGAACCCCGACCTGCTCTAAGGTGCTGCAGAGGCACAGATGTAGCCAGCTGAATGGCAGCTCTGTTATTCAGACCGTTGCATGGTTTAAATACATTACATACATTTCTACAGTGCATTAGAACAATACATTTTGGGTCAGTCAAATGCAGCTGGGCCTGGCTGGGGAGTTGGGATCTCCACTGCTGCCCCCTCTGTGCTTACACAGCCAGTGCTGAGCCCCCTCCCCACTGCAGTAGACAAAGCAGCTGCTCTGCCTTCCCAGGTTCACCTGCCTTCATCCCTCTCACTCCCCAAAGATGGGCTAACAGAACAGCAAGACCCAACACTGACTTTCCCCAGCAGCCTGAGAAGTCACAGCTCAAGGCAAGCAGGTGCAGGCAGCACCCTGGTGCTGTTTTATACAACACAAGCTCAGCAGCTGCTGGTGAGAGAGGGGCTCCCTGCCTCCCCAGCCACAGCAAGCCTGCAAGATTGTCAGCTCCAGGGCAGCCAGGAGTCCATGCTGGTCACCCAGTGCTCCCACCCCTGTGGCAGAAGAGCCCCTCCAGCCCTTCCCTGGCAACCCCTGCCCCTCAGAGGGTCCCTAGGCACAGACAAGGCTGGCACCATGCTGGCTGCACAGCAGCCAGGGAGCTTGCTGGGAGAGGAAAGAAAGTCAAGCGAGAGCAGCTATGGAGACCAGGCAGGAGAAATGGAGTGGGGCAAAAGGGGAGAGCTCCCACGGGAGAGCTCTGCGAAGCCACCTGCCCTTCACAGGGACAAGCCAGCACTTTCTTTGCCTTAGTGTCTAACTGCACCCAAGCCAATCCCATGTGTTGTCCCTCTTATGTCCCCTCCTCGAGCCTCTAGCCAGAGAACAGCCGTTCATTGTGGTCCCCGCTATGCCAGTGGGCAGCAGGAACTCCCCCTGAGGAAAGCAGCGTGCACGGGGTTGGGGCACTGGAGGGACAGTGGAGGAGTACAGCACACCCTCAGGGAGGGAGTATCACCTACTAAAGGCCTTCCCAGCCTGGCAGCTGGCATGGTGGGGGAAAAAAGGGCCAGTGGCTGGTGTAAAGGGCTGGACGGATCCTGGCTCAGGTAGCCCGTTCATCCCAGCCCCAAGCAGGGGTGCTCAGAACCGCATGCAGGCCAAGGAACAGAGGCAGGAGCAGGGTTCCAGCCATACCACAGTTCCTGGTAGATTCCCACACCTCCCCCTGGCCTCTGCCCCAGGCAGGGCACCAAGCTCCAATGGAGCTGGGGAGGGACCATGCCCATTCTGCCTGACTCCTCCAGTTCAGCTGCAGGTTCCTCCAGTCGCATCTGCTCACTCTACCCTGAAGGTCGAGTCCCAGCCACAGGAGCCAGCAGTGGCCCAGCTCCTCTCGCAGTGCTAGTCCGAGGTGGCCAAGCCCTGCCCATGGCTCCCACAGCTACCACCATGAGAAGAAAGGCTTCCGGCTCTGGAAGCTCTGTGTGTAGGACTCACTGGCGGAGCGCTGGTGGGAACGCGCAGTTTCCACAATCACAGGTGGCATCTGAACCAGGTGCAGTGGACTCTTCCCATCTTTCAACGCCTGAGTCAAGTTCAGGATCTGTATGGCACAACAGAGCAATGCCTGAGCGACAGAGCATCCACTCCAGCACCCTTCCTGCCACAAAGGTAGGACAAGGCTTCCTACCTCAGCCATCTGTCTTAACTCTGCACAGCTTACCTGGCCTCTCATGACAGCAATCTGCTTGTGGAACTGTCCCCTGTCAAAGCCAGGGTCTTTCTGCAAGAGAGAGAGCAAGGAACAAAATGAGATCCACTCTCTGCTTCATGCAGTGAACAAGATGCCTGTTCCCCAAGGAAGCCACATCCCCTGTCCTGTCCCATGGGTTTCCTGCTTCTCCCACATTGAATCTTCAGCTTCTGGCAGGAGGATAACCCTGCTGTGTCTCAGCCCAGGAACACTGTCAGGATCTTGACCATCTCTCTGTCCCTGCAACCTTGACAGGGAGCTCCCCAACACCACTCCTGCTTTTCCTCCTCCCACATCATCTTCACCCCCTCCTCCAGCTCACCTTGAAGAGCTCATACAGATCTTCCTCCAGGTCCTTGACAAAGTTGGGGTCTGAGATCTTGGGAAGAATCAGGTCCTTGATCTCCTGTGAAAAGGGGATTTTGGCCTGGGGCAGCCATGCCCAGTAGAATGGATCTGTGGAAGAAAGCAGGAGACATCAGAATTGGGGAAAGCAACACATGGTGCCACGTGCCCCTGGGTGCTAGATTCCCTGCATCTGCCTTCTACAGTCTCTGCTGAGGAGCTGCTTGTGAACCCAGAAGTTGCAGAGGCACAGCCCTAGCCCTCTCCTCTACAATCCTTGAAAAGGATGCCCAAGCATGGAGTTGTATGGCTTGCCACGGGGCTTTGGCATAGCCTGAGGGACTCACATGCTCTCCAGGAGTCCGGGTGTTTCAAGGGAAAGGCCAAACCATTGTCTATAGCAGCCAGCTTGATGATGGGCTCCTTCACCACCACCCAGTCGCTGTCCTGGAAGGAAGTGAAGCATGTCACAAGGAGGTCCTCCCAGCAGGAACAGTCCTTCTCCTACTCCCTGCAGCCCCTGGCTACCACAGAGGCACAGCAGCCTCTTGCCTGTAGCACGGCACCTTAAGCACAGGGAAACATAGTCTGCTTTGGGTGGGAAGGGGGACAAAGCTGTTTCCCCCCCAGGTCTCACTCCAAGGTCCAGCAACACCAATTTCCCCTACAGAGTTCAGCTGCATCCTCATGAAGTCCCACTAGGCCACAAGCCACCAACAAAAATGGTAACAAAAGGCCCAGGGGACAAGATCAGGCCTCAACACACTTGGAAACCCAAACCAGATGGGAAATTCCTGTCATGCCTGCCAAGCTGGCAGCTTCCAGAAGCAGAGTTCCCATGTTAGCCCTGCCCAGGAGCAGCCACTCACCCGCACGCCCGCGCTGTCCAGGGGACAGTCATACTTGATGAGCCAGTTGTCATTGCCCCGATCTGCAGGGAGACAGAACCAGCTGTGTCAGCACCAGGGCCTCCCTGCACCAGGCTGGGCAGAAGACTACTCCTCCTCTGACCCAGAAGTGAGACAGACACATTTTAGGCACAAACTCCCAGAGCCCTTAAATTTGCTGCAGGCATGGGGAGCCACATCAAGCCCCTCACAGACAGCCCTAGAGGTCCACATATCACCAGCTCCCAAGAGAAAGGTCAGCCTGCAAGCCCCAGAGTGCAACCTCAATCCCTTCCAGCCTAGTAGAAATTCAAGACCACGGTGTGAAATGGGATATACAGGGGCACAGTTAGTGCTGGATTTCTGGATGTCCCTGCATCCTCACAGTTGGCAAACTTTCACCTGAGCACCATGGTAGATCCAGATCTGCCAGTAAACTGGCCAGCAGCCAGAGCCTCAGGTGGTGAACAGCGCAGCAGCTGCACTCTGCCTAGAGGCAGATGTCACCTGCCAGCAACCGAGGGGAGAGGAGTTTCGGGTGCAGGGAAAAGCCACAAAGACCCTATCTCCCTCCCCTTTCTCCAGCATGGCAGGACATGAAGGAGCAGGTAGCATCCAGTGCCAGGCAGCTGGCCCTACCTGTGTTCCTGATGATGTAATCCAGCACCACCAGCCGCTCGAACTGCAGCAGCAGCTGCCGATTAGTGTTCTCCGGGAGCGGCTCGGCTTCAAACCGCCGCAGCCAGTAGTCTGCATCCTTGTAGCCTTCCACAAAGAGCTGGAAGGAGCCCACCTGAAGCAAGGAGAGGCTGCATTACAGAAGGCCACAGAGGCCAGGGAGGTGCTAACAGGCAGGCATGGAGGCTGGCAACCCTACCTTGGGTGGCAGACCAATGCGGTTGAAGCGCTGGCCAACTTTCGGCACCTTCTCCAGGGCCAGCCTCTTTCCTCGGGACTTCACCCTGTCAATGGCACTGTAGTTAAAGGTCTCACTGGCCAGATACACCACCTGGAGGGACACGAATGAGCACAGTCAGCAGGGGCCTCTGGCAAATCACAGGACTGCCCAAAAAAAACAAGACACAGCATTTCCAGAGCTCTGCCCAGCACAAGGATCCCCACGGTCTGAGCAGGAACAGTACTAGTCTAGAACACTCCATCTCCTAGGTCAGCAGTGACACAAGATAAGGTGCAAGCAGAGGTGTGTGGAAGCACACAAAAGCCTCCCCAGAAGAAGCCCCCAGCAGCTGTCCCCTCACCTTTGTGCGGGGAACAATGTTGAGTTCCAGTTTCTGGTCTACCAGGCTGGCACCTGCCTCTGACAGGTAGCCCTGGTTCAGGACAAGGCAGTCTCTCCCAAAGCAGCATGGGCAGCACAACTTCTGTAGCCACTTGGTCCACTTGGGGTTCAGCTGCCCATATGGCTCCTCATTCTTGGGCTTGAAGACGCCAATGATTTTCTGTGAGTGGGAGAAAAGAGGCCTGAGTCCAGGAAGTTGGCAGAGATGGGAGACTTTCCTCAGCTCACAGCAGGGATACTAAGGAACAGGTCCAGAACTGCCCCTCATTAGCATAATAACCAGCCTCCTGGGACCAGGCAAAACTTCACAGCTCCTGGGAGGGAGGTAGGCAGAGCTGGGAAGAAACCCTCTCCAGCCAGTATCCCATCCCACAAGAGCAGAGTGCTGCCCAGAGACCTTTATACCCAACATGAGTCCCAAAAACCACCAGTGATGATGCAGCCTCCTGGTAAACACATCAGTCTCATTCCAGTGACCTTTGGATGGCGGGGGAGAGCTACTGCTCATTGTTGGTCATTATGTCCACACAGGAAAGGGACAAGGATAGCAATCCCTGCCCTGGCTCAAAAATCCATTGAACAGAGCTGATCCCAAACTGACCAGAGGAAAAGGACCATAACAGCTGAGCACCTGCAGGACCCCTGAGGAGCCAGGGCTTTGTGCTGGGGAGTCCAGCAGAAGGACTGACTCACTGGATACATTGTGGATGAGAGGGCACAGGCAGCTCCAAACTGGCCACCAGCTGATACCAGCAGCTCCCAGCCCCTGAATCCAGCCTCACACACAAGCCAACCCAACAGTGGGGACAGCAGCATAGGTACCCCACTGCTGCAGAGGGCACAGCAGCCTTGAGTGGGGCACTGCACCACCACTGAGCCAGCACTGCCACAGCACACAGATGAGAGAAGGGCTGGGACAGGAGCAAGGCCACCTGTCCCCAAAAGTCAGGCATCCCTGGGGGGATGGCAGTCCCTGCTCTGGAGTGACTCAGCAGCACATGCAACCAGGCCTTCTCCCTATGGGTATTGGTAGCCCTGGCCTGAGTGGGCGTCACTTCCCCAAGCTGAGCTCCTGCCAGAATGTAGAAGTAGAACATGAGTCCCAGTGCTTCAGCAGGGAACTTCAATGCAATCTTAGTCTGTCAGGGGCCAAAAGCCAGGCCACAGCAAGCAGAACCAAGGCTTTGTCCACCAGGAAGGCAGAAAGGAAGGGTTTGAGAGAAGAGGATCACTTGAGCCATGTCCAGATCACATGGTGGAGCCACTTTCCCTAGGCAGGCAGGAAGGCAATCCCCCGCACCAGCCCCACACGGCTGCCACATGACTGTCAGTATATCCAATATATCCATCCTCGGATATGATCCTGCAAAGAGGCCTGTCAGGAGCTCTGCCAGCATGAAGCCCTGTGCTCCATGGAACCAGTCCAGCAGAACAAGGCCCAGCCAGGCAGGGACAGCATGGAAGCAGAAAACAGAGGCCTGGCAGCACAGACATCCCCTTCCAGACAGACCCGTGCCGAGAGCAGCACTGACAGGGAAAACAGGTCTGCCTGGTGCCAGCAGCAAGGCAGAGAGCTGGCCAGCACAGAGCAGCAGTGGGGTGATCACAACCACTGGGGCTGGGCAGCACAGCCCTGGAACAGCTCAGGCCCAGCAGCCTCAAGGGAAATAATCAAAGAAGAAAGTTTTTGCCCCCAATATCTTTCCCCTGCTGCTCACATTATCTACATGCCGCGCTCTCTCCCGTGCCAGCAGTGGGATGTTTTCAGCAACCCTGGGCAGCAATCACAGCAACCAGTCACACACCACATTTGCTGGCAGCAGGATAATCTGGTGGGCCTGCCAGCTGACAACGCCAGCAATACACAGACTTTGGCTCCTCACACTCATGCTTCAGCAGCCATCCTTGAGTTTGGGTCTTCTGCAGCCAGACAGCGTCCAGCCTACAATTCCCAAGTAGATCATCAGGCTGCCCCCTCCAGGTCTCATATTGGGTAAGAGGAGGGAACTGGGCTGTGGCACAAATGAGTATTTTCCCACACACCATCAGCTGAGCCGGGAACTGCCTGCTGAGTATTTCCCCACACGCCATCAGCTGAGCTGGGAACTGACAGCTTCCAGGAGCCAGCTTTCACCCAGAGAGGGAAAACTAGGACACACCAGAGACCACAGAGCTCACTCCTGATTCCCTGGAAGCATCCCAGCAAACACGTGGCAAGGGAGTCACAGGAAACAGCAACAGCTCAAGTAATTGGGCAGGGAGCAGCAGGTCACAAGACAAGCCAGCCTGTGCTGCACACTCATCCGGTCAGTGGCACAAAGACAGCCAACCAGGTCTACAGGGGACCAGCTGCATGGCAAGGACTTTCTCTCCACTACATCAACCACACAGCCACAGAGAAGACATCTCACTCTGTTCAAAAACACAGGCCAAAACCAGCTCAGCCCACAGAGGAACAGCCCTGAGGTTGGAGTCACTGTGTTCAGATGCTGATGCACGGGCCTGTGGGAGGGGGCGACCCTTCCTCTTTGGGCACAAAGCCGCAGCAGAGGTTGAATCAGCACTTGGACACTGCTGCCCCGCACTCTCGCTGCTGGTCCCGCTGTACTTCTCCCCGGGGAGGCTCAGACCCGCTCCGGTCGCTCCTACCAGCCCTCCGCGGCCGGTCAGTCCCGCCAGCGTCCCGCTCCCGGCCAGCGCCGCTCAGCCCACAGGCCTCCGGAGCTACGGGGGCGGGACCACCCCTGGGTCGGCCACGCGGGGCTAGGCCCAGCTCACCCCCTGCGGGTCCTTCACGAAGTAGCTGCCGCTGGAGCCCTGCGAGATGCGCTCGGGGAAGATGCCGCGCTCGCTGGCCAGCTCAGCCCGCCGCACCACGTCGGCAAACTCGGGATCCTCGGGGAAGTCGTTGCGCTCCCGCTGCGCGGCCGCCGCTGCCGCCGCCGCTGCCGCGCGCCGCTGCCGGGCCCCGCGCCCCGCGCTCCAGCAGCGGCTGCCGCTCGCGATCGCGGCCGCCAGGGGAGCCGGGAGGGGAGGGCAGCGGGGGCGCAGCGGGCGGGAGGGCGCGCACGGCACCGCCCGGCAGCCCGTAGTCGGGGCCCTGCGCCCTCTCCGGCGACACCAGCGGGCTCGTCTCGTCCATCGCGCCGCCCGCCCGGCCCCGCCGTGCCGCTGCTGCCGCTTCCTGTTCCGCCCGCGTCACGGCGCCCCAGGGGCTGCTCCGCCCCCCGCCACACCCCATTGGCTGCTCCGCCCCAGGTCTCGCCACGTCCGGCCGGGCCGCTGCGGCAGGAACCGCGGGGCCGGCTGCGGACATGGTACCGCTGGGGCTGGTTCAGAAGCTCTCGCGCCTCGAACCGTTCGTTCGGGAAGGCCAAGGTGTCTTCGCCCACCGTACACCCCCGCCGTGGCGGCTGGCGCCAGTGCCCTACACAAAGATGGACGCTCTGGAGTGGCCGTGCCCATTGCTGCCCTTTACAAAAATGGAGGCAGGGCGAGGGCCCTGCCCCTCTGCAGCCACGCCCGCGGTGGCGAGCTACTTGCCCCACACAAAGATGGCGAGCGGCGAGGGCGTGCTGTGCAGCTGGCCAATGAACAGTCGCGTTGCTAGCGGTTGCCATAGAAACAGCCAACGGCGAGTGGGGATGGACGCTGGCGGCGAGGCACCGCCCGGCGGGGCGGGGTGCTGGCAGGGGCGGTGGCGGCCGCCGCCCCTCGGCGGGACGTGGTGGGGAGCGGTGCAGGCGGACAGCGCGGAGCCAGGTGAGCGCGGGCCGCGGGTCCCTGCGCCGCCCGCCCCGCCCGCCCCGCTCCTGGGCACGCACCGGGCCCGTGAGCATCGCCATGCGCGTCCCGGTGGCGGGGCGTGCGTGTATCAGCCGTGGGTGCATGAACACGCCGGGGTGTGGGTGCATCAGCCGGGGGTGCACGGACACGGCGGGGTGCGGGTGCACGGACACACCGGGGTGTGGATGATCGCTCACGGGAACAGAGACACGACGGGATACTGACACATCGGGGTGTGGGTGCATCACCCGTGGGCGCGGTCACGCCCCCGGACACACTCCCCGGGCGGGGTGGATGCGTGGCCCGGGCAGGATGTCCGTGCCTTGGCCCGGGGTGTGCGGTTCACGGGGTTCACGGATGTGCGATCCGGGCTGAGCTGCGCGCCTTGCCCCTCCCTGCGGCGGGCGCGGGGCGTGCTGCGGGCTCGGGGCGCTGCGAGCCCGGGCGGGCGTGTCCGGCTTCTGGGCAGGCTGGAGAGCTCGTGGGGTGCTGTCCTCCAGGTGAAGTGTCACAGGCCGTGCTGGCCGTGTCACAGCCCGCGGCAGCACCCTCTCTCTCCTGCGGCTGGGCATGGCCGGGCAGGCTGTAGGGTGGGAGCCGGCGGTGCGCTCCCGCTCCCTGCCATCAGCAGGGAGCACTGTTCAGTCGCTGTTCGCCTTGCTGGGGCCATTTCTCCGGACACAAAGCCCTGGGAAGTTCCTGTTTCGCTCCTGAGCGCCGCGTCCTGCTGGTTCCTGTGGTTCAGTAGCCGCCTCTTGGGTGATGCGCGGCCGGCTCTAAGCACATAGACCCCGCTTAGACGCTGGGAGCCCCTTCCCATCGCTGGCATTGCCTGAGCTGCGCCGGCAGCGGCTGGAGAGGCAGCGCCCAGCCCACCTGCGGGGCTGTCTCTGTTCTGGTGCCTTCCTGTGTGCTGGGGAGCGCTGTGCTGCGTGGCAGGGCTCTGTGAGGTGTACAGGGCTTCAGGAGATGCTTGCTGTTGGCAGGCAGGTTTGCAAGGCTTGGGTAGCCGAGCAAAGCCCTGAAGCCCCAGGATGCTATCTCTGCTGTCCCTCTTGGGAGGAGTGTCCTCTCATCCCTGGGGGTGAACCTGGTCTCGTTCTTGATGCTGAATCCGAAAACCCCACAAGCTCCTCCCTCTCCTGAGGAACTGCCACTGAATGCAATCCAGCAAATCCATCTCCTCTCCAAAACGTTTGTTTCTGTCTGGAACTGCCCCAGCAAAGCTGGAAGTGGCCCATGGCCTGAGCCTGCACAGTGCAGGACCTCTGGGGTTCTGCTGGAGTGCCATGACGGAGGCAGCCAGTTCGTGCCACTGCTCTTCCTGCTTCTCACTCACATTTCACAGGGCTGTGACCCCCGTGGGCTCACATCTCCCCGAGCCCTGCACTGGGGCGGGCAGCAACCCGAACCTGGCGGCTGGGGTTTCAGAGCCTGGGCAGGGCAGCTGTGCTCCTGGGCTCACCTCCTCATCTGTGCTATGCCCTAGCAGAGCTATTCCCAGGGCAGACAGGCTCCTCTCTGCAAGCTGAGAGGATGCAAGGGCTCTGGGCAAGCCGAGCTGCTCTCCCTGCCCAGCAGCTCTCTGTGCCTCTCCCTGCCAGCTCTTGTCCTGCTGTGCCGGAGGCTGTTGCCATGACCCTCACCAAAGGCTCCTTCACCTACTCCAACGGGGAGGAGTACCGCGGCGAGTGGAAAGAAGGTGAGATGTCGCAGGAGGGAACGGTGCCAGCCGTGCTGGGGGACAAGCAAACCCCACATCTCTGCCCAGCTCCACGCTGGGGCAGGTCCCGCCTCTGCCCAGTGCTGCCCATTTCTGCTGTCACCTAGGTCGCAGGCACGGCATCGGACAGCTGACATTTGCGGATGGCACTGCTTACGTGGGGCACTTTGAGAACGGGCTCTTCCACGGCTGTGGTGTGCTCACCTTCTCCGATGGCTCCAGGTGGGCATGGTGCTCCTGCCTACACCTCCCCGGGCATTCCCCCTTGCCGCGGGGAGCTGCTGCCTCAGGAGACCCTCCCACACAGGTACGAGGGGGAGTTTGTGCAGGGCAAGTTCAATGGCGTTGGAGTCTTCACCCGCTGTGACAACATGACCTTTGAGGGCGAGTTCAAAGGCGGGCGCGTGTACGGCTTCGGTGAGTGCTGCACGGCCCCTGCTCAGCACAGCCCCTTCCAGCATCTCCCGCTCCATCCCTCCTTCCCTGGCCCCCTCCCGGCGGGTGCAGCTCCCTGCTTCTTCACTCCCAGCCCTTCCCTCCCCTCCCCAGGTCTCCTGACCTTCCCTGATGGCTCACACGGCATGCCCCGCAATGAGGGCTTCTTTGAGAACAACAAGCTGCTGCGGCGGGAGAAGTGCACGGCCATCATCCAGAGGGCCCAGGGCGCCTCCAAGTCTGCCCACAGCCTGACAGCGTGATGGTGCTCGCATGCCCTCCCACCAGAGCAGGGACCCCCCCTACTTGGGCGCTGGCTGGCCCTGGAGAAGGGATGTGGCACTGCTGGGTGCCTCCCTGCCCTTTATCCCCTCCAAGCATCCTCCTGCCAAGCCCTGCCGCTGGAGGGGATGGGACACTCCGCTCTCCACCCAAGTGCCCTGGGGCAGCCGTGGTGCCTTCTCTGTCTGGCTGTAGTCCTGGCACCTGCTGGAGCAGCAGAAGGACAGGGTGACAGGGGTTTGGCCCCTCTTCCCCCTAGGAAGACTGTGGACCACTACAGCTGCTAGCCAGCTGCAGAGGATGGAGCAGAGGGGTAGAGGCTGGTCCCTGACCCCACTGCCAGGGTGCCTTGGCTGGAAGCTGCTGACTGAACCACGTACCCCCAGAGGGGCAACTCCTGGCTCACTTTGTTGCCCTGGTCCTGGAGGCAGGGTGGGCACCCCGGGCAGGTTGTGGCCTGCACCCTCAGCTCTGGGTGACTGGCCATCCCTCAGCATGCCCAGGGTATGGTGACATTGTGTCCCCAAGGAACCCAGCCTGCTCTCAGGGCCAGCCAATGGGCTGCGTTTCCCTCATCCCTGTGCCAATCCACCCTTCCACCCACTGCCTTGGGGACATCAGCAGCAGCATCCCCACCAAGAGCAACTGGGGAATGCCCAGCCTGGCACGGGTCTGCTGCATGCTGGTGGAGGATGGTAGCAATGGTGAGCAAGAAGGGTCAGCTGGAGCCTGGCATGAGGGACATGAGCAGGGCTGCATGGAGTGCCAGGGCTGGAGCAGGAGGCCTGGGCAGAGCGGGGATAGAGGTACAGCGAAGGGGCAGGCAGGGGGCACACAGTTCCCCATTTCGCCCCCCACAAGCGTCCTTCACCTCCCCACTGCATGCTCACCTTGGCCCCCGGTGCGGTCTGGCTGGCTGTGGCACAGGGGTCCCGGCAGCCCTCACTGCCCAGTGCAGGCTCCAGGGGCCATGCCCTCCCTGCCAGTCCCTGCCCGCACCGGGTCCCGTGCCTTGCTGTGACCCTGCCTTGTGCTGCTGCCTGCACGGGCCTCAGCTGAGTAAACCATGTTGCCAAACACATGTGCCATGTCTTTTTTGCTGGGAGCAGGGATGGCACGGGAGCCTTGCACAGACAGGACTGCAGACACAAAGAGGAGACTGCAGGTTTATTCATGGCACAAGGATCCACCCCTCCCCAGGCAAAGACAACAGGTCCCTGGGGGCTGGCAGGGATGCAGGCTGGCCTGGGGTTGCCCTCCTCTACCCATTCTGCCCAGTCCAGCCGTATCCAACAGGGAAGAGTAACATGGCGGCCCTCTCCTGGCCACCTCCCAGCATCCCCAGAATGTCCCCAGTTCCTAGGGTCCCTGACTCCTGTACCTTCCCAGTGTGAGAAGGGGCAGATGGAGAACACCTCACAACCATCCATTGGCACTGAAGGTGCTCCTCAGCTCTTCAACCTGGGCAGGGCTCAGAGGGGCCAGGGGTGCACGGCAGGGCCCTCCGTAGTAGCCAAACCACTCCATGGCCTTCTTCAACCCTGGGATCCCAAACCGGCGGGTGACCTGTGGGAGGGAGGGCGTGGAGGCTTTCTGGCTCCCGTGGGCCAGCATGCTCTCTGGGCTCTGCTGTGCTTGCTTGCCATCACTCCTGTCCTCGCCATGTGGGGCTGCAAGGCTGGCAGGGTGTGAGGTGGCTGCACCCCCCCATGAAGAGCCCACTGTGGGGTGGGGGGCAGAGCACACCCACACAGGACTCTACACAGGAGCTCTGTGGCACGCTGGGCTCTGCAGCAGGGACAGGCCACTCCACAGTGGGTTGAGGGGCCCAGGAAGAACCAGCTCTTCCCCCCCACACACTGCTGCCTATAAATAGCCAGCAAGGCTCTGCATGAGGGAGGGTCATGCAGTGCCTGGTGCCAGTGGACGAGCTGTTCCTTAACATGATAGGGTGGGCTTCCCACCTTCTCACCTCCAGTCTGTCTTGGCTTGCTGTGCCATCCTGTCCCCCTGAACCACCCCTCCACCCCTTGCAGCCCAAGGGACTTCCATTCTTTGCCTCTGTCATGACCTGGCACCCCCTCCCTTCAGCATCCCAGCCTGCTCACCGCTGTGTTGGGCTCAATGAGGCGGTGCTGCAGGTCACGGGCCTCCTGCCACTGGCCCGTTCGACACAGCTGGTCCAGCTGACACAATGGGTCACCCAGAACATTGGCGAGGGCACACACACCCCCAGAGGCACCTAGAGACACCAGGACACGCTGGCAGCCAGCTCAGCATGCTGTGCCTAGCCAGCACCTCCTGGTCTCTCAGTGTCCCCAGGCAGTGCCCCCAGCCAAGGATGGGCAGCTGCACTTACCCACAGTGTAGCTCGCCAGCAGGAAGCCAGCTGATCCTGCCAGCACCTGGAAATCCTCCTTCCGTGTCTTGTGGACCATCAGCCCCATGCGGGTGATCTGGGGAGAGACATGCTGTGCCCTGGGGCAGGCATCACCCAGCCCCCCTTGCTGCAGGGTGCCTGCTGGCAGCCCTGGGGTCCAGGGAAGGGCTGCAAGTCCCAGCTCCCCATTCCCAGCTTAGGTCCATGTTTGGTGGTAAGCAGCCCTGGGAAAGTCCTGCCCCACTCACGTCCCCACCGCTGTCCTTGATCCCAATGATGTTTGGGTGCTGAGCCAAGGTGATGACAGCCTCCATGGGCAGGTCCAGGCCGGTGTTGGCAGGGACACTGTACAGCACCACAGGGATGGGGGATGCATCGCCAACCTGCAGGCAGCCAGGCAGATTTCAGTAGCTGGGGTGGGCTGGGGACACACTGGACGTGTGTAACCTGCTGCCCTAGCTGGGGCTGCTGGCAGGCGCTGGACATGGCTCACCTCTGTGTAGTGATGGATCAGGGCAGCAGTGGTCATGGCCCCCCGGTAATAGCAGGGTGTCACTACCAGCGCCACGTCAGCCCCCACCTCTGCCATGCTGACTGTCAGCTCGATGGTGGCCTGGGTGGCTGGGGAGGCGGCAAAGGGGTGAGGGGTGCTCCAAGGGGGACGCACGGCCCCTGCACTGCCCCCCATGCTGCCCACACAGGCACTCACATTCGCAGCCCGAGCCAGCCAGCAGCAAGCGGTCCCTGGGCAGAGCCCGGCGCACGCAGCTCACCACCTCCACCCTCTCACGGGATGCCAGGTATGGATACTCCCCGTTGGAGCCCAGCACCACCAGCCCTGAAACACAAATGTGGGGAGGGCAGGGCTCAGGCACAGGAGAAGAGTGCCAGGACCGTCAGGTATTTGCATTACTCTCACTCCCTTTTTTGCTGCTGGCACCCAGGCAGAGCTCCACAGCCCACAGTGTGCCCTCTCCTGCCTATGTCCTTGCAGTCCCAGCTTCCTGGTCAGAAGAGAGGAGACTCTGGGGAACATCCTCGTGAGGCTGCAGCCTCTTCTTCTTCTATCATCTGTCCATCCTTGGCAATTGATAGATACATATCCCAGGAATTTTTGAGTGTACATGATAGTGCATTGCATAGCTTCAAGCATGCAGCTATGAGTGCAGCATGTGTGCAAGCCTGCACATGTGTGGAGTGTGTGTGCAAGCACGTGCTGGCGTGTTGTGAGGGTGTGCAAGGACACACTCGGGTGCCTGGGTACATGCCATGCAAAGGGCCCCGGGTGGGTGACCCGAGGTGTTGCCAGCCACAGAGCAAAGTCCATCTAGAGGCTGAGCACCCTTGGGGAGCTGGCAGGCTGCGTGCACGCTGCCGCACAGCGTCTGAGGCAGGCGGGGATGTGGCGGGAGCCTGCCCGGAGAAGGACAGTGGGCTTACCTCGGAAAGGGATGCCGGCATAGCGGCGTAGGTTTCCCTCCAGCTGGGCATAGTCCACCTCCTGAGTGGGCGAGAAGGGGGTGGCGAGCGGTGGGAAGATGCCCCCAAGACTGAAGGAGGGCTCTGATCCCTGCGGGGTGCTGAGCCCCCGGCACTGCCCGGGGGCTGCCCCGTGCCGAGCTGCCAGGGCAGGCCGGAGGGAGGAGGCGAGGCGGGTGCTGAATGCCATGGTGGCTGGGTGCTGCCGCTGCCTGTGCTGCTCGCCTCGCCGAGGGGCTGTTAATGTTTGACGGGGCACGTGAGGGACCCGCAACCCTGCTGGGCAGATGACATGGGGGGTGGTACCACATGAGCTCAGGGTGTTCTTCTCCCTACAGGAGCTGGCTGCAAGGAGCTCAGCGCCTTTCCAGCTGAGCTTTGGCCACCGCGGCCGTGGCTTTCCCTTCTGCTTGCCAGCCCTGGCAGCCATTCCTCTGCCTCGTACAGGGTTGGGCTGCAAGGCCAGAGAGGGACCAGGCATTACAAGCAGTCCCAGGGCTTTGGTCAGGGATCACCTGATCCACCTGTCAGTGTAGGGTGTCCTGTGAACGGGCGAGTGTGAGCACTGCATTTAGCATGAGTGCAGAGGGACCACCTGTCCCCTGGGGATGGCTGCAGCAGGAAAGGCAGAAGGACAAGAAGCCATCCAACCCCACAGAGTGGCTGTCCAGCACGTGTACAGGGTGCTCTCTGGCACAACCTCAGCCTCCAGCACAAGATGGAATCAGGTGGAGCTGTCCTCCATGTATTTTTCCTCCCTGAGCTTGCCCAGGTGGGACTTCATAGGACCGTGAGCAATCAGGACTCCTGCAGCGAGGAGTCCTGCACTTGAACCACTTGGTGTCACCAGTACTTGAGTCCTAGTGATAGGAGGCAGGGCTCATCATGCTGCCAGATAACCCTGCTCCCAGGATAATCCAGCTTCCCCAGGCCCACCAAGGCTGGTACAGGCTGCCCAACCTCAAAGCCACCTGGAGCCAAACACTGCTCTTTGCTAACTTTTATTGACACAGACAAGTCTTGTCTGGATCATGCTCCTTGGAGCTGAGCCCAGCCCCTGGTCCCTGCCTGGTGCCATCATGCAGGGACCTCCATCTCCCCCTGTGGCTGCTCCTTGGTCTCCAGCGCCTGGCGTGTGTCCACCTGCCACTGCTGCACCAGGTCTGTCGGGGTCTTGCCAGCCTGCAAGGGTGGGCAGAGAGAGGCTGGGCACAGGGTGATGCAACAGGATGGGGCAGCAAATGGCCTCAGTGCTGGCCCCACACACTCACCTCATTCTTGGCCATCATGTCAGCCCCGTGCAGGATCAGCGTTTTGATGATCTTGTAGCGACTGAGCCGTGTGGCATCATGCAGTGCTGTGTCACCTTCCTGAGAGACACAGCTTCACTGGAGATTGTGGGCCAGGGACAAGGATCCTCTGCCTGCCCCCAGCACTGCTCCCCAGTCCCCAGCACACCAATCTCCACACAAATAAAGGGGACCGTTCCTGTCCCAGACCTGGCTGCGGCTGTAACCACCCTGGGGCAGGGATGTGTGTATCCAGATGTGCCCCACCGTGGGTACTGGAAGCCCTTGGAGGGGTCAGCAAAGACAGGGGGATCAGTGTTGCCCCCAGTGATGCCTGCATGGCTGCAGCACTCACCCTGTCTGGGGCATTGATAGCCACCCCGCAGTGGATGAGATGCTCCACAATGTCAAGGTGTCCGGTTCGGGTGGCCACGTGAAGGGGTGTGCTGAGCAGCTTGAGGGGGGATGAGATGGACATCAGGGGGGATCAGCACCCCCACATGCTAACCCAACAGAGGGTCAGCTCTGGTACCCCTGGCACAGCCCTATGACCTGCTCTGCCCTGCTCACCTTGTCCTTCACATTGAGGTCTGCCCCGCGGTCCTGCAGCAGTTTGACAGCATCCAGGTGCCCACCCCGGCAGGCCCAGTGCACGGCAGTGCAGTCCAGCTGGACATACAGTGCTGTGTCATGGTGGGGGACACCGCTACCCTGTACCTGTCCCCTGCCCCAGCAGGTCCCCATGCTGGAGCTGAACTGGCGGAGCCCTGCTGCAGCCACCTCCGTGATGGGGACAGCACTGCCCCACTGCAGGGTCCCCAGTCCTGCTGTAGTTCTGGCTGCAACACACCCAGATGCTCAGACCAGCATGCAGCTGGAAGCAGAGTCCAGCCTCACCCGGTCCCTGAAGTCAACAGTGGCCCCACTGTCCAGCAGCTTCTGCAGGATTTCCATGTGTCCCTCCAGCGAGGAGCGGTGCAGAGCTGTGCGGTGGAACTGCGGGACAGGGTGGCACATTGGAGGACAGATGCATCTTCCCCTGCCCGTCTGGTTGTACCTCCAGCCCTGTCCCAAGGGTCCCAGCCCTCACCCACAGGCATGGTGGGGCTCGGCTGCATGCCAGGGTTGCTACCTCATCACATGTGTCAGGGGAGCCACCGTCTGCCAGGAACTTCTCGATGACGTGCATCTTGCCCTGGACAGCGGCTCGCAGGAAGGTCTCTGGCTCCACAGGCCCGTCCTGGCAATGGCACAGGCTCAGGGCTGGGGCAGCGCAGGGGTACAGGAGAGGGGACCACATGGGGGCCCCCTGCCCTGCTTCCCCAGGGAGGTCTCTGAGTGGCAGGGTGACCCAGGGGCTGGCCTGTGGGTGGTCCAGCCCCTCTCCCAGCAGCCCCCTCCCACACCGTGGAACCCCTGACGTACAATCTCCAGGGGCTCAGGTGGTGGGGTGGGCTCGGGGGTGGCTGCCCGCTCTGCCCGGCGCTGCCGGCGCTGCTTGCGGAGCTCAATGAGTCGTTGGATGCTCCCCACGTCGATGATCTCCCGCCTCAGATCCACTGAACTCCTCCGCACCTTCTCCTGGCCCTGGTGAGCACACACAGTGCCCCATCTGACTTGTCTGTGACCAGCCACCCCTGGCCACTCTGAGCCCCAACCCACTCACCTTGATGGCCTCAAGGCCCCAGTTCCTGGGCCCACAGCGTTTCTCCTCCTCCAGATCAGGTGTGTTCATCCGCTCCACGGCCGGCGGCTCCCGTGCTCCATCCCCTTTGAGTTTCTGCACAGGCACAGCGGGCGCTGCATGGTCTTGTCTGGGCACAGAGCAGCCCCACTGCCTCCATCCTCAGCCTGCCGGGGAAGGTGGCTCTGGGCATGGCTCCACTCGCCGCTGAGGTCTGTGGGGTGCTTGGCAGCCCTTGGGCTTGCGCTTGCCTGCCCACCCTGTTTGGTAAGCTGGGCACCTGCTGGCTGCTCAGTTCTGCCCCATGGGCTAGAGCTGCCGGGTTGGGAACTTGATCCCCCTGAGAGCCCTTGGACACCTTCATACATCCCCCAGGATGGCAAGGTCGGTGCCAGCCTCCTCACATCCGAGTCCCTAATGATGGACAGAGTACAATGGGGGTTCCTACTACAGCCCAGGAAGGTTCCCCTGCCCCATGGACCCACCTCCTCCTTCTCCTCCTCTGCCAGCTTCTGCTCGATCAGCTCCTTGGCCCGTTCCACATCCAGCTCCATGTCTGCCTGCAGTGCACAGTCCTGTGAAGGATGTGTCCTCTTCTTCTTGCTACCACAGGCAGGGAGTTCCCAGTCCTGGCTCCGGGTGCTGCCGGCAGCTTTGCTGGCTGTGGGGCTTTATGCTGCTGGCCCCTCTGTCCCACAGCCCAAGGGCACCAACAGCTGTGGCTGCTCCACATGACTGGGGCAGCTTTGTCATGAGCTCACCCTCCTGCTTTCTGGCCCTGACTCACCTCTCCAGCCCCACACCCTCTTAAAGAGACCCCCCCACACACACACACCCTGGGTTTTACCAGGACATCTGTGCTTATTATGGGGAGCTGCAGTGTGCAGAACCTGTGACAGCCAGTCAGGAGAGGCTCAGCAGAACAGGGACATGATCCAGGGTCATCCCATAGGCATGGCACATATGCCTGTGCCACCCAGCCTGGGCAAGCAAGATGCTCCCATGGTTCCCATCTTTCTCCAATCAGATGCTGTAACAGCCAACATTGCCCAAGGTTCCCTGGCACCTTGGGCAGGATGGGGGCCTGAGGGGTCCTGCCCACCCCAAAGAGCGGCAATGGGTCCTCTCAAGTCTCTCAGCCAGCAGCAGGCAGCACGGGATGCCAGGAATCATGGCCCCTCCATGCTGCTTTAGAGGATGACCTCAGGTGTAGAACATTCTGAGCAGCCCTGCCAGGGTCCCTGAGGCTGCCTGGCCCCCCTCCACAGCACATGGCAGTCTGGCAGCAGGAGACTGGCCTCACGTGGGGCCAACAGGCAGAGCCCGCAGCTATTCCCGGCAGCAGGAACATTGTTCAACCCTCCTGAGAACTCCCCCCTTGTAAGATGAGGTCAACACTGCCTTGTGCCGGGACAGTTAATGCGCTGGGCACCGTCCACCAGCACAGGACCTGGGGGAGGGACGGGCAGCTACACGTCACTGCTACCCTCCTGGGCAGTTCCCAGGGCCATCCTTGGGTGCCCTGTCCCATGGGTGTGACAGCCTCCCATGGCAGAAGGACTATTTTCACCAGGGCAGGCCATGGTGGCCATGAAGGTAATCTTGGGACTTTCCCCTCCATGGACTGTCCCGCCTAGCTCAAGGGCAGACACAAGCTTAAACCTCCAGAGGGGAAGTACCAGGAAAGGGAGGTGGTGACCCCACACTAAGAAGCAGCCAGAATGACAATGGGACAATGCAGGGGAGGGGTCCTGGCAAGCAAACAGCCAGGGTGGGCAGGACAGGGTCAGGGTGGCACTAGGGAGAAGAGCTGGGGTGTCCAGGCTACCCTTGACCACCCTGTGCCCATTCTGACATGGGAGCAGATACAGGACAGGCACAGGGACCTCATGGCTATGGGTTACAGCCCCCTCCAGCCTGTCCCCAAGGCCAGAGGAAGGATGAAAAGGCTTTATTGATAAATACAGACTATGTACAGAGGGGAGACATCTCCACCCAGCCCAGCACCCCACGGGTCTCCTGGCCAGGGGGAAGCCAGAGCCCAGTGGGTCACAGCCTCTCCCTGCCGGCACAGCCTGGCAGAGGAGCCCCAGCCCCAGAGACATTTGGTCTCGAACCTCCTTCAGCAAACACGGCGCCTGCCCGTGTCCCCGGCCAAGGGCAGCCACCATGGTGGCACAGCCCCATGCAGACCTTCCTGGGGGGTTACCTGTGTGGCAGCCTCAGGGGGGAGCAGGAGCAGCTCCGGATGGGCCAGAACACAGCACAGGGAATCCCCAGAGGTGCCACTGTCCCCCAGCCCCCTGCCCTCTCCCCTCAACCAGTAGGGGGTGGCTCAGTTCCTGGGTGGAAGGGGCTGGTTGACAATCACTTGCACAACAAAATCCTTCTGGATCTTGGTCTCCTGCAGTCGTGTGCGGTCAGTGAGCAGCTTGCCTGAGAAGAACCAGCGCTGCCAGGCCAGGTCAATGCCCTCCTGCGCCTGCAGCTGCTTCTTCAGCTGCCCGATGGTGTCACTCATGCTGGCGCTGAGCCGCAGGTCCTTGCCGGTGGAGAGGCGCACCTTGAGGGTGAACTCCCGACGGGCGTTGGGCAGAGGCTCAGCCGGTTCCACCGCCTCCTCCTCGCTCCGCTCCAGGATCAGGTTGACGGGGGGTGCAAGGCAGTAGACGGGCAGCTGGTACCGGTTGCCCAGCTCATCATAGCACTCCGTCAGGGACCCTGGGGACAGCAGGATAAGATGCTAAGGGTGGGCATCCCCATGGACCACTCAAATGGGGACAGGGTCACCTCAAGCAGGCTGGCACAGCCTGCCTTTCTCATCTTGGCTGGGCTGAGCTCTGGATGGCAGGTGGGAGCCCCTTTCTACTCCAGCCTGGGACCCCCATGTGCCCAGATATGGGGCACTCAGCACGCAGCCCACCCAAATGCCCAGTGCTGACCCTCACCATGGGGCAGGGTGATACTGGCTCCATCGAGGATGGCCTGGGCCAGGCTGTGGTCATTGGCTTCTACAGCATAGGCAGCTGCCTTCAGGGCATCCCAGATCTCCTTGCGGCCTTCGAAGGCTGGTGCCGTGTCCCAAAACTCGTCCCGCTTGCTGCGCAGCTGCCCGTCTGTCATGGGGTAGTCACTCTTCCACTTGGGACACTCCTTCTTCAGGGGCTCATTGCGGCCTGCAGAGGTGGGGATATTCAGCCAAAGGACAGGGTTTCCCCTCGGGTCCTGAGCCCCCCACCTCCCCACAACCACAGGTTCTTCCTGGGGACCTCTTGCACCCCACCCTGTCCAGTGAACAACAGCCCCCGATGTAGCCGGGGTAACTGGCCTAAGCAAGCCTGGCCCAAGATCCCACTGGCCCCACAGCAGTTGCTCCCCAAGTGACACCCTTTACCCCCAGGGGGACAAGGGCTCTTGTTTCCTTGCTTGGGGGACCAGCCACTGCCCTGTAGGGTAGTCACAGGGCCTCGGGGCCCTTTGAGGCAGCGCAGTATTTATAGCTTGGGGAATTAGCCAGGAAATAAGCTGGTGAGTCGGAACGAGAAGGGGATTACAAAGGCTGAGCTGCAGCAGAGGGGGTCAGGACTTCACTGTCCCCTCTGCCCACCCTGGGATGACAGGGACCAGCTGCAGGCAAGACAGCGTCCCGGGAATTAGGGGGACAGAGAGCATCACTGCCAGACTGCAGGTGCCCCAGCAACGGGCTGAACCAGTCCCTAGCCACATCCCCACAGACCTTCAGCAGCCAGCATTGCCCAGGGATCTGAGCCACCCCAGTGCCAGTCCCAGATCACCATGCCCTCACTACACTGGGCTGTGGCCCTGTGGGAACAGCCCTGTCCCATCGGTCCCACAGCCAGGCCAGACACGTGGGGCAGGAAGGAGCTGTTGTCACTCCCAGCTGAGCTGGGGACAATGAATGATAACAGCTCCTTCCTGCCACCCCCCTCCCTGAGCTGGCCAGGCAGCGCCCCTCCTCTGGGGACAGGATGAGGGGAAAGTGAGGCTCCAGCTGGGCAGGAAGATGCCGGTGCCCACACAGCGTCCTGCCAGGCAAGGTAATGCCACACACCCCAGCCACTGGAGACAGCCACCACCGCCAGCTGTGGGCTGAGCCGAGTTCCCCAGGCAGCTGCTCCTGAGCAAGGGTGCGCTGACACGCAGCACTCCATGTCCTTTTCAATTGTACCAGCCCTGCCCCACCCTGCCCAAGACCCCTGGAGCCAGCATAGCATCTCTTCCCAGCAAGCCACCTCAGGGGTCCCCAAGGGGCACAGGTGCTCAGCTACCCCAGGGCTGGGCACCCAGCATCCCTGGCAGGCAGCATCCTGCCCACATCCCTGGAGGAGCAAGGGCAGCCGGCTGCAGCCAGTGCTGCCGATTCAGCAGTCACGGTGCTGGGCCAGAGGGATTTGCAGCACCACAGGACACGGCAAGGTCAGAGGCAACACCTGCCCCAGGAGGGCAGCAGGGAAGTGTCCACAGCCAGCCTGAAGGACATGTCTGGGATCATGTCCCTGCACTGCTATGGCATCAGGCTGGGGCTCATGTTCTCACAGCCAGGACTCCTGGCCAGCACTCCCAGTGAGCACCATTCCCCCAGCTCTGCTTGCAACAAAGGGAAGAGGCTGGCCCAGGAGAGGCAGCAGGACTGGAGCTGTGGGGGTCGGCTGTGGCAGGGAGCAGGGACAGGCCGTGGCTGCCTCGTGTGTACAGATATGCCCAGCAGCCTTGCCCAGGTAGGCAGGGGCTTAAGCCTAGTCTATTTATTGCTACCACCCAGCTGGGCCTGCACCTTCTAATCACCTCCTGCTGCTCTATTCCTAGCCCCTTGTGCAACTCTCCATGACAGCACCACCAGACAGGTCCATCCGCTCGCTGTGCCCGGACTCGAGCCAACAGGATCTGGCTGGCAGCCTGCTGCCTCCTGCCCTGTGCCTGCAGCACCCTGCCCGTGGCTCAGCCCCTCGCCGTGCCCTGCTGAGGGACCCCCAGGCAGGAGGATGTGACTCAAAGGCTTCCCTGCCCTGGGCTTGCTCCCTGCCTGCAGGAGCCTTAGGCAGCCCCAGCTGACAGGTCCTGGAGGCCCCAGAGAAGATATCAGCCAGAAGGCAGCAGTGCTGGCTGATCCACTCCCGAGCCAGGCAGGGGTGGGATGCTGCGTGCCACTGACCACCCCAAGGACAATATTGTCACCTGCTGCCGGGAGTCGTGGAAGGATCACTCCACAGGGGGTCACAACAAGCCCCAGCCAGGGCAGGAGCTGGCCAGACAGGTGAGCAGCTTAGCAGGGCCCCTATGGCAGCAGAGGTGTGCAGGCAGAGCACTGCTCCCTGCTGATGGTAAGTCCTCATGTACTGGGACCTGCTGGCCCAGGGCAGTGTCCCCATACTGCTGGTGAGAGCAGCCGTAGCCTTGCTTCATCCCCCACACCTGCTGAGCACTCCCATGGGCTGGTGGGACCATGCAAGCAAAGGCAGGACGCAGCCAGGGCACCTGGCACAAGGGACAGCCCTGCTCTCCCAGGAAGGGACATACTGGAAGAAAGCAGCAGCAGCGACTGCCAGCAGCATACCAGGAGAGCAACTGGGGATGGAGACACAGGCTCTGCAGCCAGCTGTTGCCTGGCACGGGAGGAGATCACACAGATCCAGATGTTGGGATCTGACCCCACCCCCCATCACAGCAGCCTGAGCTACAAGGCAATGGCCCCACATCCCACCAAGCTGAGGGAACAGTCAGCCAGGAACCCAGGCCTCAGCGATACCCGAAAGAAGGCACTCCTGGGGGGCAAAGTGAGTCGGGGTGGGAGAGCTACCACCCCAATCCATCCCAGCAGGGCATCCCCGGGGCAGGCTGGCACACCTGGAGCCCCACGCGGTGGGGGCGGCTGCCCACGGCACAGCAGCCACGGCACCCTGCACGTGCTGCCGGATGGCGAGCACCGTCCCACGGAAAACGCCCTTCCCTCCCTCCCTCATCCCAGCTGCAGGCGAGGGCCGGGGCGTCCCGTCCCGGGCACACGCTTCCTGCCCCTCCTCTCCCGCCGCCCACTACCGCTCTGCCATAAACACGGTAATTACCGGCTGCGGCGGCACCGGCCGGGGAGGCGGCAAGGGAAAGGCGTGATTCATCCTACCAGCCCACGGCTTCTCCACCAAAAGTCCACAGTACCCATCCCCGCGGCCCCCGGGACCCTCCGGCATGGCATCACGGGGAAGCGCCTCATGGCACCCGGGTGTTCGGTACCGGTAACTCCGGGGGGTTGCACCAGCCCCGCCGCTGCTCTCCGGACCGGCGCAGCCGCTCCCTGCCCTAGCCGCACCTCGCGAAGCCCCGGGGCAGCGCGGACGCGGTGGCGCCCGCCGGCAGCCGCCAGGTGCACGGGACGGCAGGGACCGCGAGCAGGCAGCACCCTCCGTTGGCAGGACGCTGCCGAGCCCAGACCGGGGGCATCCGCCACCCCGCAGTCCTGCCCGGACAGCACTTCCCGGGAGGAGCCGGGACCTGGCAGGGCTCGGCTGGACGCGCTGCGCACCCCAGCCCTGACCCCGCACAGCCTCCGGGGCACCGGGACGGGAGCCGCCGTTCCTGTCCGCTCCCGAGGCCGCGCACCGAACCGAGATCCTCGGCGTCCGGGGACCCCGAGGGCACAGAGCGGCTCCTGGGGTTGTGCGAGGGAGGAGTTGTCCCGTGGCGGACTGCGCCCCTCCGGTGCCCACGTTCCTCCCGCGCCACCCCTAGGGGGACACGGGACCCCCCCCCCGCTCCAGTGCCCCCGATCACGGGGGTGCCCAGCCCGAACGACCCCCGCTCACCTGCTCGCTTGCGGGTGTTGCCGCCGGCCGCGGGCCGCTCCCGGCGCTGCCGCCCCACGCAGCCGCCCATGGCGGGGCCCGCCCCCGCGCACGCGCTGGCGGGGTGGGGGGGCCGGGCCGCTGCCCTGAGCGCGGGTGTCATGGCGGCGGCCGGGGCGGAGGCTGAGGCTCTCGCCGCCTCCGTCCGGGACTTCGTGTCCGGGCAGCAGGACGGCCGTGCCGCGGAGGTGGCGGCAGGTACCGCGCGGGGGCGGGGCGGGGAGGGGCGGGACGGGACTGGGCGTGGGCACCGCGGCGAGGCCGGGCTGGGCCTGGGGCGGGCGTGGGCACGGGCGCGTGGTGGCGGTGTGGGGAGGGGTTTGGGAGGAAGCGTGGGGCTGCGGGGCAGGGCAGTAAAGAGACTGGAGGCGAGGCGAGGCGAGGCGAGGCGCGGGACAGAGCGTGTCTGTGGGTTGTGAGGCTGCCGTGCGAAGCAGGGCACGTGGGAATGGTAGGGTAGGGCCTGCAGCTCGGAGCTGCCGAGGAGAGGTGCGGTAGGAGCGGGACAGCCGCGAGGGTGAGGGGTTCCAGGAGCGACGCAGATGTGGGCGGCAGAGAAAGCGACAGTGGGACGAGAGCTCTTGGTCTTGCCGAGGGACCGTGGGAGGTGATGGTTGCAGACTGCCCTCACTGTGGTTTCTCCCCCTTTCCTAGCAGGGCTTTGGCATTTGTTTCATCGGATAATTTATCCTTCTCCTCCGAACAGCAATTGGGTGACCGTTGCATTAGGGAAGCTACAGCTTCAGGAATGTGTCTTTCTGAGGCTAAGGTGATATTTTTGTGTGTGTAGGCAGTGGCTTCAGCATGTTTCAGGAAGGAACTCAGAGAGCTGAGAAGGGTTATTGTTGAGTTACATTACACACACAGGTAGCTTCTAGACCTTTCCCAAGGCCTGATGGCTTGTGAACTGCTATGTAGTGTCTTGGTGATGAGATGAGCTGGCAAAACAGAAAGCTAACCCAGTGGCCCATGTAACACAGAGTGAAGAAAATGCTGAGGAAATTTGGAGGAATTCACTAAACTGTGTGACATTCAAGTTGTTGCAGAAGGGTTACACAGTCTCTGACATGTTTAGAATATACATGGGGAAGGATAACCTTACAACAGCTGTTGTCACTTGATGTCATGTTACAGAAGAGCCGGGAGAAAGCTTTGTCTCTTTTAAGACATACAAAGATAATTGCTCCCCCCTTGCTTCTCCCAGCTCTTTTCAGCCGTGTGGCTCTTGTGACAAGCCCACCTTCCCGAACAGAGGAGCTGGCAAGTGTCCTTGAGCCCCTCTGACCTCATACAGCACCACACATCAGAAAGGATTAAATTGCATTGTGTATCCTTGAGCAGAAGGATAGGGAGGTCTTTTCTAAGCTCATGGCCATTGTGCAATTGCTGTAACAAACACATTGAGCTTCCCCACTTTGTTGCTAAGGACTAAAATGAGCATAACTTGGCAAGTGGCCTAAAGGCCTTGGTGCTGTCACAGGCAGGTTGGGCTGCATGGGTCAGTGGGTGGCAGGAGGAGGCTGAATTAATCCTAAAAATGGGGAGAGAAGGACAGTGCTGTTACAGAATCCATTACACATTCCCTGTGAATGTTGTCCTCACATTTTGAAGGTGTGGGGGAAACAAGAAGGGAAGTCCTCCAGAAGCGACCGATACTCAGAAGGACACTGAAAGGGGAGAGACCTGTCAGGAAAGAGAGCAGCTTGGTTCAGAGTAGCAATCCAGCACAGGGTGAATGGCTTGCTTCTGTTGAGTCTCTGGGGGCTACAGGAATGCCAGAATAGCCAGGCAGCCCTTCCTGGTAAAGGGATTCAAAGTGCCTGATTAACCTTGGGGCATGTGTGCTGCTGCCAGATGTGAGGCAGCAGTTTCAGGCTCACCACTGTGCCTGCCCTGCTGATGGGGCAGGTCCAGTGAGCTGTGCTGGCGCTCACTCCGTGGCCTGTGTGGTGCTGGCCACGAGCACACCACACTCACAGGCTGTGCCAGGGAGGGGTGGCCACACCGTGTGAGACAGAGCTGGTCACACCTGGGTCCCTGAGAACGCAGGGAGCGCCCTCACTGAGCTGAGCAAAGGAGCTGCTGACCTCGGGGTGTATCAGTACCTGACTGTGGTTTGGCCATCACACTGCAGCTCTTTCCTGTTGAGTAGGGAACCAGAAGCTTTGTGTAGAGCTGCTTTCAGTCTCTGCAGACACAGAGAGGCAGAGCACCTGGCCACAGAGATGGCATTTGTCTCAGACTTTTTCTGTGATGGTGCAGAGGCACAAGGGCTCTTCATGAGCTTGCAGAGCAAAATATTGGGATGCTGGATGTGGAGGGGCCATCCAGGCTCTCTCTGCAGCACACTTTGCTTTGGCTGGTGCAAAGCATCTGCTTGCTGTTTCACTGTTGTTTTTCTGCAGGAAATTTTGCCAGCACGTCATGGCTGTCTCTGAGGGCGCCCCCTTTTCAGTCTGTGCCTGTCAATTCTGAGACCTGCTGGGCTCTTTTTCCACACAACTCCCCTTATCTGTTCTCTTTCTCAGTTCAGGCTCCCTCTCCCTGCTGGGCCAGGCAGGATTGAAAGCTTTGTCTCTGGAGTCAGGACTGCCTTCTGTCAGAACACACTGTCAGAAAACACTGTCATCCCATCCCTAGAGACAGGACTATGATGAACAGTGTGTCTTAATACTGGAATTAACTGCTTAGGAAGAGACAGTAAATGCTTGCAGCAGCAGGAGACACTAGCTGGAACAAGGCCTGGGAAAGCCCATAATGAAACCTTTGGGCTTCTGAGAGGGTGAGTGCCCTGTCAGCCGTGTAGGTTCAGCAGGGCAGAGAGGTGAGCAGGTCCCTCCAGAGTGCCCAAAAGAGCCCCTGGGTAAAGACAGTGAGTCTCAGTGACTTTAATTTTTTTTTGGTGGAGGAATGCTGTTTTGTCCAGGCAGAGAGTGAGGGGTGCTGCTTGTTTACCAGCAATGTCACTTGACACCTGAGCTGCAGGTTAGGGGTCTGAAGGTAAGCCAGTCCCTTGCCTGCCAGCCTATGTCTGAGCAGAGGACATACACAGAGCTTTCCTTCTGGGGAGGTGCCACATTGGCAGTGGGTGGCAGGAATGGAGAACCTGCCCTTCTGCCAAGGTTCTTGTAAGGTGCAGCAAGCAGGTCCTTACCAAAGCCTCCTGAGGAGTGACTCTTCCCCCAGTTGAATTGCAGGAGTACAGAGGCAGTAGGTGAATGAGGCAACCTGGCAAGGAATTTGAGTCAGAGTTGGAAACAGACTCCAGGAATCTCAGCATTTTATCTTCCTCTGACCACAAAACTGCCTTTCCCTGTGCCCTCCATCTTGGAAGAAGTTAGTGCAGTTCTTGCACAGTGTGGAGGTGATGGAGCCAAGGTGGGAAGCTGAGTGATCCCTAATGTCTGCGCTGCTTGTTCAGCCACTTCTCCCTCTGGAAGCACCTGGAGAGCTGCCCTCTGTCTCTTCACAGCATGCTCACATTAGAGAAGGGGGTTTTAGTATCTCAGAGAAGTGGAGCACAGCAAGACCTCTCTTAGGAGCCACACACAGCCATGCTTCAGGGAGAGGCTGAGGCAAAGTGGAGACAAGTTCTCCCCTGGCTGTCTGCTCTCAGTCTCAGAGGTGTTTGCAGGCAGGGCTGGAGGCAGCCCCACTAGTTGAGTGCACGTGGCTCCTTTGGTGCTTGGTGAGGAGTCAGCACTGACCGGCCGTTCCCAGGGCAGTGCTGGGATGTGTCGCAGCATCCATCTCCAGCAACATGCCTGCATGATCTCTGGTTCACTCTCTTTACCTCCTTTGTCCAGGGGTGAAAGATGGAAGGTGGACAGTGCTGCAGCTTGTGGAAGCCCTGGGGTAAGAAAAGCCTTATGCAAGTTATACATTGGGTAAGGGCCTTGCAGGGGACATTCCCAGAAGGAGGATAGTGAGAAGGACAAGTGTGCTCATCCAGGATGAGCTTCAGCTCTGGATGACACATTGCAGTGGGTAGGATGTTGTCTGCTCGCAGTGTGGGGCTTGAGCAGTGCTTTGCCCTCCCTGGATGTGGGAGCTCTTTGGGAAAGAGCAAGGCCAGAGCAGCTCTTGATGCTCTCCCAGGACAGAGGAGAGATGTTGTGGCAGGCAGCATGCTGCAGGGCACTTTTCAGTTGGGGCTACCCCAGCAAGAGCTGCCTGAGCACACAGCTGCACAACACCATGTCACAGGTTGGCTGGCACTCAGCTTCTGCAAACTGTCCATGGCCTAGGCTCATTTCTCCCAAGATGGGGGCTGGGTTTGCCTCACTGCAAGAGGCTTTATCCTTTTTGATCCTTGTGATCTTGGGAGCATGGTGCAAGAGCAATTTCTTTGATCTGACTTGAGAACTTGGATTTCTTTCTGCATGGTTCCGGGGCTGAGTGCACACATGCAGCACAGACAGGGGGAGAGGAGTCTGTTTCCATGCCAGCAAGTCAGGCATGGTTGGGCCCACAGAGGGGCACCTCTTTGGTTTTGTAATGTGCCTGCTCAGGATGTGCTTCCTGCTTGGATGTACCTGCTCACAACAGGCTTCTTGGGCTTTCTCCCCTCTTGGCCTAGGTTTTGCCTGGAGAACACAGATCCTCGGATGCGAGGGCGAGGCATCCAGCTGTTGTCACAAGTCCTGCTCCAGTGTTACTCCCTACTCCAGGAGAAGGAAGGTAAGGGCTTTTCTGACCCTTGAGTGTCTGGCTGGGGACAAAGCCTGTGCCATTAAAATGTCTGTCCTGCAATTGGCAAAGGGATTGATTTAACACTGTGACAACCTTGTACATGTCTCTAAGAGTCAAAGTCCAAAGTCCATGAAGCTTTGCGCTGCAGCCTTTTAGCCAAACTCACCACACAATTTAGGTCACTGTCTGAATACACCAAATTGCTGGACAGCTGGGGCCCCTGACAGTGCGTGGGCGTTGCACACCAAGGTGTGCTCAGTGCCACGTGGGACACATTGGGGATACATCTGTATGTCAATCCTTGGGTGGTGACTCCGAGCAGGAAGACTGTCCTTCACACACCAAGTCACGCTGCAGCCCTGCAGCCTGACCAGATTAACTCAGGAGGAATCCTGAGGCCTGGGGAGGAGGGGAGATCAGTGTAAGGATGAGAATGGACTGGGGTGGGGAGGGGAAGATGCCATGTTCATGGAGGCAAGGAGAAGGTCTGCCTCTGTTAAACGCCCCATAGCAGCTGGCTGGCAACAGGGAAAGCCAGTAAGTGCTAACAAACTTTGGCTTTGGCTTGGGCTTGGGGGTCTTGCAGATGGGAAGCTGAACTTATGCTGGCAGGCTGGCTATACAGGGGGCCCAGCTAGTAAGTAAGGTGGAGGGAGGATAAAATTAAAAGATGCTTAGTCCTTGGAATTTGGCTGTCTTTGGCTGGAGCCAGGCAGGGCTGAGAGCAGCTGTGCATAGAACCTTATCTACTGCAGTAGCTGGAGACGGGTGTGATGACTGATGGGAATTGGGGTGCTCTGGAGGGGCAGCCAGAAGTGGGGAGGTTCAGTGGGGATACTTGAAGGAGAAAAGAGACTCAGGGCAATTGAGCAAGGGGAGTGAGCTATGTTAGAGCCTCGTGTCACTGCTCACGCAGGTAATTTCTCAAGCGCTGCGTCAGGCTGCCTCCTGGGGGGCTGAGTTTCTGCAGCAGCTGTGGGCACAGGATGCTGCTAGCCGGCTCTTCCAGTCTGCTTCCTGCTGCCACTCCCCAGGGCTGGGGTGTGCAGGCGCCCGTGGCCGTGACTCAGGGGCCAGGAACGTGTTGTGGAGCCAAGTTGGAGGAAGCCAGAACTCCTGCCCCTGCTCTGTACCCCACCCCATGACATCCTCCAGCCTCTGCTGAGCAGACTGCCACTCTGCTGCTGGTGTCTGCATCCACATGTCTGGACAGGCCAGGGCAAATGCCTCTTGGGTAGCTCCAGCACTTCTGCAGCAGCCAGAGGTGGCTGCTGCCCTGCTGCAATTAGGTGTGGGCTGCTTACAAGAGGAGGGCAAAGGTGTTGGAGCCAGGTGGGTGCACCCAAAAGCAGCAGTTTGTCCCATTCACCAGTGCAAGATGTGCTCACTCTTAATCCATCAGCTTATGGTTGAGCTGGGGCCAGCACCCAGCAACTGCGTTTCCTTGGGCTAACACACATGGGTGTCTGTTTCTGACAGTGCTGCATCTGGTCCTGTTCTATGAGAGCCGGCTGCAAGATAATCACCTAGTGATTCCCTCGGTGCTCCAGGGACTCCGGGCACTGGTGAGCTTACACCCCCAGCCCACAGTGCTGGGATGCATTCCCCTGCAGTGTCAGGGAGGTGCAACACCTGGGTATGGGTTGGAGCACTGTGTCGAGCAGGGCCTGGCTGGGCTGTCAGCCCATCTGGCAGCATTGCCCTGTCTCCTCTCTTCTGCTGTGCCTCTTGTGGAGGAGCTGGGGACAGGAGACTGCCTTGATTTTGTGCCCTGTATTGGGTAGTGGGGCAAGGATTCCCTGGCCACCCTGGGGAGCAGCACAGATGATGGGCATCTTATCCTGTTCTGTCTGGGGAGGGGGTGGTGAGCTCTCCCTGTTGTGGAAGAGGATCTTTTAGGCAGCTGCCACATGGAGGCAGGAGATCTGTTATGTGGCTGCCATCATGGTATTCTACTCTTGCTTTTCTCTTTCTGTCCCCAGAGCATGTGTGAGGTCCTGTCCCCAGGGCTAGCAGTGTCTGTGCTCAAAGCCATATTCCAGGAGGTACATGTGCAGGTGAGCAATGTGATTTCCTATCCTCCTGTCCTTGATCTCTGCTCCCTGTGTGTCTGGGGATGGCCTACCTGCCCTGAGGACTGGCTACATTTAGCACAGTACAATGCTTCTGCAGAGCTCAGAGACAGCTTGGCTCACTGCAAGAGAGACTGTGAGAGACAGACAGCAGCCAAGAATCCTGTTTGGCCCTTGTCCTCTCTTTACTCAGCCCTAGGGGAATTATTTCCTTTTGTTCCATTCTCTGTGTTTAAGTGTCCCCAGTCCAATTCTCCTCACATGTAAGATTGTTTTTGCTGGCAGTGCCTTGGGCAGCATGCATGGCCCTGGTGTGACTGATAGTGCATTCATGCAGTGATGGGACAGAGTCATGTCCATGTGCCATTGCATAGGCACGTGCATGCTTTGCATGTGATAAATGGGATCTCTGTGCAAGGAAGCAGCAGCTGAGCTGCTGGGGGTCCTGCTCTCTCAAGGGTGTGTCTTGCCCATGGGGTAGTGGGTAGCTGTGCTGCCATGTGTAGAGGATGGTTTTGATTGGTCTGCTCCTCCCTTCAGTCCTTGCTGCAGCTGGACCGCCACACAGTCTACAGCATCATCACCAACTTCATGAGCACCAGGGAGGAAGGTGAGGGGGCAGATGCCAGAGCCACTCTGGGATTGTTGAAGCTGGGAAAATGACTCACTTTCACTTTCTCCAAGGGCTCTGTGACTCTGCCTGGGAGACCTGGAAACAGACTGTGGGGCTGGGGCAACTTGGCTGATTTAATGCCGTGTTGTAAGGTCTGATGTCCTGCACCTGCTCACACTCCTTCTTTCTGCAGAGCTGAAGGGCCTGGGTGCCAACTTCACCTTCGGCTTTATCCAGGTCATGGATGGGGAGAAGGATCCCCGCAATCTGCTGGTGGCCTTCCAGATTGTGCATGATCTCATTGCTAAGGACTATGCCCTGGGTGAGCCTAAACCTGCTGCTATACAGAGCTGACTGGGAAACATATCCTTTTTCTTTGAGCTGTTGGAGAGATGGCTCTTGTGTCTGACTAGAATGGGGTGGTTCCTAACATGTTTTAAAAGCTGCAGAGCTGGCCTACTGTGGGTGCTGAACAGAGCTGCTGTGCCTTTTTTGCCCAATATCTTTGCTCACCCCCTCTCTTCTGTCTGCAGGTCCCTTTGTGGAGGAGCTGTTTGAAGTTACATCCTGCTACTTCCCTGTTGATTTTACTCCAGTGAGTGAGTCTGCCATGTGCCACAGCCTATTCTTTGTTTCTTTCTGGTGTTTTCCTAGGGGATTATGTCCTTTCCAGGGAATGGGATGAGAGGGTGGCCAAGGGTCTTGGCTGGGCAGTGTTCAGCTGTGGTACCAGGCTGACAGGCTGGTGCCAAGCTAGCTGCATTGACTAGTGCTGCTGCTGCCATGCTGGAGATGAAATGATGCAGCCTTGGCTGGTGGCTGGGTTGGGATGTTTCCTCAATGGTGGGTGACCTGCTCTCTGCTTCCTTTCCAGCCCCCCAATGATCCTCATGGCATCCAGAGGGAAGACCTGATCCTGAGTCTCCGGGCTGTACTGGCCTCCACAACCCAGTTTGCTGAGGTACAAAGCTCATTGGGGATTCATTGTTCCCTTAGCACAGGCTGCCTTTCGTAGTGCTGCAGCTCCTGCTGTAACTCTGTGGAATGGGAAAAACTGGGATCAGGATCTTGCACTTGGGCAGCCCTGTCTCCTGCTGGGGCTGGTCATGGGGAGGGTGCTGACTGACACCCTGGGAAGGGGCTGCCTGTTGCAGACACCCCTTCCTGGCAGAGGCTGAACTTGCAGCCTTGCAGGGCCATGGACAAGGTGGTACAAGGGATGGGCTGAATTAAAGTGTTTCTCTCTGCAGTTCCTTCTCCCTCTGCTTATTGAGAAGTTGGACTCAGAACTGCAAAGTGCCAAGCTTGACTCGCTGCAGACTCTGGTAAGGGGAGATCCCCTACTCCTTTCAGCCTACAGCTGATCTGTGGCAGCAGCAGCTGCCAGCCACTTCTGAGCCCTTCTTCCTGCCAGCCAGAGACTCTCACTTGCAGAACCACAATTTCCAGAGTTGTGGTTCAGTCTGCATCACTCTTTCCTGTTTTTCTTGAGTGATTTGTGCAGCTCAGCATGAGCCTTCCAGAATGGGCAGTGTCCCGGCACCGTGTCCCCCTGGTACTGGCTTCTCTGTGATGCTTTCTCCTGGCTCCCTCTTGCAGACTGCCTGCTGTGCCATCTATGGGCAGAAGGAGCTGCAGGAATTCCTTCCCAGCCTCTGGTCATCCCTGCGCAGAGAGGTGAGTACTGCCGGGCTCCCCCTTGGCTGGGCTTCTGCTGAGCAGGAGTTCTCAACCAGACCGGGAGGGCCCCATATCTCCCAGCTGTCCACACCTGTGACCTTGGATTGCCCCAGCTGAAAAGTGGAGGGGACAGGCCAGCCATATCAGTATGTCCGTGTGGCTTGAATGTGGCATGCTGCGTGTTCAAATCACGTAGGAGCCTGAGCTCTTCGGCCTGCATTGGGAACCTGAAGCCTGTGCTTGTTGTCAGCAATGGAATTCAGCTCATCCTATGGCCTTTCCTCCAGGTGTTCCAGACAGCAAGTGAGAAGATAGAGATGGAATGCCTGGCTGCACTGCGTGCCCTCTCTGCCTGCCTCTCCCGCTCCGTGCTCAGCTCTGATTCTGAGGATCTGCTGGATTCCTTCCTCAGCAGCATCCTGCAAGGTAGCTAACAGAGACCTGCCCCATGCAGCCAGGCCTGAAAGCATCCTCCTAGGTAGAGATCTGCCTTCCTCTTCACTTTCAAGCCTCTTTTCTTTCTAGTCCTCACAGCAAATTTTGGCTTCTCCAAGGTAATTGGCTGCAGGAAGGGAGGACAAGGGAATTGAGCTGCTTCCATCTCTGCTGGAACTGCACTCTGTGTGCTTGGAGCTGTGGGAAGCTGCTCAGTTGAGGAGGCTGTGCTGCAGCTCAGAGCTGCGCCCTGGCAGCACGTTGCAGCCCCGCTATCAGCTGTGTCCTGCACGCGAGGCAGAGGAGCTCTGCGCCGGTGCAGCTGACGCCCAGCCTATCTCAGATTGCAGGCACCATCTGTGCGAGCCCGACATGAAGCTGGTGTGGCCCAGTGCCAAACTCTTGCAGGCAGCAGCGGGTGCCTCCCTCCGCACCTACCACCGCATCACCCACAGCGTCCTGCCCCTGCTGCTGGAGCAGTACACCAAGCACACACAGGTGAGAGGCACCCACTGGCTCCACAGGGCCTGGGGGCAGCAGGGTGTCTGAGAGGATGTCCTTCCTGTGGGAGTGTGGGTAGAGACCCCATGGGCACCCTGTGGCCTCACAGTGCTAGGCTGAGGTGCAGCTCTGTTGCAGCAGTGACGGTGATCTGGGTTAAACCTTTGTGTCCCTGCAGAGCAGCCAGAGGAGGACAATCCTGGAAATGCTGCTAGGCTTCCTGGAGTTGCAGCAGAAGTGGGGACATGTGGAAGAAGGTGAGGGTGACTGGTCCCTCTGGAGGCATCTGCGTCCCAAGGGCTGCTGGCTCTGACCTCACTTTCCTGTATGTTGACATACAAGGAAAACTCCCAGTGTGGCTGCATGTGTGAGCCCCCGCCACGTGCCAGGGACCCTGCATGATTGGATATCAAATGCAGCACCCCAGAAAGGGTCTGTCAAGTGCTGTGATGGTGGCTGTGTGGTGACAGCCAGACACTGGCAGTGATTCCATGCCCCTCTCTCCAGATGAGAGCACTCTGCTGTCGCTCCAAGGCCCGGTTTGCTCTGTGGTGTTCTCGGCGCTGCTGGATTCCAGTGTGCAGCTGCAGCTGGTTGGGATCAAGGCACTGACTGTCCTGGGCTCCCTGCAAGGTTGGTGCCTTTTTTCCCTTGGGACAGAGGGAGGTGTCACTGTGTTCTGAGACACAGTGGCTGCTGGGACATCCTTGCCTGCTGCCTGTAAGGGCACAGGAGTAGCAGCAGCATGTTCTACCCAAGCCATGAGCTCCAGGGACATTTGGTCTCTCTCTTGCCTGTTTGTGCTGGGCACCTTTTATCTCTGGCATTTGGTGTGCTGCTGCATTGCTGCTGGCCTGGATGAGGAGGAAGGATTCTGTCCAGCATCTCTGCCTTTGGCCAAGGGTAGGATTCCTCTATGGCTCTTGTTACAGGCTTCCTGTCTTCCTCTGATCTGGAGCTGGTTGTGGATCACCTCATCCGTCTTGCTCTGCATGAGGAGGATTCCCAGAGCAGGTGAGGTGCATCACAGAGTCGCCCACACTCTGGGAAGAGGAACAAAGCCTGGCTTTGCTGCAGAGAGGGTCTGTAGTCTGAGGGAAAGCATAGGAACTCTCTGAACAAGACTACATGGAATAAACCAGACAATTCATGGGCTGGAAATAAGAAAGTCTGAGCCTGTCAAAGCAGGGCTTCTGCTCTGCCTACCTGATGGGGGGGAAAAAGGCAAGTTGCTGAGAAATGGGGTTCTGGAGACACCTTCTGGCCAGGTCTGTGCAGCTGGTGTACAAGCAGCCCTGGATTTGCAGTCCTTGCATCACCTTTTCCACTCTCTTTCCCCCTGGCAGTGAAGCAGCGATGGAGGTGGCTGGGTCCTTGGCCCCCACCTACCCAAAGGTTTTCTCTGGACACATGGTACCCAGGCTTGAAAAGGAGCTGCAGTCAGGTAGGGCTGGGAAAGGAGTGGTTTTGGGGTAAAGCCTTTCCCATCCCCATTGGGCTCCTGCCAGGCAGTGGGGCTGTGTTGTGTAGGTCGGTGGCTATCCTTGGGGGATTCCCAATGCAGGCACTGTGTGCTGGCACAGGGAAGGCTGTGGTTGGTCTGGTAGCCAGCCTGTGTGGGGCCAGGACCACCCTTGTGGGAAGGAGCTGCCCAGCTGCAGAGCAGGCAGAGTGCCTTGAGCCTGGCATGGGCTGGGTCTGCTGTGCTGCTTCACCCCATCCACCCTGGCAGGGTCTGAGCCCTGACTGTCCTTGGGTGGGGTGTCCCCAGGTCCCCCTCTGAGGTGTGTTTCCTCTTCAGAGCGGGAGGAGAGCTACCACAACTGCCACTCCTTGCAGCAGCGCTGCCTGCAGGCCCTGGCAGCTGTGTCCACCCACACCAGCATCGTGAAGGAGACTGTCCCCATCCTGCTACAGCATCTCCAGAAGGTGCTGAAAGGTAATGGAGCTCCTGCAGGTAGCTCCACAGAGCAGTGTCTGGGCAGGAGCTTCCTCTGTTACTGGTGGTGGCTGGGAGAGAGCTGGAATGGGAGTGGTACAAGGAATCCACACCTGGGCTGTGAATCCCACTGGTGGAGTGGGAGTCAGAAGAGCTGCATTGTCCCAGGATCCTGGTGCAGATCAGGGGGCTGGGTGTTGAGGCTGTTTGACTTGGTGGTGACTCTGCCCTGCAGGGACTGAGGCCAAGAACACCCAAGACATGATCTCTGTGTGCCAGAGCCTGCACCGCGTGGCCCTGCAGTGCCAACAGGATGCCGAGGGCTGCTGGTACTTCCACCAGACAGTGGTGCCGTGCTTGCTGGCCATGGCTGTGCAGGCAGCCATGCCAGGTAAGCGCAGGGCTGGAGTGGGAAAGGGGAGAACAGGCAATGCCTGGGCTCTCAGGGATCCTTGATCCTGCAGTCAGTGCTGCTGCTGATGCCTTTTGGCATCCATGGCCCTCAAGAGTGGGGTGCACTGCTGCCTGCCCTTGTCCCAGAGCCCTGCCCCACTCTGGTGTGTGTTCAGGGGGCTGTGCCTGCCTCCTCCTTCTGAACAGCAGGCTCCAGCAAGTTTCATTCCTCCCACTACCTGCAGAGAGCACCCATACACTGCCAGGCAAGGCACTGCTGGAGGAAGAGGTGCTGGCTGCCATGATCCCAGTCATCAGTGCTGCCACCACTCACCTGAGCCCTGAGTGAGTGAAGCTGGGGCAGGCAGCTGGGTGCTCCATCGTGGGGAGGGAGCAGGCTGCATGCCCCCTGCTACTATCTGTACAGGGTGACCCTGTGCCTCCTGGGAGGTCTCCGGTGACCTTTCCAGAGCAGCACATTACAATGTCTTTTCCTAGGCTGGCTGCCCAGAGTGTGTCTCATGTGGTGCCACTCTTTCTGAAAGGAGATGTCTCCTTCCTACCCCAAAACAGTTTTCCCTGCTCCTTCCAGCCTTTCGGGGTATGTTTGGTGATTGGGGCTGGGGCACCAGAATGGGCCAGCAATGAGGATATTTGCACAGGCTGGTAGCAAGGACTGTGATGACATGGACACCGTTCTTCCCTTGCAGGATGGGGAATGCTTGGAGGCACAGAGACGCCTGGTTGCCCTCCTCATGGCCTTCGTCTGCTCCTTGCCCCGTGATGTACGTTGATGGGGAGCAGGATGGAGAGGAGCCTGCTCAAGCACCCTCCAGCCTCTGTCCACACCAAGCTCCATGGACAGACAGAGGGAGCAGCTGCAGCCCTGGGCCATAACACGTTCTGTGTCTCTTCCAGGTGGCAATTCCTCAGCAGGAATGGCTGCTCCGGGAGCTGCTGGCATTGAGCTGTTCCTGCAACTGTCCGTTCACAGCCACCACAGCTGCCAAGTGCTTTGCAGGGCTGGTGAACAAGCACCCAGCAGGTAAGGGGGCTGGGGCAGATGCCAGGTGTCCCTGCCCACTGCTGACAGGAGGAATGGCTCAGCTTATCCCTTCCATTCCCAGGGCAGCAGCTGGATGAAATCCTGCAACTTGCAGTGAACAGGATGGAGCCCAGCCTTGCGGAGGGGCCCCGCCGAACACAGGCACTCACCTTGCTGCTCTGGGTAAGGCCTGCCCTGGATGAGGGGGGCTGGGGGACCCAGACTGGCACTGACTGTTCTACCTGCACAGGTGACCAAAGCCCTGGTGCTGCGCTACCACCCCCTGAGCTCTTGCCTGACAGACAAGGTAGGTGGTAGTGAGGCTGGATGGTGACTAAGAAACCTGCCTTGCTCCCCCATGGCTGGCTGGGGACCTCCAGGATCAAGGCATTCCATCTCAGGGCTCTCTCCCTTGCAGCTGCTGGGCCTGCTGGGTGACACGGAGCTGGGCCCTGCCACAGCTGATGGCTTCTCCTTGCTCATGGCCGAGTCCCCGGACGTGCTGCACAAGGGCTGCCATGCTGATGTGCGCATCATGTTCCGCCAGCGCTTCTTCACTGACAACGTCCCCAAGCTGGTGCAAGGCTTCCATGGGGCTGGCCCCGGTGAGTGGCCACCCCCAGCCCAGCCTCACCACTCCTGACCCTTTAACCAGGGAACCTGAGCCAGCATCTCCTCCTTCTTCAGGCTGCTTGTAATCATCTCTGCTCTCCACAGATGTGAAGGCCAATTACCTGAAGGGCCTGTCGCATGTGCTCAATCACCTCCCCAAACCTGTGCTGGTGACAGAGCTACCCACGGTAAGAGCCAGCCAGGGTGGCAAGCAGGGTGAGCTGTGACATTGTGGAGTGCATGATTTACGGTTACTCGTTACTCCTGTGTTCTCCCTCTCTCTGCAGCTGCTTTCCCTCCTGCTTGAGGCCTTGTCCTGCTCAGATCGTGTAGTACAGCTCTCCACACTGAGCTGCCTCCACCCACTGCTGCTCGAAGCTCCCCAGATTATGAGCCTGCATGTCGACACACTGGTCACCAAGTTCCTCAACCTCACCTCCAGCCCCACCATGGTGCGTGCACCCCCTCCTTCCTCCCTGCTATGCCCCTCTCTCGTGCCCCTTGTGCTGCCCTCATCCCTGTCTGTTCCAGGCTGTCCGCATCGCCGCCCTGCGCTGTGCCCACGCCCTTACCAGTCTGCCCACAACAGTGGTAAGTGCTTCTGCAGCACCCTGCTGCCTGCTCCTGCATGTAGAGGTGCAAGGGGCTCCCAAACCTCTTGGGCAGCCAGCATCCATTTCTCTCACAAAGAGCCCCTTGTGTCCTACAGCTGCTCCCATACAAGGGCCGAGTTATCCGGGCACTGGCCAAGCCTTTGGATGACAAAAAGAGGCTGGTGCGGAAGGAAGCAGTGGCAGCACGTGGAGAATGGTGAGTGTGTGGAAGTAGCTGCTGAGGGGGTGCCAGTGTGTAGGGGACATGGCTGATGGCACCATCTCTGTCCCTGTAGGTTCCTGCTCGGGAGCCCAGGCAGGTGAGCACCCTGTGTCCCCTTTCTCCGTTGACCAACAGTCTGACCAGCGCCTTGCTAAGCCTCCAAGTCATCTGACCAAATGCCACGGACCCTCTGGATCCTGAGAGCCCAGCACTGCCCCGAGTGCTAGGGCTGGAGCATGCAGGCCAGCAGACAGCACCCCTCACTGCAGTCCCTTCCCAGCACCCACAGCAGGGAAGGAGCTATGCTGCTTGTGGCTTGCCCACCCTCTGCTGCTGCCAGGGACAGTGATGGACAGCCCCTGCCACATGTGAGTGGAGAGGACAGGTCTGTGCACACATGTGGTGTGTGACAACCCATGTACCAGAAGAATAAATACATCTGTTTTGATAATGCTCTGAGGGTCTCCATGCAGCTCAGTATGGGTCCTCAGTGCTCTTCTGTGTGTTCAGCAGCTTAAGACACTGCTGGTTATAGACCCTTCCTCCTCTTTTAACCTTGTTGTCCCTCTTCTGCCATCCCCAGAAGTCCATGTCCTCCACAAGATAACAAAAACAGACTCCCTTAAAAAAAAACAGTATTTAGTAGATGATCTTAAAAAGACTCCCCAGGGAGCACGTGGGGGTGGCATCCTCTGCGCCCAGCCCTTCAGAGAGCTGAGCTGGGCCAATGCTGGCCCGTACCTGTGCTCATGAGGGCAGCACCGTCCAGCTGGAGCAGGGAGCAGTAGCTCTGCCACCTCGCCCCTGGGCTGCCTGCAGCCACCAAGAGCCAAGAGGGCAGGTGTCCAGGCACCAGCGCTGTCCACAGTTTCCCGTAGCTCTGGCTCCAGTCAGTGATATGTGCCAGCCTTCTGCCAGGCACTTTGGCCAAAGGAAGCTGCAGTGGTGGAGTGGGTTCCCCATTGCACTCCCCTGCCTGTGGAAGGGATGTCCAGAGCACAGGGCCTCAGATGGCCAGGAGTGGCGTGCGTTGCTCCGTCACACAGGGAGGCAGGTCCCAGCTCAGGCCTGTCCCGTGGGGCAGGTGAGGAGAGGGCAGCAGGACACGGGTGAGCCAGTGCCTGTGGGGAAAGTGAGGCCACGGCCAAAAGGTGAAGTCTTGGTGCTTCTCAGCTCTGAGGAACCATATCCTGAGCTGCCACAATGGCTGAGCTCCTCAGCTCAGATTCTCTTGGCAAAGGTGTGCTGGGCACACAACTTTGTCACCAGACAGGGCTCCTCAGGCACAAGGCCAATAATGTCCACGTCTTCCACACCTTACGAAGCCCAGTGCAGTGCAGTGTGGGATCAATGTTCACTGTTCTCCTCCCCCAGCAGCCCAAGGAGAGCCCCTGTTGTCCCTACAACCCCAAGAGCTGCTGAGCCACCACCTTCTCAGGCAGGGGCTTCCCCAGGATTTTACCTTGGCACATCCACACCCAGGAACACCTTCCAATTATCCCAGCTGCCGTAACTGTAGGGGTTCCTGAAGGCCTGCAGGACAGGGAGAGGCACATCACGTCTGGCTCTGCCCCAGCCAGCCCCCGTGCCATTGGCTATGCTCACCTTGCCTTTCTTCTGCAGTCTCTGCCTCTCCTTTCTGTTGATGTGCCGTTCGATGCTCGTTTCCCCACGGGTAATGAGGGCAGCGTGCCACAGCGTCAGGGCACCCAGGGCCAGTGCAACCGAGCTAGTTATGACAAGGGACAGCAGGTGGAACACAGGCCTTCCTTCCCTGGCACTGCAGCTGGCGGGGGCTGAGGCTGCCTCCCCGCACCCACAGCCGCGTAAGTGGGTCGGCTTGTCTAATCTCCTGTGACGGAGACAAAATCTCTCCTTCTCTGTGGCCCAAAGGCTGGCAGGGCAGCAACATCTGTGCTAGAGTGAGCAAGCCCAGCTACAGGCAGGTAGATGGTGAGTTATGTCACAGCTTGACTGTTTTCCCCAGCCCCTGGGCCCCCTCACCTGCACAGGACCCAGAGGTAGACCACGCTCTTGTGGAAAGCTCTCTGGCGGAAGGAGAAGGTGGGTGGTGGGGTCTGGTAGTATGTCTGGAAAAGGACCAGAGAGGGAGGATTACCCAAACTGCTTTACAGCTTGAAGCCAGACAGGGATCTCTGCACCCCTCCCTGCTGCAGAGCTTGGACAGCAAGAAAGGATTGCAGCTGGAACTAATGCAACAGCCAGGGCAAGGGGGAGGCAGTCTGGGACAGCCACGAGACAGACAGACAGACACCTAGAGCTGGCACAGGTGTGAGGAACAGTGGGCTGGAGGTAAGGGGGCAGGGAGCAGCCATGGGCCTGGTCAGGACACTGCAGCTTGTGGTCATGGTGAGATGTGTATGTAGTGCTGCAGTTTCACCAGGAGACCATGGCCTGAGCAGCACATGCCAAGAAGCTGTCACCAACCCAAGCCCCTGGAAGCTGGGTGCAGAGAGGCAGACCCCAAGCTGCTGGAGGCACTGTCCATAGCAGAGCTGCCTGACCAGCCCAGCTCTCTGACATGTGAGATGAACATGGGGGCTGGTTCTGATGTGGGGTGCTCCTTGAGAACAGAGCCCCAAGCAGGACCCAGCCTGCACGGCAGCTCTGCTCCACACTGCCTGGAGCAGCTGGGGGGCAGGGATGTCCCACCTGGTTGGCAGCCACCTGCAGTCTCTCCTTCTCAAGCAGTTTCATTCTCTAGGGGGATGGAAAACAGGGCACCAGTTATGTGTCTCAGAGGAGCGGGACAGGGACCTTTCCCCTCACACCCCCACAGGACCAGAGCAGCTGGGGGCCTTGCAGGAGGAGGAAGAGGGGAAGCAAAGTCACTAGAGGGCTGGGCCTGGCCCAGCCTTGCTCTGCAAGCTCAGCCTGGGGAAGCCAGGCAGCCTTGGTGCATGGCAGGAGAGGCTGCTCACCTCAATGGCTGCGTAGGCATCCCGGAACATCTCCCAGCCGCTGATGCTGCAGTAAATGCAGCCCATGGTCATGAACAAGCAGAAAGAGAAGAAGTAGCGGTGGTTGTAGTGTCCCACACAGTTGTTTAGCCAGGCTGCCTCTGGGGTTAAAGGTACGTAACTGTGACAGACCACAGGTCCAAACCCAACCCAGTGACCAGGGCAGTTCTTCTGGGCCCTGCTCCCATCACCCATTCCTATGCTGGCTATCTCCTTGAGAGAAGGGACTGGGAGAGAAGGGGGAAGCAGTGCTGGATCCCCCCAGGAGTGTGCCACTGGTTAGTACTGCAGAAGGATACGGCAGTGATGGTCCATCTTCAGCACACACCTGGGAGAGAGGAGACCAGTGCCAGTGTCAGAGCCAGGGCAAGTGGTGTGTTTGGGAGGGGACAGGCACCCCCCAGCCCTGCAGGCTGCAAGCGACAGGGTGAGGAGGTGGCAGAGCAGAGGAGAAGGGCCCCTGTCTCACACTGGGGCAGGGGGTGAGGAACAGGGCGCCAAAGGCTGCTCCAGGCAGAGGGAGGGTGTCCTACCTGTTGCAGATGCTGCAGTGATGGGTGCGAGCTGGCTTAGGGGCAATGCATTTCCTGCAGATGGACACACCAGTGAGGTCGTTCTTGGCCTGTGCACAGGTCAGAAGAGATTTGTTCATCTTAAACCCTGTATCTCACACTCCTGCCCTCCTCCGCTGCCTCCCCACTCTGCACTGCCCAGCCTAGCCTCCCCAGTTTAGAGGCATCCTGCAACCACATAACCAGGCTGTTCCCAGGGACCAGTTGTAGCTCACTTGGTGCCTCACCTGTGGTGGGTGCCCAGGTGAAGTGGTGATAGCCATGTAGTAGTGGAAGACAATCATGATGAGGTTCCAGTGTCCATAGGCGAGGTGCCAGCATATCCAGGCAGGTGTGTAGGTCTGCAGGATGAGGGGCAGCAGGCAGATGTACACGATGGCCACAATAGAGCTCGTCAGCCCAATCACCAGTGCCACAAACACCTACAGGAGAGGGACCCAGGTCACTGGAGTGGGCAGCGCCTGCCCCTTGCTGCCTGGAAAGAGGCACGAGCAAGACAGAGCCAGAGGAAACCAATCTGAACCACACACAGGTCCCAGCTCACTTCCTGCCTGAAGCAGGCAGCCCTGAGCCCGTTACCCCAGCACCACGCGTACCCTGCCCCATGAGGGGGACTCACCACACCAAACCACCGGGTAACATGGTCCACCAGCCAGTAGACCGGCTCGAAGAGAGAGTCAAGCACCACATCGCCGTTGGTGAAGGAGTTGTAGAGCAGGGAGCGGAGGCAGAGGTGCCCGTAGTGCCACAGCTGCTCCACGTGCCGCACCAGCTTGAAGCGCCGCCGCCGGCCCAGCCGCAGGCACTTGAGGAGCAGGCGCATCACCGCGGCAAACATCCGCTGCCGGCTCCTCATCCCTGCCGCACCACGCCTGGGGGGACAGGAGCTCGGCGTGGGCAGGCCACCCTGCTGCCTGGCTGTCCCTCGGGAAGGATTTCCCCTCCCTGACGCGCTGGTGGCGGTAGTGCAGCTCCCTGAACTGACAAGGATGCCGAGCCGGAGAAGCTGAGCCCAGGCTCCTGGAGGCTGCGGGGCCGCTGTCGCCGGGATGTCTCTTTGCACGGAGCAGGGGGCACAGGCCCCTCAGCATCTGGGCTCAGGTGCTCTCTGGTCCCATCTCGTCTTTCCCAGCGGGGAGGGGGCCGGGGGAGTGACACGGAGAGTCTGACTCAGAGGAAACCAGAGAAGGCATGAACATCCAGGATGCTGGGCCATTTCCAGAGATGATTTCAGCCCTTCCCAACATGTTCATGAACAGGGGAGTCCACACAAGGAAAATGTGGATGAGCCAATACAGGATTACCCCTCCTCCACTAGTCCCTCCTTAAAGTGAAGGATGCTACTTCCCTTCACCTCAACTTCTGGACCAAGTTGCAGAGGCCACCCTCCCAATCTCACAGCCTCACTCCAAGAGTCCCAACACTTCCTCCTTCTCCTCGCCTGGATCCTTGAACAGTGCCACACACCAGCAAACGAGAGGCCCAGGGACAGCCCCTGGCCAGTGCCCCCCTGCCTGCTGAGCCCCTTGTCCTGCCTGAGAGCTTTGCTGGGAGTGACGAGGAACCTGATCTGGCCCAGCACGTGGGAAAACGATCTGCAGGGCTGGGGCCCCCAGGTCTCCGTGCAGGCAATACCCATCAATATTAAGCAGTAAGGCTGCCCCAGGGTCCTGCCAAGGCACGTTCTGAGCCTGGGCCAAGCACTCGTCTTGGTCTGGTGCCAGGCACCGGTGCCAGAGCTGAGAGTCCCTCCAGCAGGGATCATCCGTCTGTGCTGCTGTGCCCACCAACACAGCCCCTGGGGAGCAGCAGGGAGGGTGAGGGCAGAAGCTGCACTATCCAGATGGGCTGCCCAAAGGAGGCAGGGCTCTCCCCCACCCTGCCTGAGGAGTGTGGGGTTGACCCCAGCATTGGGATCTGCTGGATACGAGGACCCCAGACCCAGCAGCCCATTCCAGGTCACAGGCATGGCTCCTGCCCTGGTATGGCAGAGGTGGGATATGCAAAAGTCTGCATCACCCTTTTCTCCACATTTCCCCTTTGGTTTGCCAAGAGCTTTTCCTTGAAACTCAGCAGGTGCAAAGTGAAGCAACAACCTCCTGTGGTGCAGCCTTTGGGTGGCACACATCCCTGTGCTGTCAGCGTGGTAAAAGACAGAATACTGCAGCCAGAAGCAGGTGTTGAGGTCAGCCCTTTCCTCCAAAGACACAGCACCTTCCTGCCCCCCGGAGAAGCTTCCTCACCTACAATAGCAGCAGCTGTTGGGCAGGGAACCCACAGTGGAGGCAGCCAGCCTGCTCTAGAGCAAGACCCACTGTTCCCAGGCACCTGCCTGAACACAGCACCACAATCACAGAGATGAGGCTCCAGTAGAGCCACACAACTTTCCCCTGCCCAGCCAGGCACTGGGATCCAGCCCTCGCCTGTCTATGGCCATCCCCACATCCCAGCGGGGCACCGAGCCCATGGAATGGGACAGCAACCACCAGCACAGACAAGAGCGCTGGCAACATCACAGCCGAGGGGTGCGGATCCTTGGATTTGGCCCCACCCCAGGCAAAGGCGAGGCCTCACGCTGCCGGGTCCAGGCAGCCAGGCGCAGCCCTGTGGCACCCTCCTGTGGCTCCGCAGCGCCCGGCTCCCCCGGCTCGGCAGCACCCAGCCCCACAGCGCCCAGGCACTCTGCGGTATTCAGCCCCATCCTCAAAGGCTGCCCGTGCCGACAGCCCCACCGCACCCAGCCCCCTAACAGCCGGCTCTCCCTGCCCCGCAGCATCCCGGCCCCTGCAGACCAGCAGCGTTCCCCCCGCTGCCTCCCATCCCAAGCGCCCCCATGGCGACAGACCCCGCTGCCTCCCGGCTCCGCACAAGCCCCTCCTGCCCTCGGCACACGGAGCATCCCCCATCGCCTCCCGGCCCCCGCGCTTCCCGCCCCACAGCACCTCTGTATCGCCGCCCAGCCCCACTGCAGCCACAGCCCCTAGAAGCCCACAGCTCTCGCAAGGCCCCGACACCCCCGCCCGGCGCCGCCGACCTGGGCCCGCCGCCTCCATGCCCGGGCCCCGCCGGCCCCCGGGCAGCGCCCGCGCACGGCATGCCGGGAGCACCGTCTGCCGTCACCGGACTACAGCTCCCAGCATGCCTCACGTCGGGAGACGAGAACCAATAGCCGCGACGCTTACAGAGCAGCATTGACGTCTGGAACCAATAGGGTGAGGGCTTTCTGGTGATGCCCTGTCGGCAGCGGGCATGGCGCCTCCTGCACGCTACTGCGTCCCTGGTGAGTGCGGTTCGTGCGGCTCGGGGCTCCTGGGGCTGGGGCTGCCCGGAAAGGGAGCGCGGTGGCTTAGGAGAGGAGTAGGGTCGAGGCAGTGCGGAGGGGCTTGTCTCGGGATGCCCCGCACTAGGCCGGTTGGGAGCGAGCGCTGTGCCCGGGTCCCCGGCAGCCCCTGAGCCCCTGTGTCGCAGGCGAGCGGCTGTGCAGCACGGAGGAGGCCACGGCTGGGAGCGGGACCTACACTCGTCATGGCTTCATCTTCTCCTCGCTGGCTGGCTGCCTGGAGAGAAAGAATGAGGACAGCGAGGTGAGCGCGGCCGCGGCACTGCTGCTCCTCCCCAGGGCTGCACAGCCTCCCTGGAAACCGGGCTGCGGCGGGGAATCGGACTCCGATGGGGTTCGGCTGGTGATCCTCTGCACGAGCTGTGCCCTGTGCTGACCCTCGTGTCTTGCCCTGCAGCTGCCCGTGGTGTCGGTGGTGAGAGACAGCGAGTCCCAGCTCCTGCCCAACGTGGGGGCTGTGGTGACATGCAAGGTGGGGCGCTGGAGCGCTGCATTGACAAACTGCATGGGCCTTGACTCTGTCTCATACTGAGATTTGTCCTGCACACGGATGGGGTGGGGTGAGGAGTCCCTGGGCTTCTTAGTCCCCTCTGTACAACTCCCACCAGGGCAGGGGCAGCCCACGGGCTCCGTTGAGTCTCTCACTCCCAAAGAAAGTGGGTATTGGCATGAGGGACACCTGCCCTGAGTTGGAGGTGGGCTTGAGGGGAGGATTTTCTTTGCTCTCCTTCCATAACTCTTTCTGGGGCACGGAACATGCAGGTCAGTGTCTCAAGCAGCTTGTAGAAAGGTTGACACAGACCAGGGATTAGTTTCCTTACGTTCCTGGTGGCAGGAGAGGGACTGGGGTCACTGCAGGTCTCAGCCTTATTCTGGTGCCTCGAATTGCACAAGTATCATCTTCCTCACCTGGCTTGCTGCCAGGTGTCCCACCATTGCTTGGTCACAGGGTGGAGGAGGCCAAGTGAGACCTGAGCTCCCCATGCAGCCCTGCCTGCTCCCTGCCCTTTCCCTGCCTGGACCACTGAGTTCCCTTTTCCTACGTGCAGGTCTGCAGTATTAACTCTCGCTTTGCCAAGGTCCACATCCTGTATGTTGGCTCCACACCGCTGAAATCTACCTTCCGAGGCACCATACGGTAGGGAAAAGGTTAGGATCCCCCACCCTTCGGGGGAGGAAGGCTGTTGTGGGCAGTGCAGCTGGCTGCCCTGAGCTGGAGCGCTGCCCTGAGCACTGGGCTGGTGTCCAGCAGGTCCTGATGAGCACCCAGGGAGGCCGGGACGGCTTCTGCCCCAGGCTGTTGAGTTGTCTTTGCTCATTGGCACTCAGATCCCTCCATCTCCTTTTTCAGGAGAGAAGACATCCGAGCCACGGAGAAGGATAAGGTCAGTGAGCCACTGCCAGTAACTGTTCTACCCCCGTTTATGCTTGTGGGGGCCCTGTATCCCCACTGACAGCACGCTGTGTGGCACTGCCTGCTCTCTCCTGTGCAGGTAGAAGTGTACAAGAGCTTCCGCCCCAGTGACATCGTCCTGGCCAAAGTTGTATCCTTCCCCCTCAGGGACAGTGGGTTGGCTCAAGCTCCCTTGTGGAAGTCTTTCCCTTAACCCCTGTCCAACCAGATCTCCCTGGGGGACGCGCAGTCCAACTACCTGCTGAGCACAGCAGAGAACGAGCTGGGCGTGGTGGTGGCACGCAGTGAGGCAGGTAGGGGCAGGACAGGGTCTGGGCTGAAACAGTGCTCATCCCTGCCTTAGGGGCAGCTGATGAAGCTGCCTCCCTCTCCACATGGAGGAATGCAAGTTTGGGAAGGAGCAACCCTGACATATTGTGCCCCAGGGGTGCAGATGGTGCCCATCAGCTGGTGCGAGATGCAGTGCCCACGGACACACACCAAGGAGTTCCGTAAGGTGGCCCGGGTGCAGCCCCAGTTCCTGCAGACGTAACACCTGAGGGGGCAGGGGGCTGCAGCTCTGGGGCCTGTGGAACCAGAGCAGCCCCTGGGCTCCCACCTCCTTCACAGGTTCAGCCAGGCCTCCACTGGCAGGACAGGTTTGCTGCTTTTGGATAATAAATTTTTTTTGAGAGCTTCCTGCTTTATTCTTTACAGTCAGTGGGGGAGCCAGGGCTATCTACAGCATTCTGGTCTGGCTCTTGCAGCACAGCAGGTGAGGGAGCAGCTTCTATTACACCAGGGGCAGAAGGAAGCACATTTTCACTCCTGATGAAGGGGAGTGATGGAGTGACTTTGCTGCAGTGATGCCAACAACACAGAGCCCTGGGTTGCAGCTGTGCTGGGCACTCACCTCACTGGGCTGGTTTCCCCACACAGGAGTCAAGCCTGGAGCAGAGCGTGTCTCAGCACACCAGGGTGGGCTGTGGGTGAGAAGAGCCTGGGGATATATCTCCTCAGGCCACACATGCATGCCCTGCCCTTTGGGACGAGGGTGTGGCACACACAGAGCCCAAAAACCAGAGCATGGCAAGGTATCACCCTCTTGGCAGAGACTGCAGAGCTGAGCTTTGCTCCTTGAGCCTGGCACAGCTTCTGCATGCTCATGTCTGTGCCCAGCAGTGACTGCTGCATGTGCACATGCTGGCAGCAGGGAGCCCACACGGCCCAGAGACACGTGGACACCTCCTTATTGCGCATTACTCCTTTATTGAACTGGAACAAGACAGCTGCTATGGTTGGACAGTTACACTGACCCCGTGCAAGCCCAGGCTCACGACACCGGCAGAGGGGAGGCCACAGTGACAGGCCACGTACACACACGTGAGGGATGGGACACAACAGCACCTGCTTCACCAGCAGGAAGAGGATGTGCATCAGCTGGGGGAAGCATGTCGCAGACACAGACCTCCAGGCAACAGGCTCCCTCCCTCACCCTTGTCTGAAGGCAGTGTAGTTAAAGCAGGGGCTGGCAGAGCTGGGCCCAGAGTCGTGAGTACCACCCTGGGGTGCTGTACCACGTGCACGAAAACACAACCCTTCCAGTGGCATCCCAGTCACTGAGCCACGCACCCACGAGGGGATGGGGTACCCACCTTGGTCACTGCCGGCACTGCACTTGCCTCACTGCTCCCAGGAGGACTAAATCAAGTGACAAAACTACAGTAAACAGGTGACGAGAGCTGCCAGGGATGCAAAGCAAAGGAGGAGCCTGGCATGGCAAGGGACTGCTTGGCCTGTCCCTCTGCAGACACGGTCTGAGGGTTGGGATCACAGCGTGGACAGGTGTGGGGTCGCTGCCTGGCAGAGACAGGGCTCCCTTTCACACCAGACCTCCGTGTCCAGCCCTCGCCCCGGAGCCCCCAGGCTATCTGCAGAGGGGAGCCTGGTCTGAGGGAATGGGCCTAACCGTGGGGAGCGCCTCCAGCTCCACAGCTCCGAGTTCCTACAACTGTGGGGGTGTGAACAGAGGGGTGGGGGATGGCAGGGGGCTCTACTGTGTGCTGCTCTGCTGCCTGCCCTCACTTCTTGGCCTTGCCCTGAGCAGCAACAGCCTCCATGGCCTTGCGCACCGTCTCCTCATCCCCCAGGAACTGCATGGGCTTGACAGGTTTCAGGTTCTTGTCCAGCTCGTAGACAATGGGGATGCCAGTGGGCAAGTTCAGCTCCATGATGGCCTCTTCTGACATGCCTGCAAACACAGCAGTGCCGTCACTCTTGGACCTTCCCTCAGTGGCAGCTGGGGAGGAGGGGGTCCCTGGGATGCCCCTGCAGGGGTGACCTACCTTCCAGGTGCTTGACAATCCCACGCAGGCTATTGCCGTGAGCTGCAATAAGGACTCGTTTGCCCTCTTTGATCTGTGGGACGATTTCCTCGTTCCAGAAAGGCAGAGCCCGGGCAATGGTGTCCTTCAAGCTCTCGCATGTTGGCAGCTGGTCCTCTGTCAGGTCGGCATAGCGGCGATCCTGGGAGAACAACCATGCTCACACAGCAGCCCAGTGCCTCCCATCCAGTGTGGGAATATGGTGGCAAGATTTTGTCTCTCCCCCAGATTTTCTACCTGAGGACCCACTATGTGTAAGCAAAGCCAAACCTGGAAGCAAGAAATTGACTCTGAGGTTTGGGGCTGCAATGAGCCACTCATGAGCCAATGAGTCAGGGCCATGAGCCCTCCTGGGAAAAGTCATACATTGCCTATCCAGGCAAAGAAACCAGATCAAACATCCATGAATGGATCATGGCACTAATGATTAACAGAGATATTGTGCCCTCTTCTTTGGATCTGCCTGTACAATGCCCAGCAACTTCACAGGGAGAAGGCAGGATAAACTCAGCCTAAAGTCTACCAGCACCATGCACAACAGCCCCAGATAACGCAACAGAGACACAGGAGACCTTACACAGACAGCCAGGCCACATTGCAGGTGACTTTTAAGAGACTCTTTGCAAGGCAGTCAGAGAGCAATGGGTCTTACCTTTGCAATAGTGCTGTAGAAGGGGTGGTCAGACTGCATGGGAGGCGGAGGGATGTCATAGGAGCGCCTCCAGATCTTGACCTGCGCCTCACCGTGCTTCGCTGCTGTCTCAGCCTTGTTCAAACCCGTGAGAGCCCCATAGTGCCTCTCATTTAGGCGCCAGGTCCGGATAACGGGTAGCCACATCTGATCAATGGCATCCAGGACGGTCCAGAGAGTACGGATCGCCCGCTTTTGTACCGAGGTGAAGCAGATGTCGAACTCATAGCCGGCATCTAGAAATTACGGGGAAAGGGGGGGCGGAGGAAGACCAGGAAGGTGAGTGCCCGGCCTTATGCAACCGGTGAAAGGCCAAGGGCGGCGGCCTCACCGCACCGGTAGCGGTCGCGTCCTCGTCTTTACAAAAAGCGGCGGCGGCGGCCAAGACACGACCGGTACCGGAGAAGCAGCACACTGCGGTACCTCGGACTCTCCCAGCAGCACTGAACCCCCGACCTGGCCCTGGAGGCCCTCGCCCAGCATCGGAGAGCCCCAGACCAGCACCCGTTAGGCTCGACGTGACCGCACTGGGCCGCATCCCTTTCCCCCCGTCCCCCGCGACCCCCCTCTTGCCCGGGACCCCCTCCCTCGTCCACCGGTACCTCGTAGGGCCTCGCCACCGCGCCGCGCCTCCTGCTGCCCGGCGGGGCTGAGGTCGGCGTCGTACCATCCGCTGAAGCGGTTCTCGAGGTTCCAGGCGCTCTCGCCGTGGCGGACGAGGACGAGCCGGTACGCGGCGGCCATGGCGGGCTGAGGGACCGGGGCGCGCTGCTCCTCACGCTGCTGCCGCGCGCGACTAACGCCCCCGCTCGGCCCCGCCCCGCCCCGCGCGCCGCCGGTGGCAGGGGGAGGCGCATGCGCTACACGCGCGCCAGGCGGAGGCGCACGTACCACATGGCGCGGCCGCGAAGGGCGGTGCGACCTTCAGGGTGTGGCGTCACCGTGACGTTACGACACGCAGTAACACGTGACTCCTCGCCCGTGGCCACAGGCTTGGTCTGAGCGGTTTCGCAGGGCCGGGGCTTGGGCACGGGGATGTCTGGTGGGCTCTTGTCGGTGGCTGCCCCTGCGCCCCTCGGGTCTCCCATCTCAGCCCTGATTGGGTACGACACCGCTTCTCGCCCGCTCCGCCGGGACGCGGCCTGCCCTGATGGCTGCCCTCATTAAAGATGGCGGCTGGCGCCGGAAGCGGAAAGCGGGCTGTGGGCGCGGCCGCACGTGGAGCCGGGTCCAGCATGGCGCGGAGCGGGAGGCTCCGCTCGGGAGCCGCGGCCAAGCTGAAGCGCTGGCGGAAGGGCCACAGCAGCGACTCCAACCCCGAGACCCGCCAGCATCGTCTGGCTGCACGCAGCCGCTTCTGCAGCCGGCCGGCGGGTAAGGGCAGGGGCAGGCGGCTCCTGACACGTCCCGGCTCTTCCCGGAGGGGTGCAGGGCCGCTGAGGGCTGTGGGGTGGATCTTGGGGTCCTCCGGGAGCGGGGGCTGGGGCAGGAGTGAGAGCGGAGCCGCTGGCAGTTCCGGGGTAGGCAGAGGCAGTAAACCTGAGAGTACAACGGAGGCCACGGCGTAAGGAGTCAACCTCGTAGTGACACCGGGCCTCAGCAGCAGAATGGGGCGCCGCATGCCGCAGTGCCTGTCGCCCTGCAAAGCTCCCCAAAGCCCACGGCCATGCCTCTAAGTGCTGCTGTGGTGTCTGGTGTGATGAGGAGTGTGACAAACTAACATTCAGGCGGCCACATGATGGGGAAGATAAACCAAAGTGTGCCAGGCACTGCGAGAACACCGGCTGCTCCTGGCCAAGGAAATATTTATCATGCATCTCATGCAGATGCCTGGCCAAGGAAATCTCATCTCAGCATCTCATGTAGATGCTGGCTGCAGGCTGATGTCTAGGACTCACAGGAACATGCACCATCTGTTCTGGCTGTCTGGTTGCTAGGGCTTCAGGTGGAAGAAGATAAACAGGGCAGAGTACAAGAAGCACCTTAGTGTTAAAGCCTTGGCACACCGGCACACATTTGCATGGACACGATGCTCTCTTCCATCAGAGATGACTGGACTGTGCTCTAGTTTCTTTCTGAGGAGCTCTTTACAGTTATTGATGTGCTTTTGCTCACTGGGGTGAAGCAGCACCTGTATTCCACATGCTGGATATGAGCCCCAGCCAAGCCAGTCTGGGAGGGAAGGGGAGCACGGGGGATTTCGGGGTGAACGGTGGAGCAATGTGACTTCTCTGTTCTGACACATCTCACCCCCGCAGAGAAAAGTAACTTGACGGTGGATGCAGTGAAGCTGCACAATGAGCTGCAGTCGGGGTCCCTGCGGCCGCAGCGGGCGAGTGGCAGCGCGCAGCTCCGTACGGAGGAGGACAGTGCTGACGGGGCTGCCACGGACAAGTCCTCTGGCACCTTCCTGAGCGGGCTGAGCGACTGCACTAACATCACCTTCAGCAAGGTGCAGCGCTTCTGGGAATCCAGCTCTGCTGCTCACAAAGAGGTGCGGACGGGAGCAGGGCTGGGGAAGGGGATGGGCCCTGGCTGTGAGGCTGAGAGATGCTGACCTGCTTTGCTGGCTGCTCACAGATCTGTGCCGTGCTGGCGGCTGTGACAGAGGTGATCCGTTCCCGGGGGGGCACGGAGAGCGAGACGGAATACTTTGCTGCACTGGTGAGTGCTGGTTGTGTGGAAGGCACGTGAGGGGAGCTGCTGCTGGCAGCGTGGGTGGGCTCTGGGGAGGGATAGAGAAAGGTGCTGTGCTTGTAGCCTGAGTGGCTTTGTTCAGCAGAGATGCTGTTGGACTGCTCCTCGTTTCATTTCCCCCTCCCCAGGCATTGGGGAAGGGCTGGCCTGGTGTGTCCCCCTGCACCCCATCACTTAGCCACCTTCTGTTCCCAGATGACCACGCTGGAGGCAGTGGAGTCCCCTGAGTCGCTGTCTGCTGTCGCCTACCTGCTTAACCTTGTCCTAAAGCGGTGAGTGGCTGGCAGAGAAGCAGAGACAGCTACCAGACCCCATCATGGAAAAGGGATTGGTGCTGTCCTCCCTCCCCAGGCTGGGGAAGAAATCCAGTTGGGCTAAGCTGGTGATGCAGTCCCCTTTGTGACTGCTACCAGCTGTCTGCTCTTCACCCTACTGATATGTTCCCTTCTCCTGGCAGGGTCCCGAGCCCTGTTCTTATTAAAAAGTTCTCAGATGCCTCAAAAGCCTTCATGAGTATCGTGTCCTCACAGGCCTGCAGCAGCTCCACCTCTGCCCTGCGATGGGTGAGTAGCCAAGAGGCAGCCAGCCGTGTCAGCTCTGCCCGGGTCTGCTGAGTGCTGGGGTCAAGGCTGCTGCTGTAGGGTGGTGCTGGGTGCTCAGCCTGGGGCCCTTGCAGTGAAAGGAAGATGTCTCTCTGGGGTGATACTAATGCCCCTGCTGCTTCCTTGTCATAGGTCCTCTCTTGCCTGGCCACACTGCTACGAAAGCAAGACTTGGCAGCCTGGAGCTACCCTGTCACCCTGCAGGTGTATCATGGCTTGTTGAGCTTTTGTGTTCATACCAAGCCCAAGGTGAGAGCCCAGTTCTTCTGGAAGGAGATGATGCTGCTTTTGGGGTTTGTTTCTGGGGATGGCTGTACCCCCAGGTCTGTAGTTTCTGCTCACCTGGGTTCTTCTTCCCCCAGGTGCGGAAAGCAGCGCAGTATGGCGTGTGTTCTGTCCTGAGGGGCAGCGAGTTCATGTTTGGCGATGCAGCCCCTGAACATCACCCTGCAGCACCCTCCACCGCCAAGTTCTGTGTGCAGGAGATTGAAAAAGCTGGAGGTGTGGGGCACTGCAGCATGGGGTCTGTAGCTGCATGTGGGGGACTCTGCCACTGTGGGAGAATAAGAATATGGAGGGAAGAGGAGAGATTGCAGCACATTGGATTGCTGGGGAGGGTATGAGATATCTTTGGGGCACCAATGGTGTTTTGAAGCCTCCTCAGCCATTCTGGTGCTTTCCTGTTCCCAGAAGTTAGGGGAGTGTTCACCCTGGTTCTGTGGGTCAGCCCCACTGCTGTCATGGGGCTTTGCCTTGGGCAGGGCTTTGCTGTGGTGTCCCACAGGCTCAGAGGTTGCTCTGCTCCTGTAGGTGCCAAGGAGGCCACCACCACCCTGCATGTCCTTGCCCTGCTGCGGGACGTGCTGCCCTGCTTCCCTGCAGCTGTGGTGAAGACCTGCTGTGAGACCCTGCTCCGAGTCATGACCCTCAGCCATGTGGTGAGTGTTCCTCCTCCAGGGATGACAAGGACAGACCCTTTCCCCATGGGCTACACTCTGAAAGGGATCACATTCTCTCAGCTGTCACTTGGGAGCCTGGAAATGCAGATGCAAATGGAAAAGAACCCAGGACAGCTTTCTGGCCTTACTGCTATGGAAGAGGGAGGCTATGCAGATGCAGCATAGTTGCAATAGTGCTGGGTTTTCCAGGGCAGAACCTGGTTTGGGATAGGGGGACAGTGGGTTCAAAGCAGAGCCCTCTCTCCTGACACCATGTCCTTTGCAGCTGGTGACAGCGTGTGCCATGCAAGCTTTCCACAGCCTCTTCAGCGCCCAGGCCAGCGTGGCCTGCCTGCCAGCTGAGCTCAATGCCCAGATCATCACTGTGAGTGTGGGGCACCAGTGTGGGGAGGGACAGAGCTGGCCGTTGCACAGCACCCACCCACCTACCCAACCTTCTGCTTCTGCAGGCTCTCTACGACTACGTGCCCAGCACGAGTGACCTGCAGCCGCTGCTGACGTGGCTGTCCACCATGGAGCGGGCACACATCAACCTGGGCAGGTGCAGACGGGGGCCATGGCTGGGTGAGGGGAGAGGTGGCTGCTTGCTCTCTAATCTGGCCTTTCTTTCCTCTCCAGGCTGCAGAGGGACCTGTGCTGGGCTCACCTGCCTCGGCTCTTCTCTGCTGCCATGAACTGCTTCCTCTCCCCACACTCCCAGGTGGTATCAGCAGCAGCACAGACCCTGGAGGTACCACACTCAGACACTTCTCCCCACGTGGATATCCTGGGCCTTGTGGGGGGCTCTGCCATGGGGCTTGGGGCTTGCCAGCAAGTGGTATGCCCCTCTGTGCATGTGGGACTGGGGGTTCTGTGGTCCAACAGCTGTCCCATTTTTCCTGTTTGCCCTTGCAGACCATCCTGAATGAGTGCATTGCTCCCCACATGGAAGATGTGGGCACTGTGTCTGCATCTGCCCCAGTCCCTGCTGCCTACCTGTGCAAGATGTTCAGGTGAGGAGCAGCAATGTGGGAGGGGCTGCCCATGGGTCTGGCTGAGCTCTGACCAGCCTCTGCCCAGTCCTAGCAGGCCTGGCAGGCACCCTGAATACTGTCAGTGTGACCATCTTCTTTCTTCTCCCCAGATCAGTGGAGGAAGGGCTGACATACCGTTTCCATGCAGCATGGGATGAAGTTCTGCGAGTGTTGGAAATATTCTTTGAGACATGCGGGAAGCAGTGCCATCCCATCATGAGGAAGGTGAGCCAGGCTAAAAGGGCACAGATTCATCCATAGAGGCTGGTGGGGTGGCTGTGCTGCTGTCCAGGCTGTGTTGCCCCGTCGAGCTGGAGCAGGGCCATGCTGTTTGCCCTGCTCTGTTGTCCGTTTGTGGCCAGAGCGTGCACAGCTCTCAGAAACCGGGCACAGGGATGTGCAGGGCAGCTGGCATCCCTTGGCAGGCAGAGTGATATGTGCCAGACCTGTGCACATGGCTCTTCTCTGACTGTGCTGCCCTGTTCCCGCAGTGTCTCCAGTCCTTGTGTGACCTGCGTCTCTCCCCACACTTTCCCTACACTGCTGAAGTGGACCAGGCAGTGGGGGCTGCTGTGAGCACCATGGGTCCTGAGGTGCTACTGGAAGCTGTGCCCCTGGAGATCAATGGCAAGGAGTGAGTACAATCATGGGGTAGCAGCTTTGCAGCTATATGTTCCCATTCAGTCCCCATGCAGTGCTGCAGGTGTGGCTGTTAAGCCTACCTGTGCCCAGCTTTGGGGCTGGGTGAAGGTGCCCTGTGCCTGCCTGTGGCAGTGCCCCACACCCTCCTGACCCATGCCTTTCCTCCCCAGGGAGACACTGGATTTCCCCCGCAGCTGGCTCCTTCCGGTGCTGCGAGACAACGTGCAGGGTGCACGGCTTGGCTTCTTCACCAGTTACTTCTTGCCTTTGGCAGCTGCCCTGAAAAGCAGAGGTGAGGAGAGCAGCACGTTAGGGGCCTCAGCAGTCCAGGGTGGGACCTCCCTTCTCTGCCCTGGGGTGAAGCAAGGCTTTGCAACGTCTTCTGCTCCGCTCATCTCTTTCTCTTCTGCAGCCCTAGAGTTTACCCAGGCTGGGAAGAGTGTGGAGGCCAAGATCTATGACACGCTGCAGTGGCAGGTAACAAGCAGTGCCTGGGAGTCTTGCCATAGTGTACCCGTGGTACCAGGCTGGGGAGCAGTGACTTGGGCAAAGACTGTGGCCTCCCATTTTTAATTTTACCTTCCAGGTCTGGACTCTGCTTCCTGGCTTCTGCACCCATCCCACAGATGTGCTGGGGGCCTTCAAGGGGCTGGCCCGCACCCTGGGCATGGCTATCAGTGAGCGCCCAGATCTCCGCCCCACTGTGTGCCAGGCCTTGCGCACCCTCATCCACAAAGGCTGCGAGACAGGTTGGGGGGCAAACAGGTCCTTGTGGGTTCCTGCCACCTGTGGGAGGGCAAATGCTGATCTGTAGCCCCCTGTCATCCTTTCCCTAGATGCGGAGCGAGCAGAAGTGGGTCGCTTTGCCAAAAATTTCCTGCCCATCCTGTTCAATGTGTACAGCCAACCCGAGGAGGATGGGGGCACAAGTGCTCAGCGCCGCTCTGTGCTGGACACCGTCCGTGCTTACCTGACCATCACGGATCCTCAGGTGAGGGGCCTGTGGGGCACTGGGGCAAGCTGTCCTGGCTCGAGCCAGTCTCTCCCAGCCAGACTCAGTCTGATGGGGCTTTGGTGCAGGCCTGATTGAAGAGGACAGGAAGAAAGGCTTCAATCCAAGAGCAGCTCTTCCTGCCTTCCTGGGCAGGGAGACCTCTCCAGCCCACGTTCTGGGATTCCCCAGTCTTACATCTCACCCATCGTGCACAAGCTCCTTGTGAATTTGTCCAGGTCTTTTTTTGACTTACTGGTGCTTCTGGTCTCTACAAAGTCCTTTAGCAACTTGTTTGCCAGGTGGATTGTGAACTCTTGTAAAAGCACTCACTTCAATCAGTTCTGATCCTGCTCTCCGTGCCTGTTCTGCAGATGGTGTGTGGATTCCTGGAGAAAGCCAGTGCAAAGCTGACCAGTCCTGAGAGCTCTGAGTTTGCCAGGTAACCTGGGAGCTGATGCTGATGGGTAAAACTCCTGGTGTGCTCCTGGTGAGCAGCACTAGGGCATTGTCCTGTGTGGGCTTTGACACCATTGTGCACTTGATGTGACTCGCAGCTGGTGTCCCAGCTTGGTCAGGATGTGATGCCACAGTTAAAAGCTGCAGCTGTATGTCCTTCTCTGCTGCAGACTCTCCATCCTAGACCTGGTAGTGGCAATGGCACCCTATGCTGATGAGCAGTCCCTGGACTCCTTGTACCGTACCATCCAGCCTTCCCTCCAGGTGAGTTGGTCCTCAGCCCTGAGAGGTGCTGGGGCTGCATTGGGGCACCTTCTGCTTGCTGCCAGCTTGGTCCCACACTCCTAGGGACTGAGCAGCTGCCATAGGGATGGGTCTCTGCTGGATGGTGTGGGGTGCTGGTGTCCCTTCAGACACCATGGTGAGGGGCTGCCTTGACAGTGGGAGCATGTTGCCTGTCCCTGCAGAGCAAAGAGCGTAGCATGCAGAAGAAGGCGTATCGTGTGCTGGAGGAGGTGTGTGCTGCTCCCCACGCTCCCTGCCAGGCCTTCGTCCACTCCCACCTCCAGGACCTACAGACAGCACTGCTGGACTCGCTCAAGAGCGCAGCGTCCCCGGCCAAGAGGGTGAGAACAGGGGCTGTGGTGGTGGTGATCAGCCACTGCTGGAAGGGAAGGGATGGGGTGGGTGGCAGGGGTAACCAGGTGTGTGTCCCTGGGTGTACCAGTGCTGGTCTGTTTCTTTCCCCAGCCACGGCTGAAATGCCTGTTCCACATTGTGAAGCAGCTATCTGCAGAGCACGAGCCTTTTGTCACTGCCCTGGTCCCAGAGGTGAGCATGGTCCTGTGACGAGCTGGCTGCTTCTGGCTGTGGTAGTGGCAGCAGTGGTGACACGCCTGTGTTCCTCAGGTCATCCTGTGCACCAAGGAGGTGTCAGTGGGGGCCCGCAAGAACGCCTTCATGCTGCTCGTGGAGATGGGCCATGCTTTCATCCGCTTTGGACCCACCCCTGAAGGTGAGCTTCTGTTCTGCTTGCTCAGCCCCACGGCCACTCTGGCCCTAGGGAGGTCAGACCCATGCCGAGCATTCTGCTAAAATGGTCCAGGGATGCTGCTGGACACAGCGTAGTCAGGCCCTGAGTCATCCCCCTCTTGCAGAGGCTATGCAGCGGTTCCTGCTCCTGATCTACGTGGGGCTCACTGGCTCAGTCACCATGATCAGCTGCACTGTGCTGGCACTGACCCGCCTGTTCTTCGAGTTCAAAGGTGAGCAGGAGGGCTGGGGGGGATGAGGCAGAGCCCTTTGGGGAGGTGGGTGCTAGGAGGAAGCCATCTGTGGCTGAGTCCCACCATGGTTGCAGATCACCTGGAGTTCAGTGTGGTGGAGCAGCTCCTGCAGAACATCTGCCTGTTGCTGGCCTCCCGCACTCGGGATGTGGTCAAGGCAGCCCTGGGATTCCTGAAGGTCACACTGCTGCTGGTGGACACCAAGCTCCTGGCCAAGCATGTCCAGACAATGGTGAGATCACGCACGGGATGCCTTGAGGAGGGTGGTGGGGCAGAGCTGTGTCTGCCTTGGGCAGACGGGAGCATCTCCAGCTGCACTCTCCCTGGGAGCCAAGGAAACAACCTTGATCTCAGTGGCTGAGATGGCAGCGAGGAGGCTCCTCTCCTGCATCCTGGCATAGACGTGCCAGAAAAGCCCCATGAACTAGCACTGCCAAGCATGGACACCTCCCCATGGCCTTACCTGGGGCAGGCATGGAGAGATGGCAACAGGGTGAACAAGGTGGCCATGCAGATAAAGGTTGGGAGGCTGGGTCCCCAAGGCAGGTGTGCTGTGGTCTTGAGAGTCTCTGTCCTGACAGCTGGAGGCTGTGGGGAACCTTTCGGATGACATGAGACGCCACTTCCGTATGAAGCTGCGAAACCTCTTCATCAAGTTCATCCGCAAGTTCGGGTAAGCCAGGGTCTCCTGGGGTGGTGAGGGGGCTTTCTGGGAAGCAGTGCAGGAGAAGGTGGGTGCTGACTGCTCTCTGTGTGTTTCCTCAGCTTTGAGCTGGTGAAGGGGCTGCTGCCAGCCGAGTACCATAAGGTACTGGTGAACATCCGCAAGGCGGAATCCCGGAGCCGCAAGCAGCGTGCCCTGAAGAAGGCAGCTGCGGATATGGATGAGGAGGAGGCACCACCACCACAGCCCAGAGGAGACAGGTGAAGATGGGCTCAGGGTGAAGAAAGAGCAGCCCCCACATGGGGCTTGGCACTGCATCTGCTCAGCTGGTGCTTCTAGAAGTGTTGGAGACATCTCCAGGGCTGCTCTTCATTGTGGGGCAGGGTGCACCCCTGGGCTTAATCCATTTTCCTTCATCCTCTCCACCTTTTGACCAGTATGGAGGAGATCCTGGCTGACTCAGAGGATGAGGAGGAGGAAGAGGAAGAAAGGCATCGGAGCAAGGAGTGGAGGAAGCAAGCACGGCAGAAGGGCCAGGCATGGCTGAAGGAAGGGGAAGATGATGAGCCACTCAACTTCCTGGACCCTAATGTGTCCCAGCGGGTGCTGGGTAAGGAGTGGAGCTTCAGATGAGGCTGGGGTGGGACAGATGGGGCAGGGGCTGCTGCAATGCATAGGGGCTCTGGGGGTTGCTGCCCCCAGAATTGGATCCTTCTCCAGGCCCTGACCCATTTCTCTGTGAGCAGCCACCAAGCCAGGCCCCAAGCGGTCCAAAGGAGTGAGCCATGATTTCCAGATGTCTGAGGATGGACGCCTGATCATCCATGAAGAGGAAGAGGAGCTGGATGATGATGAAGCCAAAGGTACTACCTGGGCTGACAGGGGCCACTCTAGACTTGCTCTGGGTCTCTGAATGGTTTTCATCCTGCCACCTGCACGTGGAATCTTGGGGAATGCTCTCCCATACCCTCATCACACACTGACCTTCTTATCCTGTACCACAGGAGCAGATGAGGAGATGGCAGATGTGCTGCAAGATGTGGGGCTCCGCAGTGTGAGTATGGGGCTCGTGGTCCTGAGGAGATGCTGAGGGAACTCATCCTTGCCAAACTGCTGCCTGTGCCATGGCAGCTGCAGCTCTGCCCAGAAGGCCAGTGGGGACACCAGGCAATTGCCAGCTGCTTGGAGGGATGCAGGAAGTTGTCTGGGATGGGGATGTGCTGTCTGGAAAGTCTCTCGGTGCCTGTGGGAGGATGCAGGAGGCTGGGGGTGGATGGGAGGGCAGAACTGTAAGGCCAAGCCAGCTGCAGGGTTCCTGCTGTCTTTTTCTGCAGAAGAAAAGTCAGAAGCGTCGGTTCAGAGAGGAGCCAGACGATGAGGAAGCTGAGGCTGGAACCTGTTCTCAGTATAGAGGTAAGTCCTCTGCCTGTGCCCAGTCTGGGACTCCCCAGAGGGCCAGAACTGTGTGTCATCCCAGAGCACATGGCACATGATTGCATGCAGATGGTTCCTGAATATCTCCATTGTGGGAGACTCCAGAATGCCTCTCTAGGCAGTCTGTTCCAGTGCACAGTCACCCACACAGCAAAGAACATGTGTTCTCATGTTCAGGTGGAACTTGCTGTGCATCACTTTCTGCCATTGCCTCTTGTCCTGTTGCCCAACAGCAGCAAGCAGAGCCTGGTGCTATCCTCTTCACACCCTCCCTTCAGATACTTACAGACATTGATGAGGTCCCCTTTTAGGTGCCTCTTTTCTGGTCTGAACAGGCCCAGTTCTCAGCCTTTCCTCATAAGAGAGATGCTTCAGACCCTTAATCCTCCACTGGACCAGCTCCATGAGCTCCATGTGTCTCTTACACTGAGGAGCCCAGAACTGGGCACAACATTCCAGGTGCATCCTCACTAGGGCTGAGTTAGAGGAGCAGGATCCCTTTCCTTGACCTGCTGGCAATGCTCTTCCTAATGCACATTTCCAATACACATTCTCTTTTCCAGCTGGAGGCTCTGGGATCCATCGGCCGCTGAACAAGGAGCCAGCCTTTGGTGCAGCGTATAGATCCAAGGTGAGGGACCCATGGGGTTGCAGGCTTTGCCTGTGGGGATGCTTGGACTTTGCTGGGGCAGGAAGCATCATTTTTACTGGGAGTCTGGTCCTGTAGCACCAAGGTTGGAGGGGATCTCTGCTCCAAGAGGAGTTGCCAAACACTCGGTATCTCTGAGCACTGTCAGCCCATTTCAAAGTTTGTGTCCTGTCCTTGCCATGGACAGTTCCTGCTCCCTGCTCAAAGCAGGTGTCTGTAGCAACATGTTGGTAGGAAATCAGCTCCCAGGGCAGTGTGCTCAGCTGGCACCCCACTGCAACACAGTCTTTGGGATAGTCAGGTCTCAGGGTTGCACTGGAAGGGGACACATGCATCTTCCCTGGTGCTGCATCTTCTCTCATGTCGCTGTCTCCCACAGAAAGGTAAAGGTGACGTAAAGAAGAAGGGCCAACTTGACCCCTATGCCTACATCCCCCTGAACAGAGCTAAACTCAACAGAAGGTGAGACTAACCAGGAAGGGCACAGGAGTGGGAATGGGTTTGATCCTGCATTTTGTTAGGGTTTTTTTTGGTGGGTTTGGCAGCTCCCTGTCATCTGCTGTGCCACTCCTTGCGGAGTCTGGAGCAGCATCCCCATGCGTTAGGTGTGTCCAGTGCCTGCACCAAACCAGCTTCCTGCTCCTTGCTCCCTGCAGGAAGCGGGCGAAAATGCAGGGCCAGTTCAAGGGCCTGATGAAGGGAGCGCAGCGCGGGGCCAAGGCCGGCCGCAGGAACCGTCTGAAGTCCCAGCGCTCCTGAGACCGCTCCGCTGTTCCACCTGCCCCTGCCCAAGGACACGGCATCCTCCGAGTGGAACAGCTTGGGGTCCTCTTGAAGGTGACCTCCGTTTGTTTGAGACTCCCTGGGACACCACTTGGATGTATTATGGACTAATGGCCCTTCTGTGCCTGGCACAGGCATGGGTGTGCGTGTGTGAGAGCAAGTAATATGTAAAGAATTCTCTGTATTGATAAATATCCTCTGTTCTTACCCGGCCCAGATTCCTCCTCTCCTTCCCTGCAGATCTTACATAACTGTGCTGTGCCTTCTGTCCATGTGCAGCGGGTCCTTCTGCCGCTGCAGGGCTGCATCCTGCAGGGCTCACACCAGCATCAGCCTGGACCTGGGGCCAGAGCTCTCTCTCCCACATTGGGCTTGCCTGGAGGCTGCCAGGAGCAGCACTGTGGCACAGAGCAGTGGGGCACATGTGCAGTAGGGCTGAGATGTGGAGCTGCCCTAGAACAAAGCCAGAGAGGCTGAAGTCCTTACAATCAGCTTTCTTTACCAAATTCCTTGGCAGACTCTTCTGCCCAAAACCATGGCCAGGGGATCTGTGCCAAGCAGAAAGTGACTGCCATTTGACCGCTGGACACTTTCCCCATATCAGCCATGCCTAATGGCAGGGCAGAAACAGTTCGCTGCAAATTTCTTCAAACTGGCTGGAAAACTGCTACAGCAAACCTCTGTGCCTTGCCATTTCTCTTACTTTGAGAGCTGAGAGAAGTCCTTTGCTCTGGCCACTTCCTGCCAGCTAGACCTGAGCAGCATGACTAATCCTGAACCTTTTTAGCTGCTCAGCCCTGTCACATTGGGCTGAGCATCAGGTTTTGCTCAGCTACTTCTACGCTGAGTGAAAAAGATGGTGTTTAGCCAAAGTGTGCTGAAGAGAGCAGGGCTGAGGGTAGTGGATACCGGTCCCTTTGCTCACACTGCAAAGAACGTGTGTTGGTGAATGTAGATGGCTTTCCCTTCCTCTTTCATATTAAAAAGCCTTCAGCCCTCTGTAATTTCCTATTGTGGCAGCTTACATGCTGCAATTGCAACGCTTCTCAGTTCTGTAATAAGCTAAAGGGATTGTTCTTGTTCAGCCTCTTACTGCAGGCTTCTTTCTGGAGGCTGCAAATTCAGTTTTGTGGCTTTCTTATGCTTGGGTTTTTTGTTTTTTTTTTTCCCCCAAGATCCTTTTAAAAGCCTGGGATGGAGGAGGAGCTCTTGTATTGACACTGGTCGAGCCTTGTCTGGAATGCTGTTCCCTGTGTGCTGTCCCTGTGTGCTCTCAGTGGGACCCTTGAGCTCCAGGGCCAAGTTGAGGTGCTGCTGCTCGTCCTGCCAGAAGGCAGCTCACAGCCTGGCCTACAGGAGCAGGCTTCTCCAGCAGCACCTTGTGACCAGGCACTGCACCATCTTCCTCTGCTGCCTGCAGCATGGGCCTGATGATGGGCCCCCTGAGAGCAGGACAGGGGGAGACAGGCAGCAGTCACCTTCTGAGACACCAACACCTGTAACCTGAGGCTCTAGACCCACCAGAGCTGTCTGTCTTCCTGCTTTCCCTTCTCTCCTTGGGGACAGGGCCTGGAGGAGGCTGTAGCTAATTTATTTGGGAGCTCCAGCTTACTCACTCTATTGTTCTTTATTTGCATGTTGTTGCTTCAATTAGTACATGCCTGCATGGAACAGAAGAGTTTTACTAGCACAGAGGATGGTGTTCACCTGAGCCAGAGTCCAGAGAACGGATTCTACTGCAACAACATCTTGTTAATCAGCTAATTAATCATGTAATGCAATGGAAACCTCGGTGAGGAGATGTCATCCTGCCTGAGAAGGCTGGCTGTGAGTCAAGCCTGCTCCCCACCAGCAGCTGCCCCTGGCAGGGAGCAGAGCTGCAGCTTGGGGACCCTCAGGAGCCTGAGCACGTCTCTGACATGGGGCAGGTGAGGGGTGGTGGGGGTCGTGCCTCCTGCAGCTGCCTGCCACAGCTGCTTTGCAGTTACTCATGGAGAGGCACAAGCTGGGGACCGGGAGCCTGGAGACATGCTTGGCTTTTGCTGCTCAAGCTGGGAGGTGCCTTGAAGGCTGTTTCTTCACCCAGGAGCCCCTTAAAGCATGAGGTACTAGTATTGAGCTACACTTAGCCATGACATTGTCACAAAGGGTTCTCAACCCTTGCAGATACCAGCTTGAGGAGAGGCTGGCAGGACTAACACGCTGTCCCCAGTCCTGGCTGGAACAGTTGCAAATGCCCACCCTGATTCTTCAAGCTTAAAATTGGGGGCAGATGTGCCCCATGGGGCTGTGCCAGATGGACCACCCCATCCTCGAAGCACACTGCAGCGCTTTTCGGGGTTCCCCATTCAGAGTTGGGATTCCTCACCCACATTGTGCAGGGATGGGAAAACCCTCCTGGGGACAGCAGTGTAAAAGGAGCTTTGGTGTTTGAGCTGAAATGATTGGCAGCAAGATAATTAAGTGTGGAGTTTTAAAATGCCAAGGGACCACTCCAGCTGAAACCTAGTCAATTAAAAAAATATTACATTAATTCATAGTCCCTCAGCACTCCAATCTAGAGTTTCAGTTGTTTCCAAGTTCTCTTTCTGTCGTTGCTACCTGAGCACTGCAGGTGCAGCAAGTGTAGAGGGCCAGAGAGACCCTGGCTGTGAGCACTGCAGGCACTTTCACCCACAGAGGGGAAAAACAGGGAATAAAACTGCTCTTCCAGTGGCTGTGTTCTCTATTTGTCCTTGATGGAGAGCGGTGATAAGAACACTCAAGCCGAGATGGGAATTGCGGTTTATGGTGTAACTCGTGCTTCTTGGAGCCGGCTCGAGGTCCGCCAGGCCCGGTGTGGGTTTCCCTGCAGTGGAGGGGTGGCGGCAGCGCCGAAGGCCTGCGCCGCCGGCCTACAACTCCCAGCAGGCTGCGCGCCGCACCCGCGGCCGTTCCCCCACACCCGCCCCCTCGTGCGCGCGGATCGGCCGTTGCCCGTTCAAACCGGCCAATAGCGGCGGGGCGGTGCCGGTCGCAGCCAATGGCGTGGCGCAGCGCGGGCGGGGCGGGGCCGAGGGGGTGGTGCGGCGGGCCAATGGGCAGGCGGAGCGGCAGGTATGAGATGGCGGCGGGAGCACCGGCGCCCGGCGGCCGCAGGTAGGAGCGGGACCCCAGGCGTCCTCTCGCCCCGTCCCGTCCCGGCGGCGCGCTCCCCTTGGCCTCTCACCGCCATTTCACGGGCCGGGCATCCCGCGCCAGCCGGCGGGCAGGCGCCGGTCTGTGCGCCTCAGCCCGCCCATTGCGGCGCTGCCCGTGCGAGCCGCGCCGTCCCAGCTGCCGCGCCGCCCGCCGGTGCCCCGGCACCTTAACGGAGCTGTCGCACTCAGTGTTCCGGCGGCTGCGGAGCTCGGCCGAGCCGCCGCGCAGCCCCGCGGGGTCGCGGTACGTCCCCGTGTGGCGGGGAGCGCTGCCCGCAGCATCCCGGTGCTGCATTGCGGGAAGCAGAGATCCCGCCCCGGGCAGCGGGTGTTCCGGGGGTGGCGCGGCGCCGTGCCCGCCGGGCGGCTCTGCCGGGCTGGCTCGCTGCTCCTGCAGCCGCAGAGCCGGCGCCGAGCGCTCGGCAGTTGCGGGCTTTGGTAGGGTGATGGCACTATACAGACTTGATCGCGTTCAGCCCGCCTTCTCCTTCGCTTTGTCCGCTCTAGCCGCGTTATTCTGGCTTTCCAAACACACAAGCGATGTCAGCTTCACGTAATTCACCTTTAGCTCATAGTTCTGTACGCATCGCCACTCTGTTGCTGCTGCAGTAAAACAGCAAGGGCTGCATGAGCACCCCGCTACAGCAGTGTTGTGTCGGATGACGGTTAAAGGGCTGCAGTATCTTTTTTTTTTTCCCCTCTGTTAATTTTTCTCCCCCTGTATTTGTGGTGTGTAGCTGCAAACCGAGTATCCTTTGAATGGTAATTCTTGTGGGTAAATAAATACAGTTGAGGGCTGATGCCTCTCACGCAGCCTGATTCACAGCGGTGCCATCCTGCTTGCTGCTGAGTGGGACCCATCCCGATGGCTCTTGCTCTGCTTGTCTGGGACGCTGCTGTGGTGCCTGGGTTGGGGCAGAGCATTGGAAGGAGGGATGAGGAGATGGCACTCATTGCAGCGTGTTTGGGCAGGGAGTGCCTAAAATGCTGGACGTGGTAAAGGGATGTGTATGCTTAGTACAGCTGATACTTAAAATGCCCTTTTGGATAAAGAATTTGTAACGTGGCCTGGATCAGCCTAAATTATTAGATTTTTTTTTTCTATGTTGGCAGTTGTTCTTAGGTTGTATTCTCCTGCTCTTTATCTCCCACCCTCCAAAAGTGACTATGTTAATGCAAAGCCTGAAGCACAAATTTTCCTCCAGCACTGCCTGTCACCCACAGGTAGCGCTAGAAAATCGAGCTCTTGCTTTGCTGGTCTATCACCACACAGGCCACAAAGCTTGGGGGTTTTTTTGTGCTTTTGCCCCCGTTTCCTCTCATCTGGAGAGAAGTGCAAGTTAGCTAGTAAAACTTGCATGCTGTGCATGTGGTTTATAGCATGCCGACTTAGACTGGAATTAAAAGCTGGTTGTCCTAAACTCCTTACCAAATGTTACTGAACATGACAAAAGATGATTTGTGTAGGTCTCTCTTTTCTCTTTGTGATCTCTCTAACCTCTGCCTGGTTCTTCATAACTCAGAATGAATATTGCACTGTGCCAGAGTGCTCAATTTCAAAAGAGAAACATCTGTCTGTTTAATGAATGCATTTAATGTCGGACTCAAGCAGTGCCAAATGCTTTTCCAGGCGCTCATGTTGGCCATTTGATATGGCGGGGTGGGATGAGCGGGAGGGGAAAAGCAATGGGGCTAGAAGAAGCTGGAAAAAGCCATAAAGCATCTTGCTAAAAGGGCTTGATAGAGTGGCACTGCACAACTGGACATCAAGAGCTCACATCGTAAACAGGTTATGAAAGGAGACACAGTTCCCATCTGTGTTTTACTGGAAATAGGAAAATGTTCACTGTAAACATGACTTGATGGCAAAAAATCAAAGTGACTTGCTGAGGGTCAGGCAGCAAAAAAAATGGTTGATTTCAGAGTTAAAGCCAAGCCTGAACACATGGCTACTTTTCTCTGAAGATTGTCCCCAGCTCACAAGCTATCTTATTCACACATTCCCTTTTCCACAGCCCTCATAAGAATCTTTGGGACCTAGATTTGTGTTTGACCCCGTAGTCAGTCCAAATCCTGTGAGGTATGCATTTGAACCGAGCTCAAGGCCATGTTGTATTTGCAGTATTTTTATATGTTTGCATGTAACACCCTGTCCTGTTCCCATCCAGGGTGGGATGGGCTTTGACAACAGCATCCTTGTTCTGCTACACTTCAGTTTATTGTCTGTTTGCGTGAAGGGGGAGCATTGCTTCCCACATAGCCCAAAGCAGCGTCTGGCTCTCCTTGCCAGCCTGGTCACTGCCTTGTTGCTGTGTGCACATTTACACGCCTGTGAAAATGTCACAGAGCTTCGTTATCGCTCCTTTAAAGGTGCCCGGGCATTTAGTTCAGTCTGAAACTGAAGCACTGAGTGCTAGATGCTGCTGGGAAATCAAATGCCTTGTCCTAAAGGTCAAAAGTCCTCAGCGTGTGTTGATTTAATAAGTGACATGAACAGATGGGAAGGAGACAGGACAGCATGGAAATGTTGGCTAATGTCACATGGCTGCACTGAAGTCAAGTCCATCTTGGAAATACTGTCCCTCTGAGTGTTGGGTTGGGCTCCTCGTCACAGCTGAGCCCTTTATTGGCCAGTTGTTTTGGACCTAGCTGGTTGTGTAGGATCTCATTGTCACTTGCCCTCCAGCTGGAGGCAGGAGCCGGGAGCCGAGGCCCTTTCCCTGCCATGCTCTGCTGGGGTCAGGCACAGCCCCGCTGTGCTGCTGCTGTGCAGGCTGTTACCAAAGCTGCCCTGTCATCCTGGGGACTGACACCATGGCTTCCTGCCTTCCCAGGCACAGGGGGCTTGGAGTCAGCATGGGCAGAGAAATGAGAGGAAATGTGGCTGTTTGGTGGGATAAATAGGCTGAAGTTTTTCAAAGCTTCTCAGGTCTGGTGTGTCCCTGACCTCTCATCCTGGTAATGCATTATGCTTACCGTGGTGTCTGGGCCCTTTTCTCCAAAGTGCAAAACCCTCATTCCTTGACTCCTGGCCTTTCTCACCTCTACACTAGGTAATTGCAATTAAGCCATCTAGAGTTTCCTCATAAATTTTATTTTCAGAAACTATAGATAGAGGGGAATGTGATAAGCTGCTTAATAATTGCCTGCCAGCTGGCTTACAGGAACTTTTAATGTGTTTGCTTTTGGCCTATAAAGCTCTAATAATTTGGACTCCAGCCAAAACATCCTTTCTTCTTGAGCGGTAATGTGGCAGCTCTGATTTTCAGAGGCAGGAATTTCTCAGGGGAAATGGCATTAGTTTTCCTTTTTGTTTTTCTGGAGCTCATACTCAAGGTTGAAACATAGCTGTATGGTTTGGGACTTGCATATGGGCATTCCTACAGCCCTGCTTGCAAGCTGTCTTACAGCAGGAGACAAGCATGCTGTGGCTCTCTGTGCCTTGGAGAGCAGGAAGCCTTGTAGGGAACATCTTCACAAGCTCCTGGGGGTTCCTGGAGCTCTCCTCACGCACATGCCACTCTGCATTCTCTTGAGTGGCCCCTGGAGCTTGTATAAATATATCACAGTTCCCTGGGCTCTGCAGTGAAACAGAATTGAGCCAGACAGAGAGGAACTGTCAGGCGGGATGTGAAGAGAAGCTGTATCTCACCAGAATTGCATAAAGTGACACTGTAGGTTATTGTCATATGAATTCTGGTATCTGTGTACAGTATTCCAGTTTCTGACATCCTGACCTGCCCAGATCCCCTTCAAAAGCCCTAGGCCCCCATACTGCTCAGTTTGGTGAGTTAATTGGGCTGCTTTGTGTATCTCTGTCTCTCTGGTGCTGCACGCTGTGCTGCTCTGTGGCGGGCCCAGCCTGTTTATCTGTGTGCCTCAGCAGCCCTGACCAGATGTCACCAGCTTATTTAAATGCTGGCATGTATCCAGGTGTTCCTCATCACAATTCCAGCTCGTAGGAGTTTACACATCTGGAACAGGGGAAGTGGCCTCTGACATACTCAGTGGTGTCTGCAGAGGATTGCTGATGAGGAGGGATTTGATGGGCTATCATCCTTTGCAAACACCACTGTGATACAAAACACAGATGCAAGGATGCAGCTTGTTCACTGCACCTCTGGAGTGCTGTGGAATTACAGAAGTGTGGTGAACAAAAGCAAGAGCTGTGATTCCTGGATACCTTCGTCCTCTGTGTTTGCCAGGCTGTGACTACAAAACCTCACCAACAGTCCTGTGGGGAGCTGGCTGTGAGTCCTGACCCAGGTCTCTGTGTCCTCTCAGTGCAGAAAAAGCAACTGCAGTCAAGCACACCTGTGAGTGCTGCAGCACACTGTACTCAAATCGTGGTGCTTTGCTCAAGCACCAGTCTACCAGTTGATGGTGGCATGGGATTCCCAAATGTGCTCTGGGCATCAGCTGGTGCTACCAATTTTGAGTATCATCCTGTGGGAGGGCTGGAGGAAAACATCTGTCCTGCCTTGCTGGGTTGCTCTGAGTCCCCAGACTGGTTGCTACAATAGCTTGTTAACTTTGCTGTGTTGTTTTTGTGTAATTGCTTGATTTTTTTGTGCCATAAGTAAACCTGATTGTTATGGGTTGCTGTTTATAGATGGTAGTTCTGCTCTGACCTGGGCACTAGCTTGGAGCTACTGGACTGAGAAGCATCTAGATGGTGTGTCTTTGCTGCTCTCTGAACTCCATTTCATCTTGCCTCTGAAGGATGCCCGTGGACTCTCACCTTCAAGAGCAAGGGTGACAATCAGAGGTGTATGCAGCAATTTTGGATTGCTAGAGGCCAAGGTGGTATAGGTAGGACTGGGCCTTGCCTGTTACTGGCTTCCATCCAGTACACTCAACACTGGGGAAATAAAGAGGATAAAGAGAGTTTAAAATGAGAAGACCAAGGGAATGCTATAATTATTGGCAACTGGAAAGTACCCACCAGCACATTGGGGATACAGCAGACATGTTTGGTGGGAAATGGCTGTGGGGCTTCCTCAGGCTGTGTCCCACCCTGCAGTGAGGGTCTGGCTGTGCCACACAGTGCCCTGTGGCACTGCCAAGCTCTCCAGCTGCGTGGCACTGCTGGCTTGTCTCTGCCTCACCAGCAGCTCCCAGCCAGTGCGTGGAGCTCAGCTCTTGCCTCCTCAGCCCCATGTCCCAGCCGTCCCTGCCTGATAGCTTTCAAACCAGCTCCTTTATGTTCAGTCCCATGTCACCCCTTGTGCAAAAGCTGGATTTCTTCTAAATATCTGCAGTGTGACCTGATTATTTTTCCTGTCCTTCCTCGCCCTCCTTTTTAATAGTGTCTACAGAAAAGCTGGCAGAGTTCAGTTATATCAGTCATGCTGACTGATAGTGCTGCCTCTTCTCTTGGGATTCCTTCTCTTTTCTGTCCCTCCAGCATTCATTTCAGATTTAGCTATCAGCCCTCTAAAGACAGGGTATTGCCTTTGTTCTGTTTGTACAGCACGGAGCACAGCGGAGTCCCCAGCTGTGACCGAGGTTCCCAGTGCCACAGTGATAAAAGTGAGCAGATCAGTAACGAGAGGAGGCAGCTGCTGCCATCTAAAAAGATTCAGTTTTGGTGCTGGTTTCAGTGAAATCAGGATTGGATCTAAGGCTCTTCTATTGCTGATCCCAGTAGGAGTTTATATTAAAATAGAGACACAAATGCATTGACAGTCATGAGAATCAGAGCAGCATTCCTATTTAACACTGTTGCACTGTGTTAATCTGATCTTAAGGCAGACATATGAGCTTGCAGATCTTTAATGTAAAATTACTGTGTTTCTGGTGGTAGCTGCCTTTCTGCATTTTTTACAGGGTCTTGGGTAGCCAGCTGAGCCATCACAGAGTGTGGGAGCACCCAGACCTGGGGTGGTGGCACTGGGAAGGAGACTTGATGAGGAGCAATGCAGTGAATGTTCTCTCTGAGGCACCCCTCGGCTCTTTCCCTCCTAGCACTAGAAGGCATCTGGATGCTCTGATGTTGTGATGGCTGATTGAAGTACTGCTTGATTGACTTTAAAATATTCCAGTGGCTATTATTAAAAATATCACAAAGAATTCACTCAGGTCAAACTTGAGAAATTTCATGCTGAAATGCAAATTTCTTGATGTTTCACATATATCAAGCTGTCTTGCTACTGCTGTTTTCTTTGACGCTGGTAATATATTGCATTTTCATTTTCTTCCAAAGCACAGATCCCCACCCCTCCCAACCCTTTTATCTTTTCAGATAGGTCCATCTCCTCCAGGTTCATGTCACAGATGTGTAGCCATTGATGGTAAGATCTACTCTGAGTTGTTTACTGACACAGATTTTGGATTCATAGATGATAGCAGTGACATGGATAACCAATATACCTGGTTTCCAAAAGGTAGCCAGGAGTTGCATTAGTTCCAGGTTGTTGAGCACAGGCCACCATCAAATTACAGCAGCTTTCTTAGCCAGCTTCTTGCTGTTTAAATTGTATATTATTATCTGGTTCTCATAGCCAAAAGGCTGAATCACTCTGTGTAAGCTATTTAAATGTGAAGAAAGCAAAGCAAAAATTAAAAAGACAGTGATATCTCATAAGGCTTCCTTGTGTCAAGGCTAGAGACAGTAGGCAAGAATTGGCACCCACTGTGCTGTGCACTGTGTACTCATCACAAAAGGAATCTGCCCCTGAAGACCTTATGAGTATAACCCTGGGCAAAAATTACTGTGTGTTTTTCTTGACATTTTTCAGAGGCTTATCAGTCATCCTATGAGTTAGGGTGCCAAGTGTGAGGCCTGAATGTGATCTTTGTTACACCATCTTACAAGAATGTCAGTCTGAAGTACAGCCCTCAAAGCAACTTTAACTGTGAAGTCTCTTCTAATGTCTCTGCAGTCCATTCCCATTAGACTACTTTTATTTTTTTTAATTCCTTTTTAATCTAGAAAATAATTTGTCTTCTAGCCCTTTTGTTCTTAAAATGATTCCATATAATTCCACTATGGTTCTTTCATCTCTTTGCAAAATCTGGGATGGCTCCTATCTGGCTCTGGAAATACTGTCTTCAGACATCCTCATTAATTGATTCCTTACTCTGGCACAACACAGGAGACAATGCTACTTCTTCCTCCCTAGGGAAATCCGAGCCTGTGTGCATCTGTCCCATGTCCCTTTGTGCTTAGCCAGGCGGAGAATTGTTCATGTTTTGTGCTCTTCAGCACTGCCTGCTTATCACCCTGCTCTTAGTATTTGGTACCAGCCTGGCTCTTTCCTATAATCTTAAGATTTTGTTATTATAGAGGGAGATTTTCTCCTATTATCTGCCTTATTTTCAAAAGCTCTTTAATCCTTTTACTCCTATATGGTACAACTTGTCTGCTGTGGCATGTCTGAAGCATAGGGCCTTGGTGATGACATACCAAGTGTGCAAAATGGCACTGAAGGTGGATTTTGCCCACTGAATTAGACACATAAGGCTCCTCTGAAATCTTTAGCTTTCAGTGTATCCACACTCCCAGCTAGACAAACACAGCTGATGCCTTGCCCCAAACATACCTCTTCTTTCTCTTTCTTTCTTGCCTTCTCTTTCCTTATGCTCTGTTTCATGTTTCTTGAACCCTTCTTCTGTCACATGTGTGGACTCAGAACAATCAAACCTGAGAAAGCCACTACACCAGCTCCATCTCACCTATCTGAATGCAAGCTTGCTGCCATGTGAAGTAATCTGCCTGATTGCACCACAGGTTTGATCACCAGGTTTTGGCTGTTAAAGTCTCATTTTTGTCCTAGTTTCCAAGGCATTTCCCTGGCCTGGATCTAGTTACCTTAGGGATTAATTGATCCATCATGATTTTGACCTCCTGCACCATCCACTCCCCATGAAATGATGGGGCTGTCATGCCTGAAGCAAAAACGTTGTGTGTGACAGACAGCTTTCTTTGTGACTTGGCTGGGATCACCGGCTTTGCCTCTGAAGGATACTAGAATGGCAAGGATCTCAGCACAATATAGGACCCATTTTTTTTTATCTGCTGTCTTAATCACAACCCTATTAGAACAAGGTTTTATTATTCATTGGGATTTGATTATATTCATGAGACTGGAGAGGAAGCTATTTATTCTTTTACTTTATTGTCTTTTGACGTGTCGTAAAGCAATCTGAGATCACAGCGTATAGAAAATATAACTCTGTAATTGCAAGCAAGGAAAAAAAAAAAAGCTATGAACTGCATGAATACATGTTTGTCTCCCCTTTGCTGCTGTTATATAAACTGTGAGTGTAGGTAGAGTACATCCATCTCTCTTTTTTAACATGAAAACAGCAGATGGGGCACATGGCTCTTTCTGAAGGTTATGGTGTGTGCAGCAGTGAGGATTGGCAGGGTTATTGTGTGTAAAGCCAGTGGGGGCTTTATCTTTGCTCAGAAATAGGGGCTTGCTTCACATTTCCATTTTGATTAGCAATAATGATACAAAAGCAAATTTTCTGTGTAAGGAAGAGCTGCTAATAAAGTGACCTTTCAAAATTAAGTAGCTCATTGAAGTGCCATATCACAATAAGTGTATACAAGGCTGGTCCCAGCTGCAGCAGACAGAGAAACTGGATGGGAATCCAGAGAAACGTGGAACAGGAATCCTGAAGTGGATGAACGGCACAAGGTGGCACAGTAATGGTAGCAAGGAGCAATGGCCAGGTGTTTTTTCCAGCTCTGAGGGGCTGATCTAAGTGCTTTGTCTTTGAAAGGATCTGAAAGTGTGAAAGGCAGGCGCAGAGAGTGTCTCTAGCAAGGTTTCTGGGCACAGGGTTGTGCAGTTAAGGGACTTGGCTATTGTCCTGCCAGTGCTGTAACATCAGTTGTGCTTGGATGCTGTTGGGAATGTGTTTGCATGGCTTTACTCATGGTAAACACGGTAGACTTGGAACTATTTTGTGGATTCCTCTTGGATACAGGTGGAAAGCACTTAATACCACACTGGTCCTGATTCAAAACCCTGGTTTCTATGTAGGAATTATTTGCAGTTAAACTCCAGCTACGCAGCCTTTGGCAAGAGACATGAATCAATTTGTCCAGCTTTTCTTTTCTGTTTTGTCCCTGTGTGAAGGCTGATGCCCAGTGTGTGCCAAGGGGGCCTTTCAGACCCAATAATGCGCCCTTGTGTCTCGTAGCATGCGTGGAATTTGCATAGGCTGTGCTGGGACAGGCAGGTTTCTTTTGTTGCTGGAAACAAGGAGCAAGTTCTTTTCCCTGTCTCTGCTTCCTAATGCCTCTTCAAAAGCTCTCAGCACTCATGTAAGAAATTTACTTTTTTCTATTTATTTTTGCATTAAATGTTGTTGGACTTTGTGCGACTTCTAACACAGGCTGTGCAGAGAAGTCATATCAGTCAGTGCTAGTTGACAAAATTGTTTAATTTTCTTTCTGTGAATCCAGATAGCTAATTGTCAGAGGGAAGAGATAATCTGTGATGCTTGATGTAACTGCTTCAAAGTATTTGCATATCTTCTCTGTGGGGAAACAAAACTGCTAGTGAGTGAATAACAGTGCACGGATCATTGCAGGCAGGGTCACTGGGCCTATACACTTGCTATTAACCCTTCTCAGGATCTGCATTGCCACAGAATGAGTTGTCATGGGTTTCAAGCAAAGGGCTTGCTCCACATTATGGGCAGAGCTGGCACTTGTTTGTGCATTGTAGCCCTATGCAATGAAATGCGAATATGATCAGATCAACTGGCAGTTGCTTTTTGGCAGCTGATACCGAATTGTTGCATTTTGGTCTTGATTTATTGCAGATAACAAACTGCTGAAAAACTGGCTGGGAGGTGCTCAACAAAATATGGCCCCCATTTGGAGTCAGCAGTGTGCTTGCTAGGCCACCGAGCCAGGCAGCTGGGAGCCTTTAAGATCTTTCTAAAATTTTAGATGACCTGGCAGATTGCCTTGCAGTCTGCCTTGCAGACCTTCTTCCTCTCCATCCTCTTGAAGGGCGTCTTTGGCATCCATGGAGAGCAGTGTAAAGAGGAGGGGGTTTGGTATGGATTCTCACGATGCAAGAGTTGCTGAGAGCCTCATTTCCTCTTGTTTCAGCAAGTATCTTTCTTCTTGTGGAGCCTGAGTCCCAGCTTCTGTTCTGTTATTCTGATCAGGCATCCTGGAAGTCCTGGAGGTAGTCTTTCAGGTCAAAAACGTACAGTAGCTCAGATAACTGTTGGGTTCACAGATAATGTGTGGAGGTGGGCTGGAGTTTCGGTGACTTGCCAGTATGTGCTTTGATGTTCTCCTGTCGTGAGCTACTGTCAGTTTACACCAGAACAGGAAGCTGCTGAGGTCTCTGAACTAGCACTGAAGTGTTCTGTTTCTTGAGCCAGTGGATGTGAGGTTCAGTGGCTGCAGATGCTTCTGGTGGCAGCTGTGTTGAGCAGTGAGCAGGGATGCCCAGCATGGTCTGAACACAATGGCATGGCCTCCACCCTTCAGCAGGGAGGAGAGGAAGATCAAGGTGCTCCAGTCTTCTCTAGAAAAGCCTGTTTTGAAGGGAAAGCCTTTATGGACTTAGGGGTGTTCAGCAGAGCACTTGCTGCCCCGCATCTGCATCTAAGGGACTGATGTGATCCCTGGTCCATAAGCACAGCATCCCTATTAACTGTGCACTTGGTAGCTGCCCTTGGAAAATGGTGTCCAGTGAGAGCTCAGCTGAGGGTGGATGTAGAAAGAGTAGATATAAGAGCTAAAGAATGATTAAAGGATTGGGGAATGTCACAGTCTGAACACACACAATATGTGCCAGCTGAGTGGGTAGGCATCCCCCTCCCAGAGCCCTGGAAGAACTGGCACAATCAGGCTGTCACTTTATAGCTGAGTATGAAATCAGAACAGTAGCTCATGACTGGAGAATAATGACACTAATCCTCACCTTTAAGTAAAACAGTGGAGGGAGAAGCAAGCTGGGCAGCTCTAGCCTGTAGGCTTGACTTAAGAAACATGAAAATGTTTGGAACAGTGGTGGGAGGGCGGTAATGGAAGACCTAGAGGTAGATGGAAATTGGGATAAAAGTTAAGTATGAGCATTAAGAGTGCTGATTAACATGAGATATCTCTTTGGTAACTCTTTGATTTGATTTTCTACATGGTAAATGTTCCTATCCTCTGGTAGGGTTATGTACCTGCTCGAGGTAACTCTTAGCAGAGCAGTGTCTCGGGTGCATCCCTTTTCCCATGCCACATGAGAAGCTATGAAATGAAGAAAGTAGGTGTCAGTAGAGAATACGGAGGGCAGATAAAGGACATGAAGAGATGGCAAAGAACTGGATGAGCTGAAAAGGGATGATCTAGGTGAAAAGGTAGTAGAGGTCCCTCAAGGACTCATCTTGCATGGCTCATGGCAATGAGTTCTCACTTGCTCCAGACTCAAGAGTGAGGAGCTGGCAGAGAACAGTAACCAAAGGTATGGCAGCATGTCACCTGGAAACAATTGACCACACCCACAGCAAAACTGAGGGCTCAGTGTTATTGCACATTTGTGACCTTAAAAAAAAAGTCCCGGGACGTGGGAACGATCTATTTGTTGATAGAAAGGTAGGTATGATACAATGGCAATGGGAACTGATGAATGTAAGCTGGCCATGAAAAAATTTAGATTGTTTTTCAGACTTTTGGGCCACTGGGAGTGAATTTCTGGGGAGGAAGGGAGACAATACCAAACTTATTTATGACTTAAAGTAATAAGTTAATTAAAATATTGCATGTCATCTCTGCCAGAGCTGGTATGATATAGATACAGTGAAACAAGGAGTAAAGACATAGATGTAGTTTTCACTGGGTGTTGGCTACGTCATCATCACTCTGTGGAGTGCTAGTCTTAGGCTGTGTTGTACAAACAGTCCAGAAATTATTTTGCTCCATAGGGAAATGTAACTGTGCTGTGCTGAGCACTCACCAAAGTCAGACAGTGCTGTTGGTGTAGACTGGTAGCTCCTGTGTCAGCAGATGTCTCCTTCAGGGCAGACCAGCTGGCTGTAAAAACCAAAGTGATGAGGAGTTACTGTATTTTTTTTCCTCTTTCCCTTTTTCAGTGATGCCATCTGCAATTTTGTCATCTGCAATGACTCCTCCCTCCACAGCCAGCCGATCATCTTCAATCCCGACTTCTTTGTGGAAAAGCTGCGCCATGAAAAACCAGAGGTGTTCACAGAGCTGGTTGTCAGCAACATTACCAGGCTCATTGATTTGCCTGGGGCAGAGCTGGCCCAGCTAATGGGAGAGGAGGACCCAAAGCTGCCTGGGGCAAACAGCACAGCCTCTGGATTTTTTCGTTCTCTGATGTCTCTGAAGCGCAAGGGTGAGTATGGATGGCATGAAGTCTGGTGCCCACCTTTGGAGTGATGCTGTCACCATTTGTTACACTTAGTTTACAGAACTTTCAGCCCGTAGTTTTGAACTTCTGGAATGCTTAATACTATGGTTTCATAATCTCTGGGCATGCCACTTCCAGAAAGGAGCAAAACGGGCGAGAAAATTGATCTTGGAAATGCCCTGCACTTCGAGAATAGTTCCCCTTGTTCTGGGATTATTGCTGTGGTGCATGTCAGGCTGGCTTCAGTGGGTCGGCTGCCCAATGTGCAGCTCAGAAATCTGTAAGCATCTTCCATCCAAATGCTAGTGCTGCTCTGATCCGCATCCCAATCCAGTGAGTCAGTGACAAAGCTCTGCAGACTGACTGATGAAGCCTAGTTTCAACTCTGGGAGGTGATATATTTCTCTTTCTCTCTTAGACACACATTCCACTAGAGTTTTCTTCTGCTAAACTGACTATTCTTATCTTCTCTCAAGTTCAGCTGTCTTGGTTGTGAAACATTAGCCCCAGGCCCTTCACAGAAGTCTTCTTTTGAGGTGGTTGTGTTCAGATCCTTTCCTCTTCAATGGCTGGCATTTACCACTGTTTTCTTGAACCTAAAAGGGTGTTCTAGGTGTGTGTGTGTGTCTTCTCCCACCTTTGCCCACACTCAAGGGAAGCCTGGTTCTCCTGATAAGTTCAGTTAAACCTTCTCACTCATCTAGACAGAAGCAGCCTCCATCTGGGCCCCTCACATTCCTCCTCAGCTCTGGTTTCCCAGCTTAGACTGGCTGGCTGCTGGCAGAGAAGCTGTGAGCTGCCTTCAGATGTTGGCAGTCTGAGGTTGAGCACTTCTGATTAGTCTTCCCCTTCCTTTGAGCAGTTCTGCTATTGTGAGTGTCTCAGAGAAGGGAGCTATTGCTATGGCAGTTTGACTACAGCTTTTTTCTGTCCTCAACCATTACATAATTTCTCTAAGTGTTTCTGATTATACCAGCCTATTCCTCCACTGTGTTTCATAAGGACAAGCTTTGCAGCCCCACTGATCAGGCAGAATTTTCTGGTGGCAGTTTCAGCCCTCCACTTTTGTCTGACCCATCAAGAATCCTGGTACATATACTCACTTAGAAAAATAAAAAACTTCAAGTCCTTTAGCATCCTTAGATGAGAATTATTTTATATTGCCACGACTGACTTTGCTGCTCCATAATAACAGGTCTTTGTGCTGCCCCTAAACTGCAGTTAGACTGTGCTCATGCCTGGTATTGCTTCTCCCTCTTCACAGAGAGTAGCAGGATACCTTAAATTCAAGCACCAGTGTTTTCTTAATGTGTATGGAAACCCCCATGTTCTTGTCAAAACTTTCCACCAGGGACTGGTGAGCCTTCTCCAGCTCATTTTTTTTTTTTATTAAATTATCTATACTCTGTTGGGAACACTGCTCTTATCAGACCTGATGCCTCCTGCTAACTCTTCCCCAAGAGCTCTGCTTTCCCCCATTCACAGGTCTCCATGGCTGTGTGTCACTACAGCTAGCAGATGTTTCCAAGTCTGCTGGCTGCACTCCCAGGCTGCAGCAGCAGTGTCTCCCAGCATTGACAGGCACTGTCTGTGAACTCCTTGGCCAAACTCTCAGAAAAAGAGGTTTGTGCCTACAGAGAGAATCAGTTTCATGTACTGTGTGTTTCATCTTGGAGCCATCATTTGTTTTTCTTCATGTTATAGACCAGCTACAACAAACAAGTTTTATTTCTTCAAAGCCAGAGGCCAAGGACCATGGAGCTCAGAGCCGATCAAACTGCAAATACTTACAATTTCTTTGAGCATCAGGAAAGTCAGTCTCATGCTGCTGCTTAGTTTCAGAAGCAATTGTACAATAACATCTAAGCCTTTGTAGTGCAGCATCCATTCTCCAGACACGACTTTCAAGTTTCTTTGGGAATCAAATTCTCATTCAGATACCAGCTTCTGACTTCAAAACTAAATCGAATTTGTCAGGCCCTGCATGTCTCAAGAAGATGTATTTTCCTCTTCTATTCCTGGCCACTGTCGATTCTATCTGTTGAATGCCTAATGAGTTTAGTTTTCTTCAAGGACAAGAATCTTTTGCCGATCATTCTCTCCCTTTGCACTCAAACCTTTCAGATCTTTCGTGTGGATCAAGAGCTCACGTTGCCCTCCTTTCTCTTGCAAGACTGAAGCATGTGCTTTATCAGAGTGAGGTCAGAAAGTTCTTGATTTAACAGGAGGCTGGAGTTCCTGGTGGCTTACCTTGTATTTCAGAAGTCCTGGAAGAAAGCAGAACATTCTTCAGGCGGAATAAATTTAGTTACACAGAATGGCTGCTAGAGAAGTGCATAGGGTTAACCAGATCTCTCTCACTGTTGCTGATGCTGTGAGCATCAACACCACAGAGCAGTGAGATCTGTAGTACAAGGGACCAAAAGCAAGTAAAATAAAAATGAGATATGAGGGGGGGAAAAAAAGCAAGAGAAAGCTTGTGGAGGAGATAACTTTTATCAGACCAGCCAATGCATTGCTTGGATTACTGGGCTATCAGCTGTAGCAGTAAGAAGGGAAACCTCCAGTGCAAATGGTGCAAATGTCCAGCCTGCCCTCAGAAGTGACCCATGTTCCTGGCAGTCTGGCCATGGAGAAGGGAGGAATATTCTTTTCTTATATCTGTTGTCTCTTTGAAGCCTAAGTACCAGGGCAGGACAAACCAGCTCTGTACCTGGTTCCAGTTCTCAGTCCCAGTCAGCATGTTGTGGTACAGTCTCTCCAGTATCTTGTCTCCAGTCCAAACCTATATGCATCTGAGGGAAGAAGTGTGGTGCCCAGAGTTCTGGTTGCTGCCACTGAAGTCTCTGGGAGTTGTCTCCACTTTCTGAGGAACAGATCATACTGTGTGTGTTTGACAGAAAAATCCGTTCAGTAGCAAGGCTGCATTTATTAGAAAACACTGTCCTTCTGTTACCACTGATAATCAGTCTCACCTGGGAAGTTGCTTTGTGGACAAGAAGAGTATTGTATTCTACATTGGTTCAACAAATGCCCTTCAGTTAAATGGATTTCTCCTCTAATGTTTCCTTCCCTGCAGGAATCCCCTTCCTTTCAGCTCAGTTGCTTCCATCTTCTGGGACTATAACCTGTGTTATTTACTGGAGTTCTGGAGCTGCAGCTCATGCCCAATCTCAGTCCCATGAGATGGGAACAGACTTCAAGAGAGGAGCCCAGCTTACTGCTTTGCTACTCTCCTTCTGCCTTGTTCAGCTTTCATACTTTACTCAGACCAGGGCAGCTGACATAGAAGAAAGATTCACTGGGATGAGGAAATTCCATGTTTTACCCATGCCTGAAAAGGAAGCTAGTGTGAGCCAGTCAGAATATGTCTGCTCTCCCCAGCAGTGCTTATTTGCCTCTCCCATAAACTCATAGCCGCAACTCTTCTTTCTTCTCCACTTCGTGTCAAGCCACAGTGAGGACTGATCTGGACTTTTCTTTCATGGTCTGGAGTGTGCCAGTGTGGCAAGCACCAGGGCTGTCCAGGCTCTTACATCTGCCTTTCCCATTTTGCTCTTTTCATAACGTCTGGGCTTGTAGATTCTGTGCCCTTTTACACTGAAGCATCTGTTCTGGTGTTGTTTTTTCTTCAAGGGCTAGAGAATGTTTGCTTTAGCTGATAAAAGCTGTAATGAAAGTGAGGTAAGAAGCAAGGATGATGAAGCCCATGTGAGTACAGCATAGTGAGATGAAGTGACTTATTTTGGAGAGTTTGTATATCTCACATCTGTGAGGGTCCTTGTGACCTTCACCCTTAACGTTTTGGGGCACTGCATGTTGAAATCCTGTTCTTTGGGGAGTATTAATTTCTGTGGCTGCTGGGTTCTGAGCTGCCTAAACATGTTGTCTTCTGTTCTGCAGAGAAGGGGGTGGTGTTTGGCTCACCACTGACAGAAGAAGGCATTGCACAGGTTTCCCAGCTGATCGAGTATCTGCACAAAAGTAAGTGGCTCTGTTTGCTGTCTTCCTATCCCAATGGTATCTGTCTGGCCCACCTCAGGTCTCTGGTGCATACAGAGTGACAAGCTCTGAGCCCTCCAGCAGTAGGAGTTTGGGACTGCACTGGGCAACTGTTCCCCAGAATTGCCTAGCAGATATGTGGATCTATTTCCCTCTGTACAAGGACTTTCTGTACTGATGGGAGACAGCTTAAAGTCATGTCTCTGAATACAGTTCACTGTGGTTTCCTGTCAAGCTCTGGAAAGAGGAGGGAACTGCTTTAGTAAGAAGGTGGGAAATCAGCCTCTGATTTTTCAGTGCCCTTTTTTCTCCCCTCTGCTGAGCAGATCTAAGAGCAGAAGGCTTGTTTCGAGTGCCAGGCAACAGCATCAGGCAACAGATCCTAAAGGATGCTCTGAACAGTGGTACTGATATTGACCTGGACTCTGGGGAGTTTCATTCCAATGATGTGGCCACTCTACTTAAGATGTTCCTGGGTGAATTACCGGAGCCGCTGCTGACGCACAAGCACTTCCATGCCCACCTCAAAATTGCAGGTGAGTGGGCAGCAAGAGGCAGTGATGGGCAGAAGGACTGGAACTGGCCTAGAAAGCGTGCTGGGCTGTGAAGTGTATTCCTCAAAGGCAGCCTTAGAAGGAATATTCCTGCCACCTCAGCCTGGTGGTGGAAAGACTGGAGCTGATTAACAAATCAGCCCAAGTCTGTCTAGACCATTCTTCTCTCAGATACCACAGTGGTAAAGCCCACAGTGATAACCTGGGTCTCCATCTGTTTTATGTCCAGGGTTCTGAGCAAGTTGTGGTTTCTATGTATTTAGTAACTGTTATTGAACTACCTTATGTGAACTTCGTCTTGCCTCAAGCCATCACAGCTCTTAGCAGCTCTGTTGTTCTGTGGGAGGAGTGGCATAGATTAACACATCAAGTGGGGAGCTTGGGAGCTGAGGGGAAGAGGGATGGAGGGCCAAGAACTGTGCAGGGGTTTGTAGGAGATCTGCATATGAAGAGGAAAGGATAAGTAATTGCAACAGACTGCTCTGAGGGAAGGTAATGTGTCCTTCATGTTCTGCCTTGTGATTTGGCAGACTTGATGCTGTTTGATGAGAAGGGGAATAAGACCAGCACTCCAGACAAAGAGCGCCAAATTGAAGCCCTCCAGCTGCTGTTTTTGATCCTTCCCGCTCCCAACCGCAGTCTGCTCAAACTGCTGCTGGACTTGCTCTACCAGACGGCCAAGAAGCAGGACAAGAACAAGATGTCTGCCCACAACCTTGCCCTCATGTTTGCACCCCACATCCTATGGCCCAGAAATGTGAGCAATGCCTCAGTGTCGGGTGGGATATTGGAAGGTAAAAAGCAAAGGCTTGGTAGGGGAAAAACAAAGGTTTGAGAAGGTTGAGTACTGACACAATGATGTGAGAGGTGGGAGCTTCCTGGCAGGACTCAGTCCCAGTGTTCAGCCCAGACCTGCCATGGGTCTCATTTGCAGCTTATGCATCTTCTTTTTCAGTAAAATTGAAAGCACAGCACAGTCATGCTTCTTCTTAGAATGTCAGGTCCAGAAAAACCTTGCAGATCTCTCTTCAAAGTTTCTTATGCTGCTGGTGAACTGTTTTGCCACAGAGTTATCTGATTCTCCTCTCAGAGCAGCTTTGGCTCTGTGAGCTCTGCAGTTGGTTGCTATAAGCCCTGCCTGCCTGTCATCTCAGAGCAGATCTCCTGCTGTGGCACTGTGTGTGTCTGTGTCCCAGAAGAGACCCCTCCTCCTCCCCTTCTAATGGATGGCTGTGTCCCCTTGCCAGGTGACAGCAAATGACCTTCAGGAAAATATCACAAAGCTAAACAATGGAGTGACCTTCATGATCAAACATTCTCAGAAACTCTTCAAGGTGAGTGTGCTTTGGCGTCCTGCTCTCCTGCCTCCATCACCAGGAGACTGAATGCCCCTTGTCCAGACAGATCCCACATGTTGAGTGTATATTCTGTGGGCTCTTTTCTGCGGTTAGAGGAGATTTTCTACAAGAAACTGTTCCAATAGTGACTAGGGAGGAGGTCTTTGCTGGGCAGGCAGCCCTGGAGGTGGCTTTGCCAGGGCAGGTCAGCAGCACGGTGCAGTGTAACACTCCCCTCTGCTGGACAGCAGCACCTGCTGCCCGGCAGGAACCTGGCTCCGAGGGCAGGTGCACACCGGGCTGCACTCAGGTTCTGGCAGGATAAGGAAATGGAAGGGATTTGTCCTGCCTGAGTGCTGCCAAGAGCAGAATACCTGATGCAGAGGGTTGTTTTGTTGGGAGTTTCTCTGCAAATGGTCATTAGCCCATTGCTGCTACAGGCACTGTCCAGCTCTGAGGAGGGTGCTGGGTAGGACAGTCAGGAGTGTGGGACTTTCAACTGTTCCTCCAAGGAAACATTTCTACAACAGACAGTCTCGACTTCTCAGGGCCTTCCTGGTTACTGGAGGCATCTGCTCACTGCACAGTCCTCCCCTGGAGAGTTCCCCTTCTACCTTCTTTGTCTGGCTCCAGTTTAGCTAACTCAGAACTGGGGCAATTAGAGCAGGGTTCCACAGGAACTTTTCCCTACTCTGAGTTCTACTTGTGCTGAATGTCTGCATGTAAAGGATGCTATGAACAGGGAGGGGACATGAAATTCCATGGCTTTGTTTGCCCAGAATGGCTGAGTCTTGATACAAGTGGCTTGTGTCGTATGGTTGAAAAGCAACTCTTGCTGGAGCCACTGTTGCCCCAAGACCAAAGATGTTAAACATGCCTTTGGTTCTATGCTCATCATCACAGGCTCCGGTGTACATCCGGGAGTGTGCCAGGCTACACTATCTGGGATCCAGAGCCCACACATCAAAGGTAAGGCCAGCAAGTGCAGCACCTGCCCTCCGTGAAAGGGCAGAGGCTGTGATGGGATCTTTGTGAGTGACAGAAGCTGAAAACAAACCAAGTCATGAAAGAGGATCTGTCAGAGGGCAGGAGCAAGAGAAGCATATGGTGTGGTAGTGCAGGCGGCTGCATTAGGGAAATTGGACAGAGTTGAAGCATCTGTTAATCAAAAGCACAGGGAAAGAAAGCTACGAGCCCCTGTTTAGCAGCAAACCTGCTCCCTGTGCCCAGTACATGCAGCACCTGCTCCTTCACAGGGCTGTGCCTTCCAAACAGACGGACATGCCTGCTGCCATGGCCAGGATGCTTGGCAGAAGTGCTGAGATAAAGACTACTTGCTGCCACTGGGACAACATTTGTGTCTTGCCAGCAAATGCTTCCCTGCCTCATATAGCTGCAGAAGAGGGAAGATGTGTGGCAAGGAGCTGCACTGACCCTTCTCAAGCCTGGAAGGGCTTCTGCAGCTTGCATCTGGGAGGGGAGGGAAGAAGCAATGGGGTCACCTTTGTATTGCTGTCACCTCTTCCTGGCACGGGGCCTGCTGATGCAGTGCTGCTGCAGAGGGGTAGGGAAAACACAGTCCTGTGCTTTCACTGGGGTTGAGGCAGCTCACGAGACTCTCCTAGGCTGGCTCAGATGGGTGGCTCGTTGGGATTAAAGCATGGCAAGCGACTCCTGTCTCCGCTTTCCCAGGACGACCTGGATTTGCTGACGTCTTCTGGCTCCAAGGAGCTGCAGCCCCTCAAGTCTCAGAAGCGAAGCCGGCTGGACTCTTGCCATCAGGAGGAGACCCAGCAGCGCACGGAGGAGGCACTGAAGGAGCTCTTCCTCCACGTCCACAACATGCCTGACTCTGCAAAGAAGAAGAAGCTTATCCGGCAGGTAGTGTGGGGAGGAAAGATATCTTGGGGTGTGCTTGTCAACACAATCCTGGGCACAGGGCTAAAGACACGGCCTTCTTGAGAGCTGCTCCTAATCCTGGGCAGGCTGGGGATAGTGGGTTCTGGGCTGTGTAAGGGGCAGAGCTGTAAGAAAGACAGGAGGAGGAGGAGGTGTCCTGGATGTTGCTGTACCAAGCAGCACTTTTAAACTCTGTTTTTCAAGCTAAGGACTTGCTAGCCAACAGTTTCCCAGTCCTGATCATGGCCTTGTTGAGCTTCCTCCCTCAGGAAGGGAAAAGTTTCTTCCCCTCTTGCCTGCAGAGTGGACAAACTGGTCTCCTCTTGGTCTCAGACAACTTGCTGCACCAGACAGACTGGTGGTCAATATGGTCAGCACCAGTCGTGGCTGCCAGCCCCCAGCTGCTGCCCAGCCTTCTTTCTGCTCCCAACATCTGCCACTTTTGGTTAATCTGGTAGCCAGCACAAAGCACCTTTGCACCCAAACTCCCTGTAATCCTGGGTGGAAGGTGTGGCCTTCCTCTGCTTTTTTCCTCCTGCAGTTCTGAGCTGCTCCTCCATTCCAGGGGGTGAAAGAGAGACACTGAGTTCTGGGACAGCAGGTAGAGCAGCACGCAGCAGTAAGGGACGGGTATAACTGTGCTAACGTACTGCCCTCATGTTTCCTCCTAGTTTAATAAGCATCCAACAGCTCTGACTCCTGGCTCTGACGTGCCCACATCCCCAGCACCACGACGCACCCGCTCGCGCTCCTTCAGCGGCCTCATTAAGGTGAAAGCAGCCTCTGACCCTTGCTCTCTGCTGTGAATTTCTGATGTTGCTTTTTGCTTCTGCCTTGCCCTGCCTCAAATGAAAGCCTCAAAGGGTAGGGACTCCTCAAAGTATTGCCTGCCAAACAACACAGATCCACTGGGGCAGAAGAGGCAGCAGAGTGACAAAAAGCCTTGTTAGTGTAAAGTGTAATTATCTTGAAACACATGGCTGTAGGATCTATGCATCTTTCTGGAGAATTGATTGCTTCCTGAGATGAGATGAGGATTGACAGGGAGCTGTCATGAAGTCTAGCATGTTAGCATGAGTTTTAGCACATTATGGGCTGCCCTACACCAGCATGTGCCTGCTTCTGACAGGCTGGCCCCTGGCCAGGCCTCAGGTCAGCTCCTAAACTCTTTACAACCAGGCGGGCTCAGCCTAGTGGTGTGGTGTTTCAGGTGGTTCTGCTTTGCAATCTTTGTCCCAGCTTGGCTTCCTTTTTTTCTTTCCCAGCATTCAACTGCTTACCAGCAAGGCATCCTGCTCCTTCCCTTTCTTTTTTACTTTGCACTCTAAGCACTAGCCAACAGCCCTTTCTTCTTACAACAGCGGAAAGTTTTGGGAACTCCAGTTATCCTGGAGAGGAAGAGCAGGGATTCCACACCAGAGCCTGTGCGGGTCAGCAAAGAGAACGTCCAACTGGTAAGAGCTGCTCCCAGCACCACTGAAGCTGCTGGTGGGAAAGTGTGTGGGGAGTTTGAGTGCAACCTCAGCAATCCCTGGGGAGCTGTTCTCTGCTCACGAGAGGAGTTCCAAGTTTCTTCTCTATGATAAAACAAGGTCCTGAGGAGCTGCTCTGAGGAGAACAGAGCAGATGGCAAGGGCAGCATCAGAGCAGGGATGACAGCGCTGGGCCTCTACTCCAGTCTTGTCTTTCTGGCTGTGTCCTGCTCTGGGGCATTCTCTTGTGCTCCCTTCCCTCTCTCTCATCCTCCTCCACAGATTGTACAAAGCCTGCTGCCTGTATCCAGTAGGGTTTTCCCAGACAAACCAAGAGTGGATTTGGGTGATAGATGGTCTTTGGTGGTACAGGCTGCTCCCAGGGAAAGCTGTGGGTGCCAGTTCATTCACCAGCTTTCTACTCCTATGGCCCTCTCTTGTCCAGTTACAGAAATGTGGCTCTCCAGCTCATATGTCCCAGGCGAAGCTCAAGTCTTTGGAAGGCCAGAAAGAGGTGAGACAGTTCCCCTTACCCCCCCGTTCCTCTTCCTGCAGGGAACCTGGTGTGCTGAAACCTGCTGAGGTGACAGCACACACTCAAGGCTCTGGGACAGCTGTGGTGGCCCAGCTCGTAGCCGTCTGCTCCGTGCCGAGCTGCAGGCAGGTGACGTGCTGGAAGCCAGGCCCTGAAGGGTCTTACAGCCCTTCTGGCTGTGAGTTGGCAGGCTGGATGTTGCAGGCAGCAGAGGGAAGCTGGCAGCACAGGGTAGTGCTAACAGCCTGTCAGGGTGGCAGTGGGACAGGAGGTTGGTGCAGCCCGAGACCGACTGCTGTGTTTGTTCCTCTCTGCTCACTGCCTCATCTCGAGCTTTAGCAAAAGGCGTGGGAGCCTGACACCAGGAAGAGTCCTTGCAGGGGGAGAATGTCAGCCTTTTTTTGCATGGTATTCTGTGTCTCAAGCATTCAACTGCACCCATTCTCTGCTACAGGGATCCTGCAGACGCATGCGAGCCCGCCTGCTTTCCAAGGATTCATCATCCCTCTGAATCGCCTCAGCCCATGGGTGGGGATTGCCCAGCCCCGCAAGCTGTGAAGAGAAAATGTGCTGCACTGAGAGGGGAGTGCTGCAGGCTCACAGCAACCCTCACCAACACAGCAGCGCTCCTGAAACTGGACCTTTGCAAGGATTGCAGGGATTTGTTTCTGTATATAAATTGTATTTCATTCTACTATGGGGCAAACCACTATCTAACCAAAACTTGTGCAGCATGTCTGACCTGCTGGCTCTGGGAAGAGCTGGAGTGCTTGCTTGCAAGGAGAGCCCTGTTCATTGCAGGGCCCTGTGTGCACTCCCAGCTTTCTTGTAATGTTGCTAGGCTGTATTTTTTTGCTTTTCTGCTCCAAGTTTTTAACACATTGGCTTGTTTTTGCTTCCTTCCCCTGTTAGCAGTGAGAATGATGGGTTGTAACCCCTACCCACATCCTGACATCCAAGCTTGCCTCCAGTCTTGCTCTGGAGGCATGCCCTTCTCTGCTTCTTCTTGGTTCCATTTTGCTCTGCTGTTTCCAAAGGCCTGAAGTGCACAAACGGTAAAGGGCATGGGATGAGCCTGGAAGGAGAGGCTCTGGGTGCCATCTTTTCAAGTAGGACCAGGGAAAAGCAGCTTCCCCAATAAACTCATCCCTCTATTTTACCTTGAGCTGGAGGCAGCCCTTGCTCAGTGCCTTCGTGTTTCAGTGGTACAGTTCTGAACAAGGAGTGTCTTGGCTTTGTGTTCACCCAGGGAGGTTTAAGCTGAGGAGAGGAGGAGGCTGGCAAAGGCTGTCTGGGGCAGAACAGCCTAATCTTTGGAAGTTAAGGTGCCTGGGGCAGGCAGAGTCTTGTGGCTCTGTGTGAAAGAGGAAAACGAGGTGAGAGAGGGCTCCATCCATTTGTGATCTGCTGCAAATGGTGCCAAAGGCTTTGGCTCAAGATATGTGGATGGCTGGTAGGGCAACTGGCTGATTAGTCATTAAACTGGGGGAAAGGGCTGAAGCTGGGTTCAGCTCTTTGGTCTGAGCTGCAGAAATGAGATGAAACCTTCTAGATACAGGATAAACCCCAATCACAGCTGGCCAATGTCAGCAGTCTCCTTAAGCCAAAGTGCTCCAGTAAGCCAGTCTTGCCAAGAACCTGTCTGCAAGCACTCTGAGGTAGGATACACACAGGGTTGCTACTGTGAAATAAAGATTTAATCAGCTGGGGGACCATCTAAACACTTCTCAGCCCTTCTCAGCAAAGTAAATAATCTCTGGAATCCAATTATATTTGTCTTCTAATCTTTAAGAACCAGCAGCCAGCAGGAGTTAGAGCTCTGCTCTTGACAGCTTTCTGAAACAACTGGTGGCAGGAGGTGTGAATATTGGGATATGAACAGGGAGTTCAGTCTGATTGGCTGGAGCTGTCAGAACGGGCATTGGAGCCTGTGCAACTTAGCTGGAATTTGTCACTTTTTTTAATTGTGATTTTTTTTTTTTTTTAAGACACAAATCCTCATGCTGCTCGGTACAAAGGGTGGTTTTTGGTACTTTATCAGGGATGCTTGTCTTCAGTCTGACCCCAGTTGGAGCCTTGAAAATATAGGGGTAGGGGGACTGTAGATGTGTGAGTTGGGAGTTGCTGGTGTCAGGAGCCTCTGTCACAGCAAAGAGCGAGCTGTGGTTCTTCAGGGACCAGACTGATGGTGATGCTGTGAGGAAGGGCAGAGGCTGTTTGTTGTGGTAGTTGTATGTGCTTTTTGGATGTGTCTGTAATCATTCCCTCCAGAGGCTAAAGCTGTCTGTGTGCATTTCTCCAAAGGAGCCCCTGTTTTTCTGACTGCATTTCTGCCCTGTCCCTGCAGCCTGCTGTTAGCAGAGACTTGGGAATCTCAGCTTTGCCTCTGAGCAGAGATGAGGCACAGACAAAGGTCAAGTGACAGCACAGGGAGAGCTGGGTCTGCTTCTGCTATCTCTGCTCTTACTTGCATTGGGGTAATTGCTGCATGAACCATTTGTTCACTCCTCCTCTCCCCATTGTCCCTACCTGGCATATCTCATACCTCTCTGTATGGGTGACTGCTTGCCAAGGCAGTCTTGTACCTGACATTAAATACACTGCTCCCATATAGATGAGACAAAGGTAACTCTCCACTGTCCCCCCTTACTGATGGCTCTAGCTCAGGGGCTCTGGCTTCTGGCACAGCTGAGATTTGTTCAACTCTAAGAAGTTACCTATGGGGCACTGGCCAGGCCTTCTGCATGTGTCACATGCCTTACCTGCCAAGGGGATGGGTGCTGTCTCCAGTCCTGGAGGGGCTCCAGTCTGTGGTGCTCGGGATGGTGTGGCTGATTGCTCCCCTAGGACCTTGGCTGTTGCTGTCCCGATGCATTCACGCTGTCTCCCCGGCACGGGAGAGTTTTAGTTATGCTTGGATGTGTCTCGTTTGTCTGCCCTGTGCAATGACTCATAAGGATGCTTCTTCCCAGAGCAGCCGCTAACTGTTCCCAGAGTCTATCATTTCCAAGTATTTTTAATCTTTGTTCTTATTTATATACGCTGTGTCAGTACTGTTGCAGACTGTTGCCTTTCTGTGTGTTATGTGAAAACACCACATTAAATGCTTTTATTTTTAGTGGGTTTGCTTGTTGGCTTAAGCAATTTCATTGGGACAACAAGGGCTCCCATCCACCTTCAAAAAGAAGGAAATGTCTACTTAGAAGCCCAGAGCTACTACTCTTAAGTGTGGAGGTGCTTGGTGAGGTGCTGCCCACCTGCAGGGATGGCACTGGCCTCCCATGGCACGAGGGCTCAAAAGCCTCTGGGATACTTGCATGATACAGGGTGCCCAGACAGGCTGTCTTTCCCTTGGAAATATAAAGTTGGACCTCTTCTTTTCCTGTCTTCCCCCTGCTGTCATCCAGGGTGATGGGAAATCAGGTTTACAAAGAACACTTTATATAAATAATGGATCAAATGAATAAATTTTTCTCTGTAGGGCCATTCTTCTCTTGCCACTCTTGGCTGCTGAGAGAGGATGCTTTCTGCTTGCATTTTCTTTTCCTCCTTCTTAATAATGGCGTCTCAGATTTTATGCAGATTATTTCTCTGTGAAGTTCTTCCACGTTTGAAATGCCCTGGGCTTGCCTGCCATAGCTCAGACACTCATTAACATCCTCACCATGCAATTGAAAAACAAGCAGGAGAAGGAGCGTGTTTGAAAGCGGCGCTGCCTTCCTGCGGGCTGAGCCCCAAGAGAGCCCCCTTGTCCTCCGTGCCTGCACTTGGGTGTCATGGGAATGGTGAGCCCCATCTCCCTGGAGCTCAGGGAGCGGGGGTGATGGGCCTCTGTGCACTTCAAAGTGGGCATGGGAGTCGAGAGAGACATTTCTCTTCTTGAACGCGTTGAACAAAGGAATGCAAAAACTCACAACAGCTATCTTCAATAGTGAAAATCCAAATATCGCCCCCCTGATGAGCTGTGATTCAAAGTGACAGCTTTATCTGCCTTATATAATTTTAAAAAATAAGTAGGTTTTGGCTTCTGAAGCCACAATCCAAGCACTTATGCTTGACTTTAAGTGAAAGGGCAGTAGCCACTGGGACCCTGGGTGAAGGTATATATTTAAAGGGGGATCACTCATCTCTCAGTATGTTTGCCTTGGCCTGTTGGTATGTTTGCACAGCAGTGGTGTTGCAAAGCAAACAAGCAGTGCTCACCTTCATTTCATTAAACAGTTTTTATCTCAAATTGCACAGCACAGACTTGCAAATAAGTTCTTCAGGGTGTCACTGCTATCTAAATCAATTTTTGCAAGTTGTCTTGATTTTTTTTTAACTGATCTGCCCTGGTTTGGAGTTGAAATAAGATATTTTCTCTCTCTTAAATTATCATGTGTGGCTGGGAGCTGTCATGTTGCTGCTGCATCTCACTGCCTAGGGCAACAGTGTAGACAAAAAACATGACTGTTGCTAGCAATAGATATTGGCATCAGCCAGACCAGTTATCAGGCTTTACAATCTCATTGGCTTGGATTAACTAATATTTTTTCATGGACTGAATAAATTACCATGTTTAGTTCTGTTTGCTCATCTCCCCAGTGAGGGTTTTGTGTTGAAGCTCATAAACTGCTCGGGCATGCAGATGCCAAGATCTCCGTGCTGGGCCCTACACTGACCTTACACTTGTGCTGTGGCCTGGAGTGGGATCTCAGCTGGCACCACCTCTCTGGCCCCATCCTGTTGCAGCCCAGCTTTGTTCCTGGGGAGTGCCCACGCATGAGGAATGTGATGGGGTTGTTTTGGGGCTCCTGTGCAAGCAGCTGCTGTTCCCAGCCAAGCATCACAGGGTGAGGTTCAGATACTTCCCAGCACCAGCCTTCAATTTTAGTCTGGGTGAGAGGGAGACAAGCTTTCCTTTCTCTGCTGAGTCACAGCTGGAGAGGTCATTTCTGTGGGCCCCTTCCCTCTCCCAAGCTAAACCAGCCCCCCTGCCTTGCTGCTGGAGAAGATTTACAAATCCACCACCCAGCCCTCCCATGCAGTGCCTTACATGATATTGAGATTGTCTCCTTTTCCACTGGAGAGAATTGCGTTCCACTTGATGCTCTGGTTTTGGCTGAAGCTCCTGTGCCACTGGGAATTGTGATGAACAGAGGTGCCAACCTGCCTTGGCCATCATGGCTGCATGGAACTTGATGTGTGCACAGGTCCATGATGTGGGGGTGTCTGTCTTGACCTGTGGTTCTTTTAGAGTTTGTTTCTTCCAACCTTTTTGCTTACAAAGCTTGAGCCTTGCTTCGCTGTGGAGCAGGATCTCGGCAACCTCTGGCACAAAAGCCTCTGGCTCCGTTGTGGCTCTCCCAGGCCGTTCTGCAGCGGCAGCACAAGAGGGGGCTGGCAGCACACCCTGCGGGACGGGACCCGCTGCCCGCCCCGCAGCCCTGGGGCCCGCGCCAGATGTGCTGGGGGCAGGCTTGGAGACGCCTGCTTCTTCCTGGCTACATCTGGCAGATGGAGGAGGAGGGAAGCTGGGACTATAAATAAAGTGAACAAAAGCATAAAGAGCACTGAGAAGGCTGGGGAAGGATGTCCTCAAAATCGAAAATCAGCTCTGCAGCTAGCCCCTAGCATGGTCCTCCAACTCTAAGGAGAGTCCCTGCCTGCATCCAGGGCCAAGCAGAGCTGTCACAAGGCAAGCTGAACCCTTTCCCTCTCTTTTTCAAGTTATTTTTGGCTACTGGCATTCTCTTGCCATTCTTCAGAGCCAGACCCTGGTAGCCAGTCATTCAGACTCATGCCCTGGGGCTGGTGCCCCTTCCTGCAGAACCTGCAGCCTGAAAGTTTGTCTTCTACCATGTGGAAATTTGGGTGATGGGAGATGGAAGGAGTTCCCTTGTCCCAGGTTGAGCAGCATCTGACTTTCTTTCATCCTCCAGTAGCTTCTGACTCTGTAAGGGCTGGGGAAGGAGGAGCCAGGATGCAGAGACACATGCTGACAACTTTGGGACTGACAAGGCACAGAAAGGCCATCTGCAGCTGTGGAAACACAATGAGCCCAAGCGGGCATGGAGCTTATTGATCACAGCCCAGCATGGCACCGGCTGCCAGCTAGCCATAAATATGGAGCAGAGGCATGCTCGTCTGCACCCAGGGCATCTTCATCAACAAAACCAGGACAGAGGCTCTGCCTCCCTCATCCATCAGGCTGAGGCACTGAGCCACTCCTTATTTCTCAAATGTTTTCCCAGTCCAGGGATGTCAGTGCAATGAGGGTGAAAGGGCTTGGTGGGAACAAGCCCTGTTCCTCTAACAACAGAACACTGTCTCTTCTTACCCTGTGGCCAAGGTCATCAGCTGAGTCCTGGAAACCCACCTGCTCTTTCTGGGAGGCAGGGTTTTATGGCAGAGGAGCTGCAGTTTATGGCACCGTGGAGAAATATGTTGGATGTGCTTGGCAACAGCAAATGGAAAGTTAGTCTATTAAACAGTAAATTATCCCTCCAATGCATCTTCATTGAGGAGGGTTAATGAGTGGCTGCAGGCAGAGTGAGTGGGAAAGAGTGTGTGTGTATGCACAGCATGGATGTGGAACAATTGCTACATCTGGGGACCCTGGAGCCCCCAATCCAACAATAGCATTTCCATGTGCAAGGCGCTTCACAGACACCTCCTGGCGTGTGGCTTATTCAAACCAGCTCTGCAGAGCTCCCAGGCGGTCGGTGTGTCCAGCCGTGCTGGGAACAGCATCTCCTCATCTGCATCCGGGCTGCTAGGTGCAAATGTTCTCCTTGCAGGCTATAGCTGGTTTTGGGAAGCCAGGCTGCAGGGCTCAGCCCCTTTGCTCAGCCACACCACAAAGCAGGGGTGCAGTGCCTTCCAGACTGTCCTCCTCCTGCTGTTCCACAATTGTTCAAGGCAGTGAGACAGACTGGGTTCCCCCTAACTGGATGGTCCCTGTTGTGTTGGGCTGGAGCCAAATCCTCCTGCTTGGGAGTCCTGGCACCTCCTGCATCATCTCAGTCAGTGGATGCTGTTCCTTTCACTTGGTCCCAGTGGTGAAGTGGCCAGGCAGTAGAGCTGCCCAGGTCCTGCAGCCAGGGGAGCCACCTTCACAGAGCAGTGCTGGCCGTGTTTGCAGGGTGATGCTGGTGGTGTTCACAGGGCAACACTGGCAGTGACTAGCAGGTGATGCTGGCTATGCTCACAGGGCAGCGCTGGCAGTTTGCAAGGCAATGCTGGCCACATTCACAGCGTGATGCTCTTGCTGTTTGTGAGGGCGGCCTTGTGCCTAGAATGACACAGGAAAGAGCACATCCCAGCCTGGCCTGCTGCTGCTGCTAACCAGGCAAGATTTACTATGATCCCAGTGCCCCCAGCTGCCTGAACCACTCTATAATAGACCCACCAAGGGCATTGTCGTGCTACAGGAGCCCCATAGGTACCCTAATGGGGCTGACACGTGGGCCTGCTCCCACACAATGCCTCATTCTCCCAAGCCCAGTGTGTCAGCCAGGACAAAGGCAGCCTGGCCTCCCAGCATGAGCCAAGCTGGCCAGGCATGACAGATGTGGCCCAGGACAGCCCGGCAGCCCAGCCTGCACAGAATCTCCGTGGGACTTTGGAAGCTGAAGGTTATGGCCACTCTGCTCCCGACACATCTCCAGCTGGGTCTTATGGCCACTGCTCCCCAGACAGGTGCTGCTGGTGGAAGGAAGGGCTCAAAGCACAGCCCCAGTGCAAGGGATGACAGATCCTGCAGCTGACAATGCTCCTCAGCAGGGAGGTTGGAGGAGGCACCATGCACGTGTGATTGTGTTGGGTTTGTGTGGCAAGGCTTTGGTAGCAGGGGGACTTCTGTGAGAAGCCAGAAGCTTCCTCCATGTCTGATGGAGCCAGTGCCAGGCAGCTTCAAGATGGATCGACCACTGGCCAGGACTGAGCCCATCAGTGATGGTAGCAGCTCTGGGATGATGTACGTAAGAAAGGAAAAAAGTTCTGCAGAACACCAGCAGCAGCTGTAGAGAAGAAAGAATATGTGAGAGGAACAACTCTGCAGACACAAAGGTCAGTGAAAGAAGAGGGGGAGGGGGTGTTCCAGGCACCAGAGCAGAGATTCCCCTGCAGCCTGTGGTGAAGCCCAGGGTGAGGCAGGATGTACCCCTGCAGCCCATGGAGCTCCACAGTGAATCAGAGATTCCCCTGCAGCCTGTGAAGAACCCCACACCAGAGCCAGTGGATGCCCAAGGGAGGAATGTGAGAAGTCCCTGTCCTGAGGAGGAAGAAACAGCAGAGATGAAGTGTGATGAACTGACCACAGCTCTCATTCCCCATCCTCTCATGTCACTGGTAGGGAGGAGGTAAACAAAACTGGGAGTGCAGCTGAGCCCAGGCAGATGAGAGGGATGGGGAAAAGTGGTTTTAAGATTAGATTTTATTTCTTATTATCCTACTCTGATCTGATGAGTAAAAAATTTAACCAATTTCCCCAAGTTAAGTCTGTTTTGCCCCTGTTGGTAACTGGTTATGTCTCCCTGGTCTTACCTTGATGAGCTTCTGATTATATTTTCTCTCCCCTGGCCAGCTGAGGAGGAGAGGAACAGAATGGCTTTGGGGGTCACCTGGTGTCCAGCCACAGCAAACCCACCAGAACCCTACTGCCTGTGTTTTAAACACTTCTGCTCTGCAGCAGTGCCTGATCTCAGCCTGAGAAAGGCCGAGCACTGCTGTGGACAGGTGACAGCCACAGCACTGCTTCAAAGCATGGTACAAATGAGCCAGGTGTGCTGCCTCCCCTCTGCATGCCCAAATCCAGGGTACAGCACGCTGCCTTGAAGCCCAGGCATGCTGGAAGGTGCTATCATGGGACACAGTGCCAGCCCAGCCCACGGGAGACTAACAGGGGTGAGCTGTGACCCACCCTGGGTGGAGGAAATGCCAGGATGCTCCCCTGGGGGGCTTGGCTTTAAATTGGCAGCAATTTTTTGTTTGAAGCTTTGTAGCTGCTTCGCATCTCTTTGCACGACAGGTCTGGCGCGTACCCTGGAACCCTTCCCCAGATCTTCCCATGGAAACTCCTACAAAAAAAAGCTTCTGCTTCATTTTAACCAAACCCAGAGCCCATCAGACGATCCAGATGGTCTCTCTCTCTATCAAGCAGTTTGGCCCAAATCCCGGTGGCAGACGGCAGGACCAGGCCTCCCCTGATAAAGAAGTTTGGGGTTTATTTTTCTCCCTGCTCCTCATCCATATTCAGAGGAACCCTGGGATTTTCCCAGGCAGCTGTTGCTCTCTGAGGCCCACCCCGTCAGGGTGCCTGGGTGACTTGGGATCACCCAAATGCACCAGGGCTGAGGTCTTGGTACGCAGCCTGTCCCCCACGCTGCTGTCCTGGCTCAGCCAGCCCTGGCTGCGTTGGCAGCCCTGGAAGGTGTTGGCAGCTGGAGCAGACGCTGAGGGGTCAGCCACGGCTGGCAGCCCAGCTCAGTGGGATGCACCGTGGTGCTGGGGCACGGGGCACTGGCTGTGCGGCAGGCAGAGGCCAAAAGCTCACAGAGAACAGCAGGAGCTGAGGTACCTACAGGAGAAAATGTGCATGTCAGCCTGAAATGGAGTTTTCAGCTTCCCAGTCCTGTACTCCCACTGGAACCAGGGCAGGTGGTGGTGGGTTCCAGGCAAGCCCTGCCGGCTCCTGCCTTTGCCAAGACCACAGCCCCGTGTAAGTGACTGGGTGTTGCTGCAGCTGGAAGCAGAGGTGGGACAGAGCTTGCTTTTTCTGCAGATCACAAGGATTTGCCTGGGGCAAGTGCTGCAAAAATGGAGGAAACAAGATCCCTCACTCACTCCTGCCTTCCTGCCAGCACCAGAGGTAAAGGGCAGGTTAGGAAGACCTGGTTCTGCTCTGCCAGCCAAGGGGTGAAGGGGAGTTTGTGAGGGAGGGCTGTCACAAGCATCACACTGACAGCAGCCTTTGGGGGCACCAAACCATTCTGAAACAACCTCCACCCCCCAAAATTCAGCCAAGGTCTACAGTTCAGACCCCTTCAGGTGCCATTGCCACCAGGGTCTCCCTGTGAGCCCCAGGACAGGCTGCAGGGACACCTCTGCAGCAGCTATGCCAGCAAGGGGTCGGCTCACAGAGTCCTGGGAAGCAGCTCATCTTCCTTGCTGTCAGGGCTGCTGGGTAGCAACGAGGAACAAACCCCTTTCATCCATCTCAGGCACAGCTTCCTCCCGGGACTGGGGCCAGAGGAAGGAGATGTCACGAAAATGCAGACAGATGATGGGAGCCAGCATTTGGGATGGAAAAGAGCTGCTGATCTGGGCCAAGCTGGTGCAACCCTGTGTGTGTGTGAGGTGGCCCTCGCTGGAGCAGGACCCCAGGCAGACACCTCCCTCTTGCCCTGATTAAGGAGCTTGTGGAGCTCCATGTGCACAGGGCATTGATTTAACAGGCAATCCGGCCCCTGGGACCTGCCACCATCCCTGCAAATATCCACCATGCCCTGTTGCACTGGGGTGTCCGTGCTCACACACCACCCTCCCACTGTGCCCCTACGGCGAAACAGGCTCCCATCTCCCCTCCTTCCATGGATTTCCTCTCTGAGGAGGACATTTGTAGCAGTTGCTGCCAGAAGCCAGGGCTGTGTTGGGTACATCAAAATACCTGTTGTTTTTTTTTAAAGACCCAGCACTTGGACCCATAAGGTTACAAGTGTTTCAGGTGTCATTAATAAAACAGGTGACCAGCCCTCCTGGTTACACCCACCTGCCTTGCATTTGCAGATCTCAGGGGAAAAAAATGGAATGCAATAAAATGAATGCAATGTTTGTGGTTTTGAGATGTCAACTGTTTAGGGCCAAACTTATAAGATTTCTTGGCTTCACTTCCTTTTGCATTGAAATAGGTGTATTTTGTTTTGTTCCTCCCTGTAGGTTAGCCAAAAAGACATTTTGGTTATTTTATTTTTAAAGGTGTTCCTCTGGAATGGAAAAGAACATAGCTAATGCCACGGCCAGGACTTGAGATTTGCCGTTTGTGCGTGGGGCAAATAGCAGAGCAGAGCTGCCTCCCAAGTGCCTTCTGCAGGCTGGAGCGCTGAGCCGCGGGACTCGCACTCGCGGGCCGGGCTCCATCGGGCTGACAAGCGCCAGCCTGTGCCGCGCTGCCCGTGGGCTGCCAGGTCCCCGTGCCTCACCTGGACTCTGTGGATGACGGGATGGGGTGGCAGGCTGCCGGGTGGGAGACAGGCCAGGGCTCCCCTAAGTACACCAGGGGATGCGAAACCTCTTGGCACCCCCGAGGAGAGGTGGGAATGCTCTGCCTGCGCCGCTTGGCTCGCAGGCTGTTTCTCCCCGGGGTGCCGCTGCCCGCAGCCTCTCCGGGAGAACTCGGGTGCTCCGCGAACGCAGCCCGCCGTCCCAGGTGGGGGCACCGATCCGAAGCCCTCCTCCCTCCACGGTCGGAGCGGTGCAGAGCCCCGACGGCTCCGGCCACCGGGGTGCCGGTGCCCCGCCCGGCCAGGACCGCCGCTGTCCCCGCCGCCGCGGGTACCGGGGGCGCGGGGAGGGGCCGGCTGGTGGCGGGGGGGCCCGTCGGGGCGGGCAGGGCGGGAGGGAGGAGCCAGCGCGGGGGCTGAGCCTGGGCTGCGGGATGGGGCGGCAGTGAGGGTGGGCGGGTGTGCGCCGACGGGGCTTTCGCCCCGCAGCCGAGCCGAGCCGCGTCGAGCCCAGCCCCGCTCCGCTCCGCTCCCCGGTGATGCGCAGCGGCCGCACCGCCTGACCCTGCTGCCCGCTGCCATGGCGGCCCCGACCCCCGGGGCGCCGGCGGGGGTCCCGGCGGGGCTGCGGGCCGCCGCCTGGCTGCTGGCGTGCGCCGCGCTGTGCCGGGGCCGCGCCGCCGCCTGCCCGCCGCTGTGCGCCTGCAGCGGCACCACGGTGGACTGCCACGGCTCGGCCCTGCGCGCCGTGCCCCGCAGCATCCCCCGCGGCACCGAGCGCCTGTGAGTACCGCCGGGCTTTGTCCGCCGCCGCTGGGCGTGCGGCGACGAGGGTGCGGGAGCCCGGCGGGCGCCGGGGGCTTGTCCGAGGGCGGGTGTCCAAAAGCGCGTGGGGAGCGGTGCTGAACCCCGCGGGTGCGGAACGCGCTCCGGAGCCTGAGCTCGGAGTGTGTGCGGGAGCGCGTCCGGGGTGCGCGTGGAAGAGGCTGTCCGAGGCGGGGGTGGGCAGCAGCGTGTCTGGGCTGTGTGCAAGTGCCCGCCGTGTCTGTTCAGGGCAGAACGTGTGCGAATGCCCGTGGGGCCGCGGTCGGCCGCCCGAAAGGTGCGTGTGCGAGAACCTCGTGGCGTGGGTGATGTGCGGTGTCCCGCTACGCCCGGGGGTTGTGTGTCTGTAAATTCCCGTCCAGAGGATACGCGTGCAAGGGCCTCTTGGGTGAGTTTACGTGCATCATCCCCTTCCTGAGAGAGGTGCAGTGGCCCGTCGAAGTGGAGAGCAGGGTGTATGTCAGAGCCTGCTGGGGCAGGGTGTGTGTGTAACCCTTTCTCTGTGTGAGGGTCGTGCAAGGGGTCCGGCATATGCAAGAACCCGCGTGTGCCAGTCTTTGTGCAAGCATGTGCAGCGGGGTTGGGATTAGAGCAGTGCCTGAGGGAGTGGGTTGCTCCGGGGGGGTATTTGCGCTGGGGCAGCCCAGAATGGACTGGGTGTGTGGGTCCGTGAGCCCCATGGCACCCCCCGGCAGGTGGGTGGCCACCCCTGCAGTTGACTTGTCACAGGGTAGCTGCAGAGCCACAGGGGCTCTCTGAGGGCTCCTGTCACCCCAAGCCTCTACCTGTGCTGAGCACCCCTTTTGTCCCCAGGAAGCTCTCCTGGGAGTGCTGCACATCGTGTTAGGATCAGGTCCCATTTCTCCAGCTCCTCTTGAGATTCCCCACGGTGTGACCAGCCTTCAGCCATGCAGATCGCCCATCCTCTCCAGTCCCCTGTGGCTGCACCTCACTGCTCATCAAATCCCTTGCCACGTCCTCAGGGATGCTGGGAGGTGTCCCTGGCTCTCAGCCGGGCCCCCATGAGGAAGGATTTTCTCTCACAGTCAAGGTCCAGCCGGTTGTGTGGGTCCCGTGTTACCTGCTGCGCTCCCCCGAGCAGGAGGGGGCCTCTGCTGCTGTGCCTGGCTGGGCAGGTTTGCCTGCCTGGGCTTTTGCGGCCAAGCAGGGAGAGCAGCATGAGCTGAACGTGTCCAACCTGCTGCTGGCAGGAGGTTCCTGGCACGCAGTAACCCAGTCTCAGCAGGAGAGCAGGGCTGTCCCCAGCCTGTCCCCACTCCTCAGTGCAGCAGGTGCCCCATCCCAGCAGCTGCAATAGACCATAGTGGCACAGTAGCTGTCTGGCCCTGGCGCCAGGCTGCTCCTACATCCCCCTTGCAGCTCAGGGAAGTGTTGAGCTGCTGTTTCCTTGGGCAGCAGAGCTGCAGGATATGTTCTAGGACAGCCACACGGTGCTCCTGGCCCTGTGCTGTTTGCAGCTCCTGGAGTTTGACCCTGCCCTTTGCCTGCAGATGGGCCAAGACCCTGCAGGCGAGGACGGCATGCATGGACTGCAGAGAGCCTGGCAGCTGCCGGGGCTGCACCCAGCAGGCAGCATCAAGAGCTCTGCAGGATACCGCTTTAGAGGAGTTTTCTTTTCTCCCACCATAATTATCCTCATACAAATGATTATTACCCAGCACGGCAACCAGGCTGCTGTGAGATGCCATCCTATAGAACAAGTTGATGAGGTCTGAGACAGGATCCCCCTTTCTGCTGTGCCTAGAGCAGAGGGAAAATTTATGCATAGCCTGCACTAGCCCTTTCTGCCTCTTGGAGAGCTTAATGGGGTCCTTGGCATCAGCTCTCCATGCACCTGGGTGCAGGGTCCTGGGGAAATGTTGGCATCAAGTTCCCACCTCTGCCTGCATCCAGTCCCTTGCTCAGCGCTGCTCAAATGAAGCAATGCTGGAGTGAGCTAATGGAGGATGCCCTGTTGGGTGTCTCACTCCTGCTCTGGCAGGGCATCTCTCCTGCTCTGGAGGTGGGTCCTGCTTGCTGTCTCCTGTTCTGCCTCCACAGACCTGGTCCTCCATGCCTGTTGCCATCCAGCAGCATTGGGTTTTCTGGGTTTTAATGCAGCTGGTGATGCCGGATCTTCTGTCTGGACTGAGCTAGACATGCTTGCTCTCTCGTGGGTGTTGTCTGCTGGATAACTACTTCCTGCTGTTTTGCACACCCATGCAGGTGCTGGAGGGTGTCTGTGCAGAGCAGGTCTGTCTCCTAGCAGTGAAATCCTGCTGTAACAGCTCGTAAGCGAGTTTCAATTCCCTGTAAGCAGGCTGCAGCCTTGCAGTCTCCAGCTTCTCAGTGTTTGATGGAGCAAGGTCAGCAGTTAGCCACGGGGGAGTCTGCAGCAGGGGCTGTGCCAGGACTTGCTCTCTCCAAGGGTCAGCTCTCTGTGGGGAGTCATCAACCTCTCACCAGTGCCCTCCACTGCATGCCTCTTTTCCCAAGCCCTGAGATGCACAGGATGAGCAATGCCAACCTCACCACGCATCCCACAGTGGCAGTGAGCTGTGATGTCCCTGCTGTTGAATTTCTTGCCTGTTGCATGCCAGTGCAGAGCCTCCCGGCTTTCCCCAGCCTCCCACCTGGCTGAGCCCCATGGTGGCGTGGGTCCAGCCCCTGGACAGGGCAGCCCTGCTGCTGCAGCCAGGCCTGCTGGCACTGCCATTGTGGGGACTCAGCAGCATGCTGTGATGAGCTTTGTGCTCCATTGCTTTTGCAATACACCCTTTTCCTTTGAAGAACAGCAAATTACTCGCCTTGCAGAGTCATTGCAACTTTGGAGAATCATTGGCTGGGAAAAATGTCTTCTGTTCCAGTTTGCCCTGTGGTACCTTCCTGGTGGGTGCTATGCTGTTGGCAGAGAGTAAGGGCTGCAGATGTGTCTAGGATGGACCATGAGTGATGGTTGCATGGGGGGGACACAGGACCCCTCTTCCCTTGTACCAGGGCACAGCACTTTTATCCCTAAGTGCCTTTTAGTCTGCAACCCAGCATAAATGGGGGTTATGCACCTGCCCTCTGGCTGGATCAGGGCTGAGCAAGGTGGGAAGCAGCACAGTCTCTGGGCACTTTTCACAGATGCCTGTGCTCCTGCCTACACTTCTGGCAAGCACAACAGAGGCCTGCAGGCTTTGTAGGCAGGATGAGGTGATAATCCCCAGCACTGCAGTGTTATCTGCTTCCAGGAGTCCCTCAGGCCACAGCCACCAGAGAAGAGTTGTGGGAGAAGGTCACGATTCCCTTCCCCATTTGCTTGCTTTTCTTTCTTTTTTCCTTTGAAAGTGTCTCTGAAGAGCAGACTGCCTTGTTGAGGAGGTGGATAGCTCTCCCCATGCCAGCAGGATCAGTGCAAATTTGCCACTGTCAAATGGCAGCTTCCAGCCCAGCTCTTTGCTTGTAGGGGATGAATTGGCTGTGATGGCGTGTCACTCTTTCCTGCTATTGAATTTTCTGGCTGACAGATGAGAGTTTTCCCACTTGCCCCTTTTGCCTGCTCTTTGATGAGCTGAACATCCCCCTTCTCACTGGGGGCTGTGCTGTGTCCCTCCCCCCACATGGAAGGCAGCAGAGTTGGGTTTGGGGGTCCCCATCACTGCACCCTTCTTGGCTCTGGCTTTTGATTGCCAGGGTCCCTGGCCTCAGCATTTAATGGGGCTTCTGTTTGCCTTGTTTCCAAACTTTGGGGGTTTGCCTGTGCTGAAATGGGCCCCATGCAGTCTGTAGCCAGCCTGCCATCCCTCTGTTTGCATTGGTGGAGGGAAGGGGTGCTGAGCTACAGCCTGTGGGTGTGGGAGCACCATGTCTGCACCTGAAGCACTCTTGCATACTGCCCAACCATCCCCTGCCAAAATTCCAGCAGCAAGCTCTTGTTCAGAGCACGTTTAATCCATTCACCTGCATCTGCCTCTCACCAGTTAATCAAAATGTCTTGCAGCAGCCAGGCTGGTGTATCACAGCGGCGCTCCTGCATTCCACTCCAGTTGTTGGGCTGCTTCTCCTTTCGGGGGCTTCAGGCAATGCTCCTTCTTAGGAAGCACCTTGAGGAAGTCAACCTCTGCCTTCCCTGAAGTGCCCGGGCAAGTTCCCAGTGAGCAGCCTGGTTGCAGAGGGTCTGTGCAGGCTCTGCAGAGCTCTGGAGCAGGATGCAGGACCTTTGTCCAGCCAGGGCAGCGCTTGGCTGGCCCTGCAGCCCTCAGCTCTCAGGAGAGATAGTGCTGGGCACAGGGAGGATGCAGGCTGGCTTGGGAAGGTAGCCTGCCCAGCCCACTGCAGTGGCTTCCTCGGGAGCCTTCCTGGACAGAGGAAATTTGCAATTCTATTCCAATTTCTCCCTTCAGCTACGTCCAAGGCAGATGCTGTCTATATATTGCCATGGTAACGCTGCGTTCTCACTCTCTACGGAATTGCATGCTGGAAAAATATTAGTTTAAAAAACTATGTCGTGTTTGTATTGACTGAAGTGGAGGCTGATAGTGGAGGATCTATTGTCCCCTGGTTGGGAAAAGTCACCAGTAACAGGCAATAAAGCCAGGCAGATTGGCCTCTGGTGACCACTTCTCACCCCACACAGCAATTGCTTCCCTATAAACCCTTCCCTGGCTCTGTTTTATTGCATCCTTTAAAACAGATATTTTTGCCTTAAATGTGCTGCCACTTTGGTCCTCCAGAGCGATGCACTGTGCTAACAGCAGTTCCTCGCTGCTGAGGTGGGAACAAGGAGGGGGAATTGTTTCCAGCTTTAATTGTGGGTCTGTCACGTGCACCTGCAAATGCTGTTGCTGCTGTGCCCAGGTCCCAGGGTGGGCTGGGCATGGTGGCCACGGTGCCAGTGCAGGGCAGCACAGGCAGAAACAGTGCAGTTACAGAAACAGACTCCTACCAGGACCTGCATTTGCTTTGAGTTTCATTCTCCCCTACTTCATTGTTTCCTATCAAAACTCTGGCTGGCAGAAGAGTGAGGCAGCTATAGAAGGCAAAGGATGCATGAGGGACCCTCACAGGGCAGCAGAACCTGCAGTTTGGGGATACAGAAGGGATTTGGGGTACCACCAGTGTGGTGTGGACAGGGAAAGGGTGTCCCATCCAGGGAAAGGTGTACAAGCCCATGGCCTCCCACTGAACAGGGGCTTTTCCTGTATCCTTGCTCTGATTTGCTCTCTGGCAGACTGGTGGAGGAGAGTACTGGAGCAGGATGAGCATGTGGGCAACCAAGGGAGCCTGTCTTTGTCTGGCTTCAGAGTCCTTCATGGTTCCCTGCCCACTCCAGAGGTACTTGGTGCTGCAGACGCATCCTCTTGGTCTTTATTGCTACTGAAATAACCTTTTATAAAACCTGAGAGGCAAGGAAACGTTTCTGTGCGTGTTTTGCTGAAAAGCAGTAAAAACCACAGTTGTGCGTTAGCAAATGGCCTCATCCCAGGGGATTCGGACCCAGATCACTGCTCCCTGGCAGGCTTCCAGTGCGAGCTGCTCAAGGCCAGCTCCAGCAGCTGGCCCCTGTCCCCACTCGAGGGACAGCCAGGGATGGCAGTGGTAGGAGGGGAGAGGAGCAGAGGTTTTCCTGCTGTACAGCACCAGGATGCCAATTAGCAATGCGAGCAGTAAGCATAGCCGGCTCCTTGGGGTCGTGGCACTGCTGGAAGTGAGAAGGAAATGAGGTGGGATGAGGGGACCTCTGCATGGTGTTGGTGTGGGGTTGGCCCAAGGCTGTCCCCTCAAGAATCATCTCAGACCTGCCTGCTACATTCAGGCTCTGAGGCTATGCTGACTGCCTGCTTCCCCAGCATGCATTTTGGATGCACTTGCTGCTCAAAATAGCAGAGGCAAGTGTCCTATGGGGGAGAGAGGCTGCTAGAGGAGGAAGATCAGAAAAAGGGAAGATTAATTTTTAAAGCGATGCAGCCAAGGAGCAGCTCTGGGCACCAAGAGTGAGAGAGATGCAAGCTCCTGGCCCTGGATATTTCTTGGTTGGAGGGAGCCCTGCATCCCAAATGGGATGCTCCAGGAGACCCATCTGGTCTGGGATTGAGTAGGCATCTATAACTCAGCAGTTCAGGGGCACTTGGCCTCTCATTCCTGGTGTGAGCAGCTCCAGGAGGGATAAACCAAAGAGGTTTTGCTGGGGGAGATGCAAAATGGAACTCAATCCAGTGAGTGGCGGGATGAAGCCTGAGGGCTGGGCAGCCTCCCCTGCCCTGGGAAGCAGAGGAGCTACAGAGCAGCCCCTCTCCAGGTACTCAGCACAGTGTAAAAAGCCAAATTTTGTGGGTATCCCAGAAATCTGTTCTCTTGGCTGAGTCTCAGTTTCCACATTTGTGACACAGAAATGCCCTGCTGCCTTTTCTCTCTCCCGCTGGGGTTCAGGGAGGTTATTTATTAATTTTTAACCTGAAGGTGGTACACCACAATGCTGTGTGAGTGTAAAGCATTCCCTGACTGCGAGCAGCTAATGGCTGTGGCATGAAAACCCCAGAGAGAAGTTAAGAGGACAGAATGCCTTCCGGATCCTCACTGTTACTTGCATGATCAATGCTGTTTGTGATGCTTAAAGATCTGTCGTGATGCTAACCTGCTGTAGCACCTCGTAAAAGGCCACAGAGCCTCCCATGCTGTGGGGCTGTGCTGTGCTTGGGGCTGGGCTCCCCTTTGGCTGAGGGCAGTGATTCCCAGATGAGTCCAAACAGCACAGCTGCTCTTGCTCTGCTTGTTGGGCACCTGCAGGCAGCTGGCAGGGATGGTGCTGGCAAGGTGTTCACCCTGTGAGTGACACCCTAAAGGGACTTCCATGTATCCCTTGGGCACCTTTGCTCTTCCTGAGGGGTCTGGCCAGAACAGGGATGGGATGGAATGGAAAAGGAGAAGAAGGTGCTGAGCCCCTTGTGCAGCTGTGTCAGCCCAGGACATGTGTCACCAGTGTCCCCTCCCTGAGCAGTGGGCACTGCACCCTGTAATTCCCTGGTGCCTTGGAGGGGATGGAGTTAGGACCCAGCCATGGCCCTATGGGCCCCAGAGAGCTGGTCAATGTGCTGCTGCTGCTGGAGGGGACCAGCTCTCACAGGACTAGGAGGGCCTCTGCCCCACATTTCCTTGTCTGAGCAGCTCAGTGAGCCTGTGCTGGGGATAAGTTACATTCAAACAGCCGGGTGAAATCTTGAGAAGACTTGAAAAATGCAATAAAAGTGTAGGATGAAAGGTTGCAGCTGCTTTGTCCCCCAGTGCTGAGCACAGGGGTCAGTCTGGAGTCTAAGCCATTTTTTCCATTAGCAGTCTGTGTGATGGGACACGAGCTGCTTGTGGAAGTTACAGATGCCACCAGGCTGGGAGAGATGTGAGAGGGCTGGAGAACGGGTTGAGGTTTCAGAGTGGGCTTGGTGAATGGGAGGAATGAGCTGACAAAAAGGAAGTTCTTGCTTGGGGACTCGAGGAAAGTGTTGGTGGGAGGCAATCACCAAAAGCACAGATGTGGAATGGGAGCACAAACAGAGCGGGTCCTGCCCCTGCAAGTCAGAGAGGCCCTGAGGGAGAGCTGTGCCCTTGGGGCTGGGGGATTGCTGTGGGCAAGGGAGCAGCCAGATCTCTGCACCATGCTGGCCTGGGCAGGCAGAGATGGGGTTCATCTGCTGTGGGAGGGGTTCAGCTCAGAGTTTTGATAATGGTCCTGCAGGCAGGAGCAGTGACGTGCTGGAATAAGGCACGGGGTGGTGTCAGTCCCTGTCCTTGAAGGAGCAGTGCGTGCATCTCCCTGGATTGATGGAGGGTGCCAGAGGTGGCTGTGGGGTGCGTGACCTTCCAGCCTTCATTTCTCTGCTTCCCTGATTATTATCTGGCACTGCTGGCTGCAGCTGGGGTCAGGGCTCTGGGATGAGGGCCATGGAGCTGCTGGGAGGGGAGCCATGCCCTTGGGGGCCGGCGCTCTGAGGCAAGGGCAGGAAAGGCAGGGCAGCGAAGAGGGAGGGACAGACTCATGGACAATACACGGACCAACCCCAGCGGGCACCAGGGCAGGGGCAGCTGCAGGCACCACGGGAGCACGGATCCTTCTCCGCCAGCCCCTGCAGCCACTGCCCAGAGCTGTGGGCACCTGCTCTGTGCTGGCCCTGGTGGGCCAGGGCACATTTTGGTGCCGGTGTGTGCAAATGCAGGAATCCATCTCACAGACTTTCCCTCTGCATCCTTAAAAGCGGGATTCCAGGGAGCAGAGCAGTTAGGATTTCTGCCTCAGCAGGAGAGCAGAGCAGAGCTGAGCCACAAGGACAGGAGTCACATGTGTGCTGAATATCTGATGCTTTGCAACAGAGTAGGGATCCTGGGATTGCGCTGTCTGCTCCTTCCCACTCCTGATAAATCAGTGCCCAGGGAAATATCATTCATGTTGGCTGTATTTAATAAATTAACTCTCAGCATTTGTGCTCTCTGAGGTTGTTACTGAGTTAGTGTAGCTCCAAACCCTGCAAAGGGAAAAGAAACATCGGACCCCCTGGGAATGGATAAGCCATCCAAAGCTAGAAACCAAATATAAACCCAGACTATGCAAATCCAGTCTAACGAACCCTGCTGCAGCACAGACATCCCATCTGGGAGTGGGATGATCCACAAGCAGTGTAGCAAAGGGACTGATTGTTTTAATGACTTTCCTCTTCCCAGGGAGAAATGGGAGGGGGGTTTCTGAAACTTGAGGGTTGCAGATGAAAATTCTCTGCCTCTCCATCAGCAGTGTGAGATTTGGAGTGCTGGGGGGGGGCAGAGGAAGGCAGCTTGAATGAACTTGAGGATGCTTTCTGGTGTTAAATCCTTTGAATTGGCGAGGAAAGAGCATGCCCTGTGTTTCTGCTTTCAAGTCATAGTCCAGAAATACAACCAATCTGCTGGGCAGCTCCCCAGACACATCAGTCCTTATTGAAGCTCTGCTGTGTGGAGCAGGGCAGAGTGTTTTGCTTCACTAGGAAAGGGCATGGAGGCAGTGGGTGAGCAGCTGAGCAGCAGGGATCTGGCTTTCTGGGCACTGCAGACTGTAATTTGTCTCCATGAGGAACTGAAGGGGGTTCAGAGGGGGAAAAATGTCATGAAGTTAAATGGCAGTGTTGCCTCGGCATCCTTACAAATAAGCTTTACCTGCTGTTCGTTCCCATCTTGGTTGCAAAGGCCATCATTTACCTGAACAAAGGCATGGAAGGATGCTGGGAGCAGTTGTCAGGGAGCACACAGAGCCAGTTCCTGAGGGAGGAGGACTGTCAGGGGGTCCTGAGACACAGCCCCACTTGGGGATTGCCACCAGCCCCACTGCTGAAGTTCCCCAAGGATGCAGGGAGTGGAGGCTGGGGTGGGCTGTGTGGGCAGCAGACCCCAGGGCAGCTGGTCCTGCTGGTGCCTTCTGGTGCTACAGTCTTTGGGCTGCACTGTGCCAGAGATGCCTTGGAGAGAGGGCAGAGCCTGTTTTTGGCATGTGCAGGGACTGGCCATGTTTAGTTCGTGGCTTCCATGGCTCTTTGGTGTTTCTTCATGTTTCCATGCTCTGCCTGCGCTCTGCCTCTGGCTAAGGCTCTGTGTGCTCTGAGGACAGCACCACCTTGGGCTTTGCAGGCTGAGGTCTAAGTCCTGGCTTTCAGGTTGGGCAGTTCTAAATCAAGCCTCTCTGGTCTGTCCCTCTGCAGTACTGGAGATGTCTCAACTTCCAGTTACACATTGTACTGGAATTGTACTCTGGCTACACAGCCAGAGTAACGTTAGTTATGTTTGAAGGAAGGTGACATGGGAGTCCTGCTGGGAACCCTCCCTCACAGCAGCTCGAATGGGTGCTATTACCTCTAGCTTGGTCTCCAGCGTGGCCCTGGGGATCTTCCAGGGAATCTTCTTTACCAAGGAACCTTTAGGACATTTGGAGAAAACCATTCCTGAAGCTGTGATTTCTCCCTGCCCTTAGCTGATTCCGGGGCTGTGGTCCATCACGAGGTGGGCACACCACTGTACATACCAAACGACCCCCTTTGTGGTGACAAATATCCCTAAAACGTGTGACACACCCCAGAGCTTCGTGCCTGGGATTTACAGCCTGACTGACCAGGGCTTTTTCTCCCACTGAGAGGGTCAGGTCCGTCTGACTGGGAGTCCCGTCCCCGGCAGCCTGCTGTGCTCTCTGCCTGCTGCTCGGACTGCAAGCGGCGGGAGTCGTGGGGCTGCAGGGTCCGATTGTGGGTTTCAGTTTAATCACTGGGGCTGAGGAACCTCTATTCATTCCGGCTTGCATTCATCTGTGTCCTAGTAACGGTGCTCTCCCAACCTCCTTCCCAGCGCGGCACACACGGCTGGATAATGGCAGGAGCCCGGCAATCGCGGGGCTGAATAGCGCTGTAATTACGAGGCTATAATGGCGAGCTGGAACTCATTAGCCATTATCAGCCGTTTCAGCAGGACAATGGCAGCACCCCGGAGTGCGCGGCTGCGCTGGCTGCACCCGCTGGCCCCGCACGCTGCTCGGCGCCCCGAGGCCAGCCCGCCGCTCACCTCGGCCCCCGCACGGCTGCAGAACCCGCTGGAGGGGAGCTTTGGCTCTGGATGGGGATGATGGACTGTGTATTCAGCCAGCCATGTGACACGAGGCATTCCTGCTCCCTGGTCCCGCTGTCGGGGCTCAGGAAGTTACAGACCCCCGTGGTGCTGCCCAGGCACCCCAGGCTGCTCCATGGTGGCACTTTCCTGTCTCTTTCCTTCCCTGGCTCCAGCAGGTCATCCTTCACTTGACTGACTTCTCCTTCTGTAGTTTGTTTGTTTCCCCCTTGATTTTTGTGTCTGTGTTCAGAGCAGGCAGTGGGTCTCCAGCATGGGAGCCCTCCTGAGCTCTGCCTTCACGTAGGCATCCTCCACGCCCGGCACATGCCGTGGGCAGGCTGGCTTATGGCAAGAAGCAAACACTGCCATGCTTTGTGATGTCTCCTGCACAGAGATCCCCAGCTCTGCAGACTGTGGGTCCCAGGGCTGATGGTGCTGCTTTTCCCACAGTAATCACATCCTGTAATGCAGAAAAGGCACTGCAAAGCTGACTGTGAGGTGTAAATCTCTGCAGCTTCTGGCTTGATGTATTTTAAAGCAGGATAATCCTAGCAGGAGCGTGCTGGAGAGCATGGCTGAGGAGAGCTGGGGAAGGTGTACCCAGCAGGCTGGGAGCAGAGGCCCTGTGTGTCCAGCAGTGGGACACATGCTGTCCAGGTGCTCGGTCCTGGGCAGCACCAAGGCCATGGGTGGGTGGAGGTACCCCTTAATTCCACCAGCAGAACGAGCAAGGAGGGGCAGCATCTTTTTTATGGCTGCACTGCCTGTCCCTGTGCTCACCCAGGGCTTTTGAATGAGAGGGTGATGCCACAAAGCAGCAGCTTGTCCTGTGCAAGCGTCGCGTGGCAGGTGAAACCTGAGTGTGGCTTATTCTCCAGGTAGAAGGTGTGAAATGGCTGTGCACTGAACCGGTTGTGATGCAAGGATAATGGCAGGAGCCATTATCATGTAAGTGTCACTTACACTTGTAAGTGTCTTGCAGCTGGGTATTTAGAGGGATCCTGCTGTTCTGGGGACTTTTGTTTGTTTCTTGTTACCCTTGCCTTCTCTAAACATCTCTGTGTGATTGGGATGACCCTCCCAGGTGTCAGCTACGTTTGCAGAACGGGGTGATATGCGTCCCGGGGGAGCATCCAGAACGGGAGCAGGGAGGAGCCAGAGAGCCCCTTCCTCTTGTTGATTATGGTCCGTGAAAGATGCCAGCTTACCCAGGCACAGCCAGCCAGACCTCTGTGTGCCCAGCACTGCTGGTCATTGAGGGTGAGGGTGCTCTCTGAAGCCAGGGGCCATTCCTGGTGAGGGGCCACAGAATTGCACCAGCCCCCACTGTCCTTAGTGCCCTGCCTGCCGTTTTTGGGGAGGTACTGGGGAGGCCCAGTTCTTGGCTACCTCTTGAGTGTTTCCTTGCTAATTTCTTCCTCTTCTCTCCACAGGGAGCTCAATGGCAACAACATAACACGAATCAACAAGAATGACTTTGCTGGGCTGAAGCAGCTCCGTGTCCTGTGAGTTCCTGATGAGGGGCCAGATGCCCCCACCTTGGTGGATATTGTGCTTGGTTTGTGGCCCCTTCTAGGGCTGCTGGAGTTAGCCTCTTTCTGTGGGCTTCAGCCAGCAGGGCTGGAGGGCATTGTGTTGGGCTGAGCCTGGTGGATTTCCAGCTGGGAGACAGTGGGAAGAGTCTGGGTTGTGTTGAGGGGATAATGGGAGTGAGGTACCCTGGGTCAAAAGAAGTGATGGGGGCACTGGGGACCACTTTTGCAGAAAGCTGACCCCTTCTCTCTGCAGGCAGCTGATGGAAAACCAGATCAGCATGGTGGAGCGTGGGGCATTTGATGACATGAAGGAGCTTGAGCGGCTGTGAGTGTCTGGTCACGGAGGGAGGCTGGTGAGGGGCTGCTGGATTTAGTTGCAGAGAGCATCCTTTCCTTTTTTCCTCAAACCCTAATGTATCGGTGCTGCCTGACTTCAAACAGCTTCTCTTCTACGTGGCACTGGTATTTTACAGTTTGGGAAGCACACCTATTTCTGTTTCTGTAGATCTTAGAGTCCTTTCTGATGCTTTTGAAGTGAGGAGCAGGTTAAACACAAATGACTTTTGCTGTATCAGCTGTGTCCTGTGTGTTAGCAAGGGAGCTGTAAGTTCTGGTCCAGCACTCAGTAAAATAGCTCAGCAGTTTAAAAATCCCAAGCTGCTTGAGCAAATATGAGGAGCTGAGCTGAGCAGCAGGTTAAGAGTGCAGTTAAGCAGCAGTCAGCAGTTAACAGCGTGGAGTCCTCTCTGCATGTAATTACAACATTGTGAGTAGCTCTATTAGTGCCCCGTGGTTGTCCCTGCCTGGGATTGTGGTGAGCAGGATGGGGGTGTCCTTGCCAGGTGGGATGCTCTGCTCTACTGGCCTCTCTGAGCAAGCCAAAGTACCCAGCTCTGCGTGATGCATCCAGCTGGGCTGCAGATGGGGTCACTGCTTTGTACTCCAAACCCTGACCCTTTTCTTCTTTCCCTGCAGACGGCTGAACCGCAACCAGCTGCACACCCTGCCCGAGCTTCTCTTCCAGAACAACCAGGCGCTGTCGCGGCTGTAAGTGCCTTCTGTGCCCACAGGGCTCCCCTGGGGGACTGCCATGGGGTTTGGAGGGACACTGATGCCTCGGGAGGGTGCTGCTCCTGGGGGTGTGCTGGTGGTTACAGGCGTGTTGTCCCAGGGAGGGCTCGGCACCCAGGGGAATTCACCCTGTCTCTGTGTGAGCCGAGCATGCAGCGAGGTGGGAAATGGGCTGTGACTTGCAGCAGACCTGAGAGTGGCAGTGTTAAGGATGTCCTTGTAACACGTGGGGATATGGGATGAGGTGCTGGCAGTCTGGGCTGGGTCTGGCATCGCAGAGTTGAGCTGTGCCTGCACAGTGTCAGGTGGAGAGGTGCCGAGAGCTCCTCGCTGGGTGTGGATCATGGGCTTTGGAGCAGGGTTCCTTACACACTCACCCAGGTTCTCATGAAAGGAGGGTGAAAGAGGGTGTCCCTAAGGGGGTCACATTCTTTCCAGAGGCCTCCATGGGGCACAGAGAGCTCCACAACCCTGCTCAAGAGCTGCCTTTCTGTAGGTGTCTGGAGAAGGAGGGGGAAGATCCTGCCCTTCATGCCTGCTGCCCCCTCCTCACATTGCTCTATTTGTCTCCATCCCTGCCAGTCCCTCTGCCCCTGCAGAAACAACTCCAGGGACTGTCTCTTGCTGTGCAAGCCCCAGCTCCACAGATCTCCCTGCTCCTCCTCCCTCTGTGCAGCAGCAGGCTGCTTGGGAAGGGCTGCTGGGGTTTTGATAAATATTCTCTGTTCCATATTGGGTTTCCCTTGCCTGGGGCTGTTTTGCTCAGGCAATGGTGCTTTCAGCAGTGCCAGCATTGTTCAAACAAAGTGTTTACAGGCTCTCAGCTATGTCAGGCACCACATACATTGGGAAGGGTGCTGTGAGGAGCAGAGGGTGCGTGCCAGACTGGGGCTGGGTGCTCTCCATCACTCAGAGAAGCAGCTTATACCCTGTGGATTGGGGTGGTGGTTGCCAGGACACAAGCTTTCTGCTTGCAGCATCTTGTATCTCCATTGATCAGCTGTGACATGAGGATGCCAGGTCCCTGCTGAGGCAAGGCAGGAATGGATGAACTAAATAAATGTGCTGAGACATTCCCAGGACAGGAATGGCCATGCTGGGGCCAGGCAGCCCTGCCTGTGCAGTCAGGCTGTGGCTGAGCCACTTTCTTCCAACAGTGCCAGGGAGTCAGTCCCAGAGTTCAGCCTGAGGCGTGTAATGAAGGGTTAAAACGCTGTGTGGGTTGCCAGTATGGGATGTGTGAAGTGGTGGACAGGTGCCAAAGATGGGCCTAGGTAATGGCAGCTGATAGCACAGGCGTTCAATTAAATTATCAAATGGCATTTGTTGAGCTCAGCTGTGCCATATCATGGCACCAGCAAGGGCCCATCCTCCTCCAGCCACCCATTGCATAACAGAAACACGAGAATGATTTTGCAAATATTGCTGTTTCCTTTTTAATCTTCTCTAGATTTTAATACCAGGCTTTTTCAACAAGCAAACCCCAACAATTCGTTGTGGAGATGCAGAAGAGCAGCATGTGTGTCTCCTACACGTACAGCATGCCCCTACACAGCTGCCAGGCTCGTGTGGAGCCAGGACTATGCCACGGTGTGCAGGGGGCTGTACACACCACCGAGGGTTTGAGAGGGCTATGCAAGATGCTCCTTGCAGCCACCTCATGTTCAGGTGCATTTCAGCCTCATCCTGTTGTTTTACTGCTCACTGCAATGTGGTGGTTATTTCAAACCTTTTCCCTCCCACCCTGTCTTGAAGTTGTTTTCTGGCCATTTCTGCCATGGCAAACTGCCTGAGTTCCAGCACCTGGAGCTTTTCTTGTTCAATCTAGGGCTGTGTGCATGGGCTCAGATTTTGCAGCTCCTCAGCTATAGCTGGTGCCATGTCTTGGGGAGCTTTGAGGCGTGCTTGGAGCAGAGGGTCCCTATGATGAGCGGGGACTGGGACAGGGGACACACTGAGCCACCCTCCAGCCTCCTCTGCAGCAGGTTCCCCCACACACATTAATGAGGGCAGGGGTGCAGCGCTGGGGTCTGCCCAGAGAGCACATCCTGGCAGATCCTCGAGTTCTGCATTTGTGCGACAGAGCACTATGTGCCAGAGGACCTGCTGCTCCCTCTCCTTGAGGCTCCTGGTTGCTGAGGTGCTCAGGGCTGATTTGGGAGGATGGCAGAGCAGGGGTGGCTTGACTTGGCAGGAGGTGGGATCTGGACCAGTGGGATCTGGCCAGCCAGTGCGGGAGGTCATAAGGACACTCTTAAATTGCTGCAAACCCGGGTCAGGCTACAGGGATATGAGTCAGTGGGGAACAGGTTTAAGCTAAATGGAAATCAGCTCTCCTTGAATGAAATTGGAGCCTCCCCACTGGGCTTTGCACTTGTTTAACTGCTGAAATGGATCTGGGGTGGCCCCACTGCTCAGGACCCCCTCTCTGCCCAGTAACAGGCCAGGACCTGTGCTGGTCTAGGAAAAGAAGGCTCTTACCAGCACCATTTTCCTGCAAACCCTGATCTCCAGATTGCTTCCAGCAAACAGGCTTCCCCTTGACCCACAGCCTGCAGCCACCCATGCCATGCTTCTCAAGTTCTGGAGTCCTTGCTAGGTCCTCCTGTCCTCACACCGTTGTACTGGGAGGTCTTGAATTAGCAAACACTGCCTGAATGAGTCAGGCTGAGATCTGTTGAGTTGGGAAATGAGGCTGTCTGGTGGCAGCTGAAGCAGAATGCAAGGGGTGGGTTGCAGGAGCTGCTGGGGGTTGCTTAGATGGGCCCTTGGGTGCTGGCTGGGTGCTCCAGCCTTTTCTAGACATGGTCTTGATGGATCTTTTTCAGCTCATCAGTTCACAGAAGATGAAGGCAAGTCTGTTGAATTAGGGGTATGTGATACCCATAGGGCAGTTTCCCACTGTACCTTTTCTGCTGAACCTGATGAAAATTTTTCAGGAGCACAAGAGGAGTCCCTGAGGTTCAGGTTGGGATGGAGAGCTCTTTGTGCACCTCCTGACTGTCAGAGCCTAATCCACGTTGTGGTACTTTGTGGCCTCCCAGCCCGGCTCGAGCTACAATTGGTTACATGGAACTTGGCTGTAAAGAGCATTTGTGCAACGGGATAATGGAAAGGGCTGGAGTTAAACCTGATCCGCTGGGGCTTAAGTAAACTGGGGAATGGCAGGAAAGGGCCAACGGGAAGCAAACCTCAAATGAGGGCATGGGGGAGGTGAGATGCCTGGAGAGGAATGTTTTCCCCTTGGAATTTGGAAATATTGAGCTGACGCCTGCCCAGAGCCCATTTCAGTCTGAGATGGTGGGGGTGGTCCTTGGCAGTGGGGCCAGGAGGCAGGGGGACTCCCTGCATGGCCTCCTTTATTGATGTCCCCACAAGGAGCGGGTAACTCATTAAGCAGTGCTGGTGGCTGGAAATGGTGCTGATCTGAGGTTTTGCTGGAGAGCGCCTGACCTCAGCGACCCGTTCTCAAACTGGGTTTAATTAAACTGTCAGCACTGGACGGAAGAACAAAGCTTTGTGGGCTCAGGGGGGAAAGCCAGGGTCCCCCAGCAGCTCACTGGGGAAGAGCACATCTCCTGCGAAGTGGAGGGCTGATAAAAAGATGGATCTTTCCTTCCAGTGAGGATTACCCAGGCAAGAAGGTGACCTCTTCTATTGCAGTGCCCGGTGTTGGTCCCCAGTGTGCCACAGCCGTACACATCTTGGCTCAGCAGTGGTGCACACCAGAACAGCCCTGATGCACACCAGCAGCCAAGGGGATGCTGGAAGATCTTCTTTCACCATCTCTCCCAAGCTGGCAGGAGTTGGGGTTTTTTTCCCCAACAGCCCCCAACAGAAAAAGCAAGCAGAGTTTCTCTCTGCTTCCTTGTGGGGGGGAAGGATGAGACAGGAGTTTTGTAGCACTCTCTCCCTTCTCTGCTCAACTCCACTTAAAACCTCCTCCTGAAGCTAAATCCCTTGGGGGTTCTGGATGGGGGATGCCAGGAGAAGAGAGGAGTCTGGAATGGCTGTAGCAGCAGGGTGAGGACAGAAATGCTGCGGGCACATCATCAGGGAGGCAAAGACGTGGGCTGTTGAAATGTGCTAAAGGCAGCCAGGATGGCTATAAATAAATAGTTTTTCCCAAGGGAAGCCGCGCTGATGCGAGGGAGGAGAGGAGCAGTGGGTGCTTGGCTGTGAGGAGCTCTGGGGAGTAGCTCCTGCAGGGGAGTCTCAATCCCAGATGGATGCATCCGCACGGGAGTAGCTGCCCAGTGGTTTCCCTCAACAAAAGCTGCAGTAGCTGCTCCTTGCTCAGGCAGAATGGGAGCTGAGAGAGAGTGAGCAGAGAGTAGCGGGAAAAAGTCTTGTCTCCAGAAGGAGGGAGATTTAGGACATGGGCCGCAGACTGTCAGTTTCTGTCGGACCCATGCCAGCAAAAATGGTGCAGGAGATGGTGCCACATCTTAGCTGGCAGGCAAGCCCAGGGGGAAGGGCTGCCGTGCTGCTCTCAGTCTGTAAGGGCAGGGGCTCCCTAGAAACAGCATTAACATCTCAATCAGGGCTGGTGACTTTCTGAGCCGGGGACATGTGAAATGTTGTAGGAGCTGGGGGGATTGTCACGCTCCTGTGAGACTCTTCTCCTGAGGCCAGAGCCTGCAGAGGAATAGTGATGCTCCATGGCTGCCTCTGTCTGGGAGCTGACAGAGGGACCAGGGCTGGTCCAGACCCACCATGGACCCAGGGGTATTTAAAGGGAGTTTTGGGCTGAGTGGCAGAGAGCACCACAGCTGGGTGTGCTGCCTGGTTAGGAGAGATGATATTATGGCAAGCCCTGGGGCAGGTTCCTCGAACCACCCCTGCATTTGGCTAAACCCAGCCGTAATTGCCTTTAGAAAAGCAGGCAGAGAAAAATGGAGGGCTGCTAAATAACTTGAGAAAATGCAAATGACATCCTTCAAGAAGGAGAGGATCACAACCACGCCAGAGGAAGCTGTGAGCTGAGTAGTAGCAAAACAGGGTGACAAGTGAAAAAGGAGCTGTCAGAGAAAGGAATAACAAAACAGGCCCCGTTCAGATGGGGCTGGCTGTGCGTGGGAGGTGTTGCTTGCGAGCCTGTACTAGTGACCATTCCTCTTGGGGCTGCACCAGGAAAGCCCCCAGATAGGGAAGGCAGAGATGGAGAAACAAACGTGTTCCTGTGATGGCTGGATAAAGAAGCAGTCCTGTGCCCCCACAGTGGGTAGTCATGCTGGTGCCAGGTGGGAGGTGTGGCTCCAGGTGGGGACACTCTCTGGGGAGTGCATGTGCCACAGCTTTGCTCCCTCCCAGTGGGGGAGACGTGCCTGAGCCCCCTTTTCAATTTAGTGGGGGATATTTTGTGCCTGCCTGCTGGTTGGCTCCCTGGAAATGCTGTCACTGTGGTGGGCTGGCTCTGGCTGTGCCCTGGCTCTCCTGTGCCAGACACCCACCCCCACCTCCCACAGTCACTCCTGTTGGGGCTTTGCTTGAGGTTCACTCTCTCCAGCAAGGTTTTGTGCTGGTTCTGGAGCTCAGCAAGTGCCCAGGAGCCTGCAGCCACTGTGTGGGAAGGGGCTTGTGGGCACAGCCTCGTGTTTTCATCTTCCCCTGCTGGAGCAGGGTTGCTTTGGCTCCCTGGGCACGTGCCCCTTTGCTCTTTGCACACATGCGTATGTGCTGATGTTCTGTGCAGAGGTCTGCCGTCCAAGAGCAAAGTGCCAAGGTCAGAGCACAGAGCAGCTTTCCTGGAGCAAACCTCCCTGCTTCCCCTTCCCCAGCATCCCTCATTTTGTCCCAGCTCCCCCTCTAGCAGCATCCCCCTCCCCTTGCCGGGTGAGGGCCAAGTGTCCCCGCTGTCACCATGCCCACGTTTTGGACTCCGGGTGCCGTACCCCACCGCGCTCCCCAACAAAGCTCCTTCTGTTGGGGACAGAGCAGGGCTGGGGGGGCCAGGCTGGGAAGTGTCCCCCCGAATACCAATGAGGAGGGGCAGCGTGTTTACCCCTGTAGCAGGGGGGAGGGGGGAGCTGTGGGGTCTGTGTGCTGCGAGACACCCCCCCACACCAGCTGGGGGGAAGGGGAAGGGAGGCCTCTCTGCAGCCCCCGGGAACAAAGAGTCAGTGTGGCTCGTGACAGCTCTAAGGAAACGCAGGGAAACAAATGTGCCACTAATAGGTGGGGAGGTTACCTAGGGAAGGATGCTGCCAGGCGGGCGGGCAGCCAGCCCCCTCCCCGGCGGGCTGCCAGGCGCTGAGGGGCTGCTCCTGGCACCCCAGCCTTGGCAGGGCTCAGGGAGCTACAGAAGGGCCAAGCTGAGGCAGGCTGATATGTCCTTGTGCTTCTGGCCCGTGGGGACAGCATCCTTACAGATACCTCTGGGGCTTTGTGCTGGGTAACCCTGCTGGGAAGGAGCACCCTTGTGCAGGGAGCTGCTCACTGCCTGCTGCTCTTCTTCCTCCATCATTAGTGTGCCACAGATTCAGCTTTTTTTGGCGGGGAGGGCAGTAAGACTCCCTGGGGGATCCTGAATGCAGATAACCTTAAAGCCTCACAAATTAAACACATTCTTAAGATCTCTTTATATTTGAGCACTTCCATAAGCTTTTTGGGACTTGACCCGCAGTCTCCAGAGGCACTGGGAGTACTGGGGTGAGGGTAGTAACCATGACCCAACCTGCAGATGAACAGCCTCCCTCTTTGCTTCCCACCAGCCTGGGCTCGTCCCACCGGGGTGGTGCTGCAAGCCCTGCACAGGGACGCCCTGGCTCTGTTCTGTGCCATTATCCTGCCCGCGAGCCGGGGCTGCCAGGAGCGGGCATTGCCAGACGGCTGCCTGGAGATAATCTGCCCCATTCCCTCCATGCACCCCGTTGTGCTCCTGACTCACGGCCGGCTCCAGTTTTCTGCCTGTTGAGACGCTTCCAAGGTTTCCTTGGCAATGCACGGGGTCAAGCCCCACTCCCAGGGCTCTCTCCTTGAGCCACTGGTTCTGCTGGGCTCACCCTCTGACTTGCTTTGGGTGCAGGCTTGGATTTGGTTTTTGTAGTGTTATTAAAGCGAAAGTCTGTAGTGAGGTGCAGCTTTCAGCCCTCTGCCCCTTTCAGAAAAGTCCTCTCCTCCACATGGCATCATGCAGAGCATCCCTGTCTAGCTTCCCAGTGGTGCTCTGGCAAATGGGAATTTGCAGCCCATGGGAAAAAGCAATGAAAAATCAAGTCTTCCTAAAGCTGAGCAGCGGTGCTAATTACACAGCTATTAAAACACAGGAATTATTTATTCCCTGCCTGCCTCACAGCTCATTGCCTGCATTGTCCCACATTCAGCCTTTAGCCACCTTTGGTCCCCTGAAAGAGTTAAAAGAGCACTTGGAGGAGCTGATGCCTTTGTCCATCCATTTTGAGCACAGCATAAAGGCATTTCCTTCCTCCTGTTTTCACAGCTCAAATAGTAGAAGAGTTCAAAGTGATATTAAAGAATCGTGAGCAGAATTAGCCTCTGGTAATTTGAGTTCCAGAACGTGGAAGAAAAAAGTCCTATGCAGTGATTTGAAGCTAGGTTATAACTTGGTACCACTGCATGTGCATCCCACAGACGTGTGAATGTGCAGAGCCAGGTAATTAACCTGTGTTTGCTGGCTGATCTTCCCGCGGGTGGGTGCTGGAGCCCCTCCTCTCTCATGCTGGGACTGCAATGAAAACAAGCTGTCAGCAGTTTCCAGCACTGCTTCCAACAGGGTGCCTGTGCCGTGCTCTTTCTCTTTTGCTCCCAAGGGACCTGTGATGCTTTTGGCATTGGTGCTGCACCACACAGCATGCAACCCCCACACCAGCAGCTGGGCTTGGTGGGCTCCAAATTCTCGCCCAAGCGGGCTGCCTGGAGCCCTGGGATGCTTTATCCAGTGCTGTAGGCAGGTGAAGTTCCCCATGCTGAATGCTGTAAGGGCCAAACGGATGAGTGTAAGTGGGAAAGATGCCCCTTTGCACAGCTGGGGATTTTCCTGGTGCAGCAGGGCTCCTAGGCATTGCCAAGGGGAAGGTGTGCCCTGCCTGCAGGGATGAGCTGAGGGTGTCCTGGTTTGGTGAGCCCATTTCCCTGTGTGCCAATTGACATCCATGTGCAAGGGAACCCTGCTGACAGTGTGTTTGGGGAGGTGGGAATCCACTTTCCAGATTCTCATCTGTGTTAAATTAATTATCATCTCAGGCTTATCCTCACTTAACCAGGGAGACGCAGACTTCTGTGGCTGGGGCTCCCACTGCCCTGCCAGAGCCAAGCAGAGTATGGATTAGGGGTCTTACCAGCTGCCTTCCACGGCCCTTCCATGGTTGTTGTACCCCCCTTTGCCCACAGAGGCTTTTGTCCTCATTTGTGTCTGTATTTCCCTTCAGGATAGGAAAAGCTGGATTAATATTTACTGCTCCCAAGGGAGCTGTTGGTAACTGAAGACGTCCCGCTGTCTTTTTTTCTCTAAACTGGGAGGCAGGAAATGGCAGGGATGGTTTAGAATGGTTTCCTCACCCCTCCTTCTCCCTGTCTGGTCCTTGCTGCCCCTCCAGTGAGGGATGGGCATTTGAGGCAGAGGTGCTTGAAGAGAAATAAAGTGGCAGTGACTTTCTGCAGCCCCTGGGGTGGAGGAGAGGTGTTTCCCTGGGAGGTGCAGCCAGAAAGAGCTTGACCATCCACTTGAGTGTTTCGGAAATGGTAATTTTGGGATTCTAAGGAGAAAGGAGGAAGAGGCGTTAGCTATGTTGCATGGACAGAGTGCTAAGTGTGGAAAGCACAGGAATAGCTCTCAAAAAGTGTCTCACATCCCGGAGCTGGGAAGTTCTCCACCCCCAGACCCCTCCCATGGCAGAACTGGGAAAGGAACCTGGGAATTCTGATCCTGTGTCTCTCCACACCATCCCATCCCTGGATGACACTCAAAGGGAATTTTGTCCACCTAGGTGCCCCATAGATGGGTCAGTGCTTCATCCCCTCCACTTCACCCCATCTAGGATGCTTTTTCCCAGGCTGATCACTCTATGACAGGCAGTCGCAGTGGCAACAGGGGCCTGGAGATGAGGGTTGAAATTGACCTCACCATGGCACCCTTTTGGGATATTTGCCTATGGTCTGGTGATTCTTCTTGCCATGAACCAGCACATATCCAGCAAAACATGCAGCAGTGTGCTGGTCTGAGGCAAGAACAGTGGAAATGCAAAATGGGTGTGGGATGGGGGGGTAGGTATTCAACCCCAAGGATACTCCATTAATTACCAATCATGGGGATAAAGTCGGGGCCACATAGCAGGAGTGGGGAGCTGTGCTTTTGGGGTAAACAGGAGCAAGGAAGTGAGGAGCAAGCAAGGGGCTGGCTGCATTCCCAGGACTCAGCAGTGTTTCCAGCTCTCGCTGTCTGACCGGAGGCATTTCCACCTCCCGGTGTTGTCGTCCTGCTCCAGCTCGCTTGTTCTCCTCCCCACGGGCTCAGCATGTTGCTCATTCCTGCATCCTACGATTTCACAGCATCCCCGCAGCCGGGTGCTAATGAGATTAGACCCAAGCTTTAAGATGTCTCTCTCTATCCTTTGCCATCCAATTACACAGCCCGCATGGTATCTGATTGCCTGTGAGAGGGGAGGACTGGGGCTGGCTGGGATGGGAGGATGCAGCTGGTCTTTCTGGGTATCAGCCCTGCCGTGCTGAGTGGTTTTCTTTTGGTTTTCTTTCATTCTTTCTCTTTTTTTTTTTTATTTTCCATTCTCCCCTTGGCTTTGAGCTGCTTCGTTTGGCTTTTTCATCGCTTCTCGATGTGGCGGCTGGGCAGAATTTGTTTAAATTAACTGCTTGAATGGCAGCATTTGTATGTGTTGGTGGGGGGGAGCTCAGACAGCACCAGAATGGATGAGGGGGATTAAAGGTGCCTAATGGGTTCCAGATGGGCATCCTGGACTGGGAAACACCCCCGCAACCCCAGCCCCAGCCAGGGGCCGCTGGTAAGGAGCTTGGGGCTGTGAGCCGGGATGCTACAGCAGGCAGCTGCCTGGTTCTCCTGTGGCAGGGCGGCTGCTCCGAGCACGTGCCAGTGGCACTGGGGTGCCCTGAGGCTCCCCAGGTGCTGTGACTGGCCAGCCCTGCTGGGGTGAGCAGGCAGATGCACCAGAAGAAGGTTCTACTCCCTGCTGCAAGAGCATGGGGTGCAGCAGGTTCTACTCCCTGCTGCAGGGCTCTGGTGATGTGGGGCTGGGGACAACCACTTTGTGTGTGATTCCAGCTTTCAGAGGGGCCTCAGCTCAATCATTAGCTGACACTGCAAATGCAGCCCACTGGGGCAGCACCACTGGTGCATCAGTTTCTTCTCTGTAGTCTTGGTTGCAATGAGGAATGATAATATTTAGTCTTTGTTGCCCTCCCCCGGGCTCTAGAGTAGCTTGGGGTGGGTGCTCGCTCAGTTAGACATCCCCACCACTGCAAATGTCAGCGTATTTTTTCGTATTTACAGATGGAAAACTGAGTCACAGAGACAGGAAGAAATTGCCTGTGTGGCCCTGCCAGCTGCATTTCCCAGATCTGTAGGGGTTAGAGACGTGGTGACAGCCCTGCCTGTCTTTCCAAGGGCTGTGCCTCCCACCAAGGGCCAGATTTCTCCTCCAGAGCTACTACATGGTGCCAGAGCTGTGTGTTTGCAGCCTGTCTGGTGGCAGAGCCTTGATTGGAAGCATGTCAGTCCCAAATGAGATGAAGAGTGTGGAAGTGAAGGGCTGCTGGGGTTTGGTGTCACTGGCAGGGACCTCAAGGTCATTGTTTTTGAGTTTTATTAATGGCTGAGAGCGGGAGCAGGATATAAGCTGTGAGACAGTCATCTGCTGGGAATATCACCTGTGCTGTAGGTCAGCACATCATTTTGTGGGAGATTTTAACTTTTTAGGGGGGAGTTAGGGGGAGAGCTTTTCTGTAGGGCTACAGAAGCAGGCAGGTTTAAAGGAAGTGAACGTCACATGGAACCTTTTGCTACTGAAAGCTGACAAAGCCCTGGTCCTAGTGGGAATGAGCCCACTCACCCCAAAATAGTTTGTTGTGAAGGCAGTGGTTTGCTCTGATGTGTCCAGCTGCATCCAAGCAGATGACTGAACCTGGGAATGAAGCAAGGCTCAGGAGGGAGACCCACAGCCCCACTCCCCATCCAGGAGGGAGGTGGCAGAGGAGGGCCCTGGCTGGGTGTCACAGGGACACATGGGGTAGTTGGGAAGTGCTGGCTGACCTCCATCACCTGCTGACCCTCGACCAACGCTCTGTTGGCCAGCCCTCCCAGCTCATCCTTGGCCCCACATTCCCCCACCCGGCTCTTGTTTCCTTCCACAAATATTGAGAAAATAAACAGCACAGCCAAAAGGTGACATCCCTGCATCCCTCCACACACAGCTGCCTCCCCAGGGAGCCACACAGGTGGTGACCCTGCATTCCTCAGTCTGAGGGTTAACTGAGAGAAAGCAAATATTGGCTTCTCCTGGGGCTGCTCCAGCCTGTGCCTGCTCCAGCCTGTGCCTGTGGCTAGGGCTGCCTCTTGCCTAAGGAAAGAGACTCGTGGTGCAGGCAGGTCCCCATCTCTGGCAGGGGTGATTGCACAAACATGGCTCTTCATCCACGTAGCTCAAATTCCCCATTGTGGCCTTGAGCCTGCTCCTTAGGACAGGATCTTCCTATCCCCCATCCTCCTTGACTCTCCTCATCCTGGTCTTGTCTCTTAGCAACTCCCCTGACCAGGACCTGGGCTGTGTGGGGAGGGATGTGACACTTTCTGTGCATCAGTCACTTTGTCACCTCCAGAGTGAGCGTGAGGTCGTTAACCCCGGAGCACAGTGAGTGAGGATAGAGCATCCCCGCCATGCCTCCCCCCGGTGGCAGCCGCTGCTCTGCCTCCAGCTTGACACCGATCCCCGCTACAATAACGATACGGGTGGCAATCAGGGAGGAATTAAAGGATAATTAATGCCAATCCACATGGAAAATTGCTCTCGTCAAACAAACCTGATATCATTTTTTTGATGAGCTGACAAATTGGGTTGATAAGTAGCGACTGTGCTGACATGATATACCGAGACTTCTGCAAGTCATTTTGCTCTTGCCTGGAGGATATTGCCATGAAAACATTAATATTCTGCAAAAGTCTGTGTAGCATTTCTGACAGCGTTCTTCACTGGTAGAAATCCCTGGGGGAATTGCAGTGGTCACCTCTCTGGCAGGGTGCAGTGGGGGTCTGACGGTGGTGAACTGATGTTCAGCATCTCTGCAAAGCTGCGGTGGTCTTGGAATCTTTGGTGGCACTGCTGACTTTTTCCAATCAGCCCCCAATATCCTGTCTCTTTTTGCCTCCTCTTTCTACCTTGCACCAGCTGAGGGTGAGCTGAGTGGCCTGGGTGATGCAGCTTGGGAAGAAACCACCTGCACAGTGAGAGAACTGAGTCTGGGAGGGCACGTGAGCCAGCAGTGAAAGGAGCGGGGCTGGTGCTGCGGGCAGGATGCCGGTCTAGCGGGGATGCTCTGCCTGAAACACCTGCACTGGGAAACATCCTCATGCAAGGTCACGCAGCTGGGGGAAAAAAAATGTAGGTCACAGCTACAAGACAGGGAGCAGTGTCTGGGGATGTGGTTACACTGAAAAGGACTTAGCAGCCGTCGTGTAAGCCTGCTCTGGGATGTGGGCTTCCAGCTTGGGCATGTGGGGATGTGCGGAGTAGCTCTGGGTGCCGAGGAGTTGCCAGTTTGGGGGCAGGAGGGAAGCCTCTGCTGAGCATAGTTTATGCTTCAGGGCCCACAGTTTAGAGAGATGTTGGGAAATTAGAAATTGCTCAGAGAGGAAGTGCACAATAATTGGAGGTCTGGAAAATCTGCCTTCCAGTGAAAAGTATTAAAAAGCTCAGTCTATTTAGTGTATGCAAGAGGAGGCTAGGAGAGAAATTTATCTCCATCTCTGCATACCTGCATGGGGAAAAGCCTGATTATAGGGATGCCATTAATTTAAAAAAAAAAAAAAAAAAAAAAAGAGAGAGAGAAAAAGCATAAAATCATTCAATAGCTGCAGGCTGAAACTAGACAAATTCAGACTAGAATTAAATTTGTCTTTTTCATGACAGAGAGCAATTAACCATTGAACACTCAGCTGGGAAAGAGGTGAATTGAATGTACCTTGAAGTTGCAAAGGAGACTGTACTTCTTTTCCCAGTGGTGGAAACTGGAAGTGTCAGTTGGAGCAGAAATCCCTGGGAGGGCTCTGGGTCTGGGCTGAGTGCTCAAAGTGTCCCAGTGATAAAGTGTCCCCTTCTGGGTGATGGATGATACTCCCTCTCTGGGTGCTGGGGGCACAAGTCCAGTGCCTCCAACACAGGCCAGGTCCTTAATTGCTCTCAAAGTCCCCAGGCATCCCTGCTCTGTGAGGCTGGTGGAGCAAAGCCAGCTGCAGAGGCTCCTCTCTATCTGCGATGATGTGAGTTGATGTCTGAACAGGCACATCTGCAGGTGGGGATGGGGCTGCCACAGCCTGGGGCTGCTGAGGGGGTTCCAGGCTGGCCCTGCTGCTGCCAGCCAGGCTGGGGAGATCCACTGGCGCCGCTCTTCCCACGCTCTCCCCAGAGGATGCTCAGCCGTGGCCTTCCCGACCTCTGCACTGCAGTCCTGTCTGAGCATCTTAGGCAGAAATATATTTTATTAGCACTGGAAAAGAGAAAGACAGCTTTGCTTTAATTTTATGAGCTCTAGAATACCTTGCCTGGTTAGGTGCTGGCTGAACTTTCTGGGGGCTTTGGCTTGAAGCTCAAGGGCAAATAGTGGTGGTGGCTGAAGTTGTTTTCTTTTCCCTACACTCCTCCCTCATCCATCACAACTGTTCCTCCTGTGCCCCCACCTCCACAGAACCAGACAGGACCTGTTCCTCTCCTGTTCCCATCCATTTGTGGAGAGATGCCAGCAGTGACTGTGACAGCAAGGCCAAAACAGTGCTGCTGGATTATCCCAGAGTGGGGTTTTCCTGTCTCTCAGTGCCCAAAATTGTGCCTGGAACAATAAGAATGTGAAACTGGGCTGTAGATGAGGACATGGCTCTGGGGAAGTTACACTGTATATTTGGGGACACTTATACAGTGGGGGAATGCTGTGGGGAGCTGTTGGTGCCCCTGTGAGCAGGGCACTTGCAGCCTGCCAACCCCTGATCCCCCGGTTGTAGGACTGTCTTCTGGGAATCTTTGTGCTCCTGTCCTTGCTGCCTGCCACTGCAGGGCCTGCGTTTTGTGCTTTTGCTTCTTTTTCTTTTCTTCCCTTTATTTTCCAGCCTCTTTCACAAAGACACCTATTCTCCCCTCACCGTGCCCTGGGGATTTACACAGAAAGCTCACCCTCAACATGGCAAAAGAAAGGCCCGGGCGGCCCGGGAGAGGAAGCTCACACAAAATGTGGTGTGTGGCTCTTTGTATCCCCTTTGTAATTCCTCTGCACAATGAACTGCCCTGGCCACCCACCAGCCCCGAGCTACCCCAGGTGCCTCATCCCTCACGCCTCTCGATGTGGCAGTGGGCAGAGATGGGGATGCTGCTCGACAAGCGGCCGAGAGCGCAGCCTTTGTGCTCAGAAAAGGGGAAATTTGGGCAGGATGGAGATGGCCATGTTCCTGCAGCAGCAAAAAGCACCTTGCATCCCCGCTAGCCCCCAGGCAGAGCGCTGGGGGTCCCTCCGGCAGAGCCCTTCCATCAGCCCCGCTCTGACGGCTTTTAACATGCTAATGACCCTCTCAAGGGCAGGAGCAGCTCTGTGTAAAACCCATGTTCAGCCCTCGGTCATGGACATTTGCTCGGAGACACAGTGTTAAATATTTATCCTCCCCGCCTCCCCCCCAGCTCGGCAGGCATTAACAATAGCGATTGCAACCGGCCCCTTCCCCCTCGCCGGGAACATGTGGCTCCCGGACCATGACAGCGAACGTTATCGTTTGTACCTGTGAATTATTGATAAGGTGTAAGATAGTTCTTGCGGTGAAAAAATAATGAGAGGGAGAGGCTGCAGCCTGGCAGGGCAGGCGCTGCTTCAAACCCTCTTCTCGAGGGGCAGAGTGGGAGGTGGGACCCGGTTCCTGCTGGGCCCATCCACCAGCTGACCGTGCGGCCCTCAGCAGCGTGTGGCCAGCGCCCGGCCGCCCTTGTGCCTGCTGACTCCTCTCGGCACGGCTCTGCCTGGCGCCTGGCCTCTCCTGGCCGTCGGCCCCCTTCCCCGGGGGAGGTGGGCAGCTGCCCTCCCTCCCCGGCCCCACGCTGCCTGCGCCCCCCGTGAGCCAGGGCCGGTCGCTCCGGCAGCTGCTGCGGGTCCGGGCCGTGAGCGGGGCTGTCCCCGCGGCTGCTCACCCCGCGGTGTCACGGAGGAAGGGGCAGGCGCTGCCCGGCCCTGCAGACGCTGTGGCTCCAAGGAGCAGGTGGGAGAGCCTTTCAGCTGGCCAGGCTGAGGGGCTTCGGAGGTCTCCAGGGGCTGAAGGACAGAGAGTGGTCCTTGGCCTGTGGGTTTATGGGCACCGATATGCTGTCCTTGTGTCCTCCTAATCTGTCCCTGGAAAATCAGGGATGATGCTGCTGAGTCCCTGGAAAGCAGGTGGCAGTCCTGAAAAGGGGTCAGGTTTAGGGCTGTCGTTTGGTTGGAAGCTGAATGCAGAGTGCCCATCCCCTTAGCTGTGTCCCAGAGAGCCCCTGTGTCTGCCAGCTGGGGCAACTCAGCGCTCCAGCTCTGCTTTGCAAGCCTCTGGGATGCCATGCGGGAAGGTGCAGATGGCTCAGGGGGATCTTGTCATGGTGGCGTGGGCAGTCTGATTAAAATGGTTCAAAGCCCAGCTTTGATATACTTAGACCCTCAACACTGCTGCTGTGTTTTGCAGGGAGAGCACGAGCAGGAGAGTCCAGGCACTAGCGTGCAGATCTGGGCCATTCTGGGGCTACACATCTGCGTCCCTGGGCCTGGTGGTGGAGAACCAGGGTCTTCCTCTCTGCCTCACCTCCCCAGAGTGCTCTTTAGGTTGTGTGCATAAGGAAGCATTGCTGGGAGAGGAGCATTGAGTGGTCTTTCCACCAGCCTCAGAAGATGGGCTGGACTCCTGGAGGGGCCGTGTCCCCCCTCTGCTGCTCCCCGTGTTGCTGCTTTTCCAGGTGTGCTGACACAGGAGTGGGCAGAAAATAGCAAAGGCTCTAAAGAGAGAATAAAGGAGTGATTAAGAGAGCATGTGTGTGTGCAGTGTGTCTGCATGCTGGAGGGAGTGTGGACATGGTGCCACAGGGTATGGACACAGCAGGCAGTGCAGCAGAGCGTGGGGAGAGCCCCCAGGCCAAGGGTGCTCCAGCATCAGGCAGCATTACCCTGGTACGAGCTGCAGCATGGGAGCTGTAGCAAGGAAGGGGATGAGTACAGCTCTCAATCTCACTGCAGCAGAGCATCCCTGAGCAGGTGATTGATCCCAACATTAAAGGGTCTGGGAATGTGAGCCCTTGTCTCCCCGCTCACCCTTCCACTCCCTCACTTGTCTCCAGCTATGCAGCAAATACAAGCCAGTGCACTCGGATAGCAACTTTGAAGTGTGAATTTCAAACACACGCTCTGTCCTCATCCCCTCTCCCATGTCTGATGGGATGCACAGGGAGCAGCAGGAACACCAGGCACATGAAACAGCCCTGTTCAAAGCCTGGCACTGCAGCTTCCACTTGCAAGTTAAGTTTGCAGGCAATTACCAGGTGGTGTTCCCTGCCTTAGCTCCCGGCCTTTTCCCTTGCAAACCGCCTGCTCTCTGCTCTGCTTTTAGGGTAAGAGCCTGGCAGCAGAGCAAACACAAACACCAGAGCACACAGACACTGTGTTGGGCTGGGCTCTTGCCTGCAGGTTAAGGTGGGGGATGCTGCAGCCCTCCTGTGCCCCCTCCTGTGGTCCTCATGGCTCCAGCTCTGCACTGAATTGGGCTCACACCAAGCCAGAGCTGAAGACTGAGAAACAGAAGTTTTCTGTGCAGGGGGCAAAGCAAGACAGCAGCACTTTGGCCCCCTTACTCATGCAGAGGAGACCAAACCCAAGCCGTTTTTTTCTCCAGGTGCATTTTGGCTGGAAGGGTGCAGTGGGGATGGCTCATCCCGTGCTGGATCCCAGGGTGCTGCGGGATGCTCACGTGCTCAGCCAGAGCTGCGGCTGTGTGTGCAGGGGGAGCACCCAGCCCCTTCCTTGCGCGAGGCAGAGGCGAGACAGTGCATGTAAACTCGACTTCACAAGACATCAAATGCACTGTGGTCGGATGGAAATTGGCTCTTGGAGCTCCTTTCTTATGACACAGAGCAGCTCCCGGCTCCTGCTCCCCCCTCAGAGAGTGGATGGGCTGATAATATGAGGAAGCATCTGCTCCCCTTCAAGCCACTGTGCCTGGGATCTCATCTCCAGGCTCACTGACAATCTGCATTAATGTTTGCCTAACTAACCAGGAGCCCTCTTACCTCCTAATCACCTTTGCTGGGGGGCTCACATGGCACATGGGGCAGCAGGACTGGCAGAGGTGATTCTGGGCTGTCTCCTTTGTGCTTCAGCAATCTCCAAACCTCAGGAAAAAAAAAAAATCCTTTGGCAGAAGAGTGGGCCCTTTTCCCAATTTAATTGAAATGATGTCCTGGATTTCTGTCCACCCAGGTTCCTGCATTGTTCGTGAGCAGGATTTCAGTGTGGGAGCTGGCTAATTTGCAGTATTTTACATATGTAATATGTTGTCAGAAATGCTTTTAAATGCCTCTAATATTTAATTAGGAGGCAGATTTCAGAATATTAGGCAGGAATGGGGCTGTGTAATTAGTTATTGATGATTTCATATCCATGAAGTCAATTAAGTAAAAGCTGGAGGCAAGCTCCCATGTATGAATGCACCCCATTTTGGGGCTCTTCTGGGATGCAGCAGGGTTGTGCTGGTTGTCTGGCCTTGGAGCAGCTTGTATCCATCCAGGGCTGCTGCAGGGCCTTTCCCCTCCATGAGAGCCATTCCACATGTCAGGAATACCCAGCCCGCAGTCCCAGCTGCAGAAGGACATCTCCCACCTTGGTCACATCTCCAGCCTCCTCTCACAGGGCTCTGACACCTTCTGGGGCCTGTGACATGCTTGTCTCACAAACCTGGTATTTCTGGTCTCGAAACTGATCTGGAATCTGACAAAATATGAATCATCCAAGAGATGTAAGAGCGGGCAGAGTCCTGGGCAGACTGGAGTGTATTTTTAGACAGCACGTGTTGGAATTTTACTGTTTCATAGGGGAAAAAAAGGAGGTTTTCAGATCTGAGTGCTCTGGCCATGCTGGGAGCCCCACTACTGCTTTGCTGGCCTTCCCACAGCAGCACAGGAAGGAGGATAAGGTCAGGCTGTGCTGCACAGCCCCTGCTTGACTCTCCCATCACAGAGGACCATACTGGGGGTCCAAGCCCTGTGTGTCTTTCTGAGTCCCTTCATCCACTGCTGGGAGCTCATGGCATGGGCGTGCTCATGCAAACAGGAGTGGCACCTCACACTTCTGCTGGCCCCAGACAGCAGCCATGGCTCCTGCTGCACCTGGAGCCAGTCACTGGGGCACTTCCAGGAGCGTGGCTGTCTCTGGGGACACCAGCACCCAAAGCTGCATCTGTAGCCCAGCCATGCTGCTTCGTCACACTCATGCCAGCGAAGATGACTCATATTTCTCCACAGGCTGCCCTGAGAGGGCTCCTGCTGCTTCTGGTGGTGGGATCCCAGTCTGCAATGCCCCCACTGAGAGACAGGCACCCCCCTCCCTCCAAGGGGGCTGGTATCTGCCCAGCTGCACTGGTCTGGGTCTTTCCCCCTCTGTGGGGTTTGCAGCCAGGACACCACTGTTCGGGAGATTTTATTCTCCTTTTTATCCTGGCGGTTGGAAGCCGGGGAGCCGATAATGATGAAGGAGTGTAAATGTCAGCAGGAAACTAGCTTCAATCAGAAGTGTTAAAAATAAACCTGCCAGGCCTGCTCTGGCAGGGGTAATCAGCCTCGGCAGCTCCTCTCCCCAGCTCCTTTTCCCTAGAGCACGAGCTTCAGCTGTGCCAGCAGTGCCAGGCCACCTGAGCAGCTGTGCTGGAGGCTGGCTGCAACCTTGGCAGCTCCAGCCCTGGTCAGCACCTCTCCTGGAGCTGTGAGGAGCAACACCCCAAGCTGACCAGAGTGAAGGGTCCCATCCTCTCTTCCCAGGCAACATCCTCACTCTCCCCTCTGTGGAGTTCCCCTCTGCAATCCTGGCTGCTCTTGAGCTCAATCAGACTGTGGCAGGAGGTGTGGACATGCAGGTAACACAGTCCCCAGCTATTAAGGCACATCCACAGGGCAGAGTCAGCCATGGGCTCTTGGGGTCACAGAGCTGCTTTCCCCACTATGAGTCAGATGCTCTTGGAACAAAGACAGGAGATGCATTGTTAACCCCAAAGATAATTAACCTATGGGCAGTTTTAAAAAGGGGTGTGGGGCTGCTCCATCGTTTGAACTTTAATACAGAAATTGAAGATCTGTGTGAGACCTCTAGGTGCCCACAGACTCAGGGCCAGCACTTTTCAGTCTGTGCCTTGGGTGCTGCTGTTGGGCTTAATACTTCTCCAAGGCTCCACGCATGCATGGATTAGGGAAAGGGAGGAGCACCCAAATGTGGCTCCAGCAACTAATTTCTGCCTCTCCAAAACAAGGAGGGGCTGTTGATGCACAGCACAGGCAGGCCCATGGGTGGGAGCTGCAGCTGTACTCACTACCTGCAGACAGAGGTTGCCCCAGACCTGTGGTGTGGTTTTGTGCCAGGGGCTCTTCAAAGAGCAGCTCTGTGGAGGGAAGCCTTGTGGGCTGGGATGCAGCTCCCAGTTCCCTGTGGCATGGCCATGACTGGGTGCTGCTCTCCCAAACCCCCCCTTGAGAGGAATTGTTACTGGGCAAGGGCAGCCCCAGCTTGGGCCAGCCCTGTGGCAGAGCTTTGCTGCCTGCCTTCCAACAGTTCTTATCTTGGCTTTGATGTGTCACATGAGATGGAGTCTCTTTATCTTCCTGTTGGGTTTTCCCTGTGTGTCCCTGTGCTTGATTCCCATGCTCGGGTGCTCTTGCAGCCCCACACTCACTCTGCTGTTTTCCATCTGCCTTTCCTTCTCCTATCCTGGCTGTTTCCTCCTAGCCCTGTGTAAAATCACATCTCTTCTACCAGCTGTTGGGCATGATTTGAGATGTCCCACTGGCTCCATCCTGGCTGCCTGTCATCCTGCAATGCATCTCCCACTTCTCATCCCACTGCCAGCCTCTCCCAAGAGCTTTCAGGAAGCCCCAGGCTATGAGACATAAGAGTTGTACCTGTCTGAGTGCTAGGGCCAAACATGAGGAGTCTGAAGGACGCTTAGCCATGTCAGGGCATCTCTCCAAGTTCTCCAGCTGTCTTGCAAGGTTCAGCCTCACTTTCAGAACATCCTCCAGGCCACATAGTTTGCTTTAGCTCTTCTTAAAGCTGAGGCCAGTTGCTGTCCCAGGACCTGTAAAGCTGAGGAGCAGCATCACAGATCCACAGCATTGCTTCTTGGCTCACAGAGATCTGGGACAGATCTGGGACAGCCGGGACACAATTCTCAGCTTGGCTCAGCCTCATTCACACCTCGGAGGAATCCAGGAGGGCTGGCAGGGCTGGCTTCACACTTATTAGCAATTAAAAGCCTCAGAGCCTGGGAGTCAATTAGCTCTGGGCTCTGCAGTGCTGCAAACCCAGGGATGAGCTTGCTAACCAGAGCTGCAGCCAGCTCCCCACAGGGCTCAGGGCTGGCTCGCCAGAAGAGCTATTTGCTTTTTCATTTACACCTTGGATGAGTGTTGCAGCGTGGAGTTTGGGGTATCTTCTTGGGAGTGAGCTGCCAGGCAGGGACACGCTGCATGCTGGAGGATGTAAGGCTTCGTGGCAGGCAGGGCTGGAGCCTGGCACTTCTCAGGGCATGGCACAGCCATGCTTGGGGTCGTGATGGGCTGTGGGGGGATTGACCTTGTGCTAACTGTCACAGAGCTACACGGGAGGGTCTTGCTGTGGCACACTGCTGTCTGCTGGAGGTAGAGCCCCCCAGCTCGCTCTGTCCCAGGCTCTGGAGCTGTAGGGCTACTCTGATTTGCTGGACATCCTGGAGCACGTGGGTCTGTGAGTGCTGAGGTGCTACGCTCTGGGCAGCAGTTTCCCTCTGCAGGGTTGGGGGGCCTGGTGTGCAGCCCTGGGGAAAGGGAGGTGTCTGTGCCTTTTATTTGCAGCGTGTGGGTAACATGCTTGAAACGAGCTGAGCTATGCAGATGTGAAGCAGATAGGTGCACAGGCTGAAGGGTAGTGCGGTAGCTGGAAAAACATGGTTTGCTGGAAGGTTCATGCAGGGATTTCCCACTACTAGAGGGTAAGATAGAAGCAAAAACATGAAAAGAGGGAGAAGATTTGCTGAACATCAGGGCTAAGGGAACTTGGAAGTGATGAGAAGCAGGGATGCAGAAAAGCAGGAGGTTGTGCAGCAATGGAGCCAGAGGCTGGGTGCCTTGGTTCCCAGTGGCAGTGGGACACAGGGGCTGTGAGGCAGGCAGGTGCAGTTTTTACACTCAGTGTCCAGCCAGACACTTGCTGGAGGGAACAAACCCCCACCCAGCAGACAGTGAGAACCGGGGTAGATGTGTCAGGCACGGAGTAGGTCCTTTTGTAGGAAATTACAGGCTGGCTGCTCCCACAGGTGGGTTGCAGGACACTCCCCTGCTCACCCCGGGCTCTGCCAGACCACAGGGCACTGGACACAGAAGGAGCTGTGGCTCTCTCGAGGCACTTTGGGACACGGGGGAGGTGCCTTAGCCTCGTGTTAGCTCCCCTTCCTGCCGATAACGAGGTTGCAGGAACAAAGGGACACTGTGGGGAGGGGGCGGTGACAGGCACGCGGGGTTTGCAGCTTGTTATTTCACTTGTGTTTCCATTAAAGCTGCTGCTTTTAACTTGTTTCAATCTCTGAAGAGGCTCCAGGGTGTGTAGCAGATGCTTTATTCCCCCTCCCTCCCACCCTCCCTCTTTTCCTTGGCCAGCTCCCCTTGTTCCCATAGCATCCCCCTTCCCACAGAGGCCGAGTCCCGCCGCTCTGGCATTGCAGCTCAGCCCACGCAGGAGCCGATCCTTGCTGGAGCTGGACCGGAGCCACTGCACAGCGCTGCCCTGGCAGAGAGCTGCTCAGCAAAGCCCGGCTCCTGCAAGAGCCCTCCCGGCACAGATCACCTCACTCGCTGGGGACATTGCACTGTCCCCACCTTCCTCAGTGCCCAAACGTGCAGCTGCTGGTGTTGCATGTACCCACATATCACAGCATCCCCGGGGTGTCCCCTCAGCACGCACTGACACAAGGGTGGTGGCACCCTTGAGTGATACCAGCCAGAGTCAATTGCTGGTGCTCCGGTACAGACAGCAGGTCGTGGCATGGTCAGCAGTGTCCCTTTGAAGCCACTGAGATTTATGCATTAAATGTTTTGCTAAATCAACACCACCACGCTGGGGCTGGGACTCCTCTCACTAACTGTTGCCATGAGCATATGTTGGCTTTTACACATGCTCTGCTCGTCTGTCCAAGCAACAAACCTCTCCAGCTTTAATGTTTTTGGAAGCATCTGCATCTCGTGGGAGGGAAGGAACCAGGGCCAGAGCCTGGGGTCAGCACGGCACTTTGGGAAGCCTGGGGAAGGCAGGGTAGTATGCATGAAGCATTGCTCCCTGCTCTGTTCACTTTTACACTTTACTGTGTGGACAGGCAGAATTTGTCGATAGGGCTTGTGTCACTGAGGTCTGTGGTCTGAGACACTCAGCACACAGTGGTGTCAAGTTGTGGTTTGCCTTGCTGCAGCAAAGGATTGTTTTGTTCATATATATAAGGCTTGGCAAGGAGGAGCTCTGATTCATTGCTTTCATTGGTGCTGAGAAAATAATAAGAAAAGACATATTACAAGATGCCTCAGGTGGGATTTGGGTCAGCTCTCCTAAGGGAAGTGATTATTTATTTTCACTTGAACCACAGAGGATATGACCTGGTGCCAAGAGATGCTGAGAATGCTGGTCCCTTTGGGAGGATTGTCCCATGGCCTGGAATTGTATCAGCCACCACAGGTGGTGTGTGAGCAGGTGATGATGTGGGTACACAGCCCTTGCACAGGGAAAGGGACACTCAGGGCTGGGCAGCCTGGGTGATTCAGAGCACAGGGACCCTGTATCTTGCAGGTGGGGACATGATCCCTGCTTTCCAGCAGGAATGGGGTAGAGATATGCATGTAAAGGCACATAGAGGCCAAACTCCCCATCTCACTGAGGAGCAATGAGAACACAGGGCAGGAGGGGTGGCATTCCAGCTGGTGTGGTGACTAGAAGCATGGCTGGTTATCTTAATCTCTAGGACCCCTGTAGGGACACAACCCTGCCTTTGCACAGTGCTTTGCTGTGCCACAGAGATGTCTCCTGCGTTGGATTTGGTTGCTGCCAGCATCCTTGTCCCCTCTGTCTGTGCTGCCCCTACTCCATGCACCCTTTCCCAGTACCCATCAAGGCTGTGTGTGTCGGGAGGCAGTTTCTGTGGCTGCAGGTTGCAGTCTCCCCCAGCTCGCGGCGGGCTGTGGCAACCAGAGCTAGGAGGATAATGAGATCTTAATAGTCCAATTATATCCCATCGATTTACTCAGCACGTAATTGTTGGCGGCTGGGGCTGCCTGATGAACCGCTCCACTCCGGCTGCCAGCGGGGAGGGCTGTGCCACCCCGCCCAGCCTGGGACGCTCTTCACAGCAACCAGCTGTTCCCCCTAGAACCCCTGTAGGAGCAGCGCCTCCCTCCCCCACTTGCAGCTCACTGTCCCCCCTCTTCCAGGAGGGGTCAGTGACAAGAGTGCCAGGCAGAGATCGGAGCCGGGATCCTGGTACCCTGCCCTGGCTGGGCATTCCAGCATCGCCCTGACTCCAGGTGGATTGTTGCCCATACTGCCCTGGGGAGCAGAGGGGTTGTGCATCTCTGCCTGCCACTAAAACAGGCTGACAGAAGTGACTCCTGGTGGGTGGCAGTCCCTGCCAGCAGAGCAGTGGTGGAGCCATTGTCCACGCAGCCGGCACTGGGCACTGTGGTGCTACCAGAGATGTGCCCAGCTGGTTTCCTGGCAGCAGGAGTCAGCTCCCAAGGATCCACCTGCAGGTGTTTTGCCACAGCAAGGCTTGGCAGGTGCATCTCTGCACTTCGCAGAGATTAATTTTCCTTTTGAGCTGGCTGTGGCTGAGAGATGCATGGACTTCTAATTTGGAGGATTCACTCTTAGCTGTGATTTGAAGCTTGCCTTTGTTATTGTGTCTGTCGTCCCTTGTTCTAGCATTGTGAAAAGCAGTAAATAATGTTCCTTTCCCCCACACCATGCTGCTTTGTGTCCTGTCCCATTCCCTCTCATTTCCCCTTCTGGCCACTGCCAAAGTGCCTTTTCCAGAAACCCCCACCATGTTTCTCCTGAGTGGCAGGGGCTCACGCTGAGCCCACTACACTACACTTGGCTTGTTTGCAACCATGCATCAGCATCTGCCATCCCACCTTGTCCTGTGCAAACACCCTCAGCCCCAGGGCTGGGGTTGCAGTGGGTGGCAGGCAGCAACAGGCAGTAGCAGGTAGCACACAGGCTGTGACCTTGGGGACAGTGGAGTGAGGTGAGATGGGGGCACTGCGAGGTCTGTCTCATCTCCCTTGGCCAGGATGGAGTGGTGCCAGCAGCTGGGCCAGTGGAGCCCATTAAAAATCAAACAGTGTGACATAATGCTGGGGACATGCCACAGGAGCCTGAACCTGAGACAGGGCTGTGGGGTCCTGCTCAAACTGGCACTGGGGACTGGGGCAGGTGACACAGTGGATAAAATTCTGCCTTGTTGCCCTGGCATCCTGCTAATGTAGCGGAGGGGTGGCTGCTCCCCACTTCCAGCAAGCAGCTCCCTTAGGGACACCCCTCCTTGGGCACTGGGTCTTTGAAGCACTGGGGACTTGTGCATCACCTCAAGTGGATTGTGTAGCCACATGTGAGATTGTGGCCAGGTGGGTGACACTTCCCCCAGCACCAGGCTGCAGGTGCTGATGCTGGCACAAGCAGTGGGTGCAGCAGCTCCTGCCCTGGAGTGGCAACGGGGAGTGCAGAACCCATGGGAGACTCTAAGCCATTCCTACTAATGCAAGTGCTGATTAGTCTATTGATTTTTTGTAATGCAAGAGTCTTACTGTATCAGTTCACCCCTTGTCACCTGTCAGGCAGTGAAGGTGGTGGTGTGAACAGCTGTCAGCCCTGTCTCTGCTCATCCCTCTGCCCTGGACAGGCTGTGCTGGGACAGACAGCATGTGCGGGGTGATCTGAGAGACACCGGGTTGCTTAATAGCTGCTGGTGCCACAGTCCTTGCTGGGGAAATGCTGTTTGTGCTCTGGCACAGCTGCCTCTGGCATAGCACCACTGAGGTGAGGCTGGGATCTGGGGAGCACTTGTCCCAGCATGAAACTCTGATGCTCTGCAGGGCTGGTGGCTTTGGTTGCCTTGTTTGCTCGAGGCTTTGTGGATGGTTCTGTGGCTGAGCTGGTGCCTGCAGTGATTGGTGTCAGCACTGGTGGAGCAGAGCTGCTGCAGCGGTGTCTGGCGTGTTAGCCAGGGGCATGCAGTGTCATGCATTTTCATTGTGGGAGCCGTGGGCTGGCAGAGGCTGAAGCCCTCATGAGTTTCCAGCATGGATGCTGGGGAGGAAACAAGGTAAAGAGAGGAGCAGCCCCCTGCGCTTCAGCTGCCGGGAGTCGGCACTGGTCCCGGGCATGCGGCACTGCCAGGGTGGAAAGTCACTCACCTGGCACAGTGTGGCCCGCAGCCCTCGCCGCTGTGCCTGGGACATGACTGTGCTGCAGCTTTGGCCCGGACAAGGTGCCCGCGTGGCCGCTGCCACCGAGCAAGCTGGATCTCTCCAGCACCAGCGGAGCCAGCCCAGCGGCGCTGCCAGGCCGGGCTGCCCGGCGAGGGCCGCGCCGTGCCGGAGGGCTGCCAGGCCGCGCCGTGCCTGAGGGCTGCCAGGCCGCCCGGCGCTCTTGGCAGCGGGGGGCTCGCAGGACGCGGGGCCAGCGCCGCTGGGAAGCAATTACCTCCCCGCTGCGTCCAGCCCTAATCCCCTCACACGGCGCGCAAGGAGCCGGCTCGCCAAACAAGGCTCAATCAGGTTAAAGTGTGAAGTCAGGATTAGCCCAAAGAATGAGAGCGTGGTAATAGCTCCGGCCTCCTTGCCCGGCCGCCGCAGCCCCGCTGCCGCCCCTCCCTCTCGCCCGCCCTCCGGCCCGGCGGGCTCCTGCCGCGGAGATTAAGACTGCCGGGTTTGTTTGCCTGAGTGGGCTCCCCACTGGGAAGCCATGTCGAACAGTTTTGCTCGGGCGCCCCGCTAAGCGCCGGGCAGGGCGTCGCGCTGGGGGGTTGGCTCCCGGCGCCGGGCCCCTGCCAGCCCCGAGGAGCCGCGTCCCCGCGCCTGGCTGCTCGCCGAGGCTCCCCGGGAACCGGCGGCAGTGGCATGGGGCTGTCGCTGCCAGGAGAGGCAGCGCCGGGGCACCTCCTGACTCGCTACAGATACCGCCGTCACACACGCAATGGGGCAGAGCAGCCGGGTGTAGGATGTGAGCAGGGAAGCTCCTGAAATCGCGATCCCTGACCACCGGCATCCCTCTCACTGACCAGCCAGGGAGGACTTGTGTGGATACAGTCTGGCCATGAGGCTTTTGGGGGACTTGGAAGAAAAGTGGGTGCCTGCCTTCTCACCATCACACTGTGGGTTGGAGATGGCTGCTGCTGGTGTGCATCTGCTGGGTCAGAAATCCATGTGGGAGGTGAGTGTGGTGACAGAGGTATCCTCCATCACCTCCTCACCCCTTGTTACACTTTCCCTTTGCACCTCTGGGACTACCAGACCCCTATGTACCTTGTGGTGTGCAAGGACAAACCCCAGCTGCATGGTCCTCTGGGACTGTGGCACAGGGATGGAGGACAGTGGCACTGTGAATGGGCTGGCTGTTTGGTAAATACCTGGATTCAATAGCCAGGAACTGTTTAAATTTGGAGCTGTAGAACAATACCTGGAAGTGAAACCAGAAGAGGCAGTGAGGGTGACTGTGACAACTCCCCCTCCTCTGCCTCTCAGCTGGTCCCCAGCGGGGCTGTCAGACCTGCCAGCGTCCATGGTCAGCGCTGCAAGCTGGCACTGCACGTGCCATGGCAGTGACACTTGTATTCAGCAGGGCATGAGGTGGCACCAATGCAGCCACCGTGGGTGTTGCGAGCGGCACGGCGGAGCGAGGCAAAGCCGTGCCATCTGCTGTTTCTTCTGCGCCAAAGTGTAAAGCAAACATAGCTGGGAGCTACGAAACACCAGGAGGGAAGGGGCCGTGCCTTGTTCCAACGCCGGGGCCGAGGATTCCACAGGCAAAGCATGTGTTTGTCCTGGTGTCGTCAGCTGTGTAACCGTGCAATGTAATCCAAGCCTGGTGCCGGGGCCTTGCTGAAACCCTTGCATCCAGCGTCTGTCCCTCTTGGCTTCGGTACCCCCAACGGCAGCACTTCATCGGTGACTGTCACAAAAAGCTGTGAAGGGGAGAAACCTCGCAAAGTCAGTTGCAACCTTCTAGCAGCATTTCCCTCGCAAGCTGTAAATGAGCAGCTTGGAGACAGACGCTTGGGTTTGCTCCCTGGGCGCACTGGGACTCCCATGTGCTCCAAGCAGAGAAATGGGAGCGAGCTTTCTACGGCAGAACCAAGCAAATCGCAGACAGGACCTGCCTGGGCCAGCAGTGCCGGAGCTGGGAGAGGGGTGCAGAGCACTGAAGTGTGGTGCTCACCTCTGTGACGGGCTTAGTGCTGGAGGACAGGCAGCGGCCAAGAAGGAGTGCAGTGCATTGAGTGCTTTGCTAGAAAGAGTGATGAACCGCACCTGGAGGGTTCACAGAATCATGGTATGGTTTGGGTTAGAAGAGAACTTGAAGATCATCTGGTTCAAACCCTTAGCCATGGGCAGGGATGGCACCCACTGGATAAGGTTGTTCAGTGCCCCATCCAACCTAGCCTTGAACACTTCCAGGGATGGGGTATCCACTAGTGCTTTGGACGACCTGTTCCAGTGGCTCACTATCCTCACAGTAAAGAATTTCTTCCTTACATCTAATTTAAAACTCTGCTCTTTTAGTTTAAAACTGTTCCCCCTATCACTGTCTGCCCATGTAAAAAAAAAAAAATTGCTATCTTTTCTTAAGAGTTTTCTAAGGGATTCCTTGTGGAAGTGAAAAGAGAAAAGAGAAATTGATGCAATGCTGTCTTTTTCTGAAAGGTCAGTGCAATTCCTGAGGGTCCCCAGGCTCATTGCATCCTCATACTATGTTGGATGTTTTTATCTATATACATGTATATACTATATATATACTGTGTAGAAGATGTTTGTATTTGAAGGAGTGCTGGGGAATTGAAGGCTGCTGCAGGTGTCTGGTCCTTTCCCTTTGGGGAGGGTGAGGGGACCGTGATCCCCCGTGGGCGGGTCGGGCCGGAGTCCTGGGAGCAGCCGGCGCAGTCAGGGCAGGCAGCGCAGGCAGCGCGAACAGCAGGGCAGCCTGGCAGTGCCGCCACGTGGGTTGCTGCGAAACTGCGCCTGCTGCTCGCGGAGGAGCTGGGCTTGTCCTTCTGCGGAAGGCTGGGCAGTTCCTGGGGCGGCATCTCCCTTCCACTGCCCCGGCAACGATGCTTTGCCAGCGGGGTTTGGTTTCCCAGGAATGACCCAGAGTGATGCACGAGCTGTGCAGGGGACAGGGGCTGGTGCATCACACTGGGACTGTTTAGCATCTCCTTGGTGGTCAGGCATCCCACTGGAGGGCTAGGCAAGCCCACTGTCCTTTTGTTTTCCTTTTCCTCATGCAGCTGTGCTAGTAATGCTGGTGCTTCCCTCTGGGAACATTTTCTCATTGTGGCAGTGATGCTTTCAGCTGGGGTGAAGCCCCAATTTGGAGGCCTCCTGGTGTTTTGCAAGCAGCTTGTGCTGCAAAATTTGTTGAGTCCACTTTTTGTAGGAAATGAGGGCATGGGGAGGAACTAGGATGCTGTGTCTCCATTCTGACCCAGTCCAACTGTGGGGTATCAATAGAAAACAAGCTTTGTTATTGAAGGAGAGCTGGTGAGCACGATGTGTGAAGTGGGGACATCTATGGACATCCTAAACCACCTCTTGGGGCTGAGATGGGGGTGTCTGTATGGCCTGTGTAATTCTGGGGACATTTAATCTGTGTGGGATACCCTGCTCCTCCTCCTCCTCACTCATCTGTGGACTTGCATAGGGAAATTGTTGTGTTGTGCCTCAGTTTACCTCTGCCAGGAAGGAGATGGGAATTTGACCTCCTGCCCCAGGGGTGGCTGGAGCAGGACTGTGCTCACATCCTGGAATGGGAGCAGGCAATGCAGTTGCCAGCCAAGTTCGGAGGAACTGCTGACTATTAGGGTGGGGGAGGGAATGGCTGTTTGGGAGCCATGGAGAATAAATAAAACAATCAGGTGTTCCCACAGCTGAGCCAGTCTACCCAGACCCTGCTTGCAGTGAGATTTGTGGTCTTCATAGTCTTTAAAAGCCAACCCAGGCATGATGGGGGATCTGACCTGCTGCCAGCCCTGCAACCCAGAGCCCTTGCTGGCTTGGCATGCCCTGGCATTACAGAGCAGGTGATTACACAGACAGTACCCTGCAGTGATGAAGTAAATAATGACCCGATTATTTGTGCCCTCTGAAGTGCAGGTCAGGCTCCATGGGAATGCCTCCTGGAGCCACTAAGTGTAATTACCAGTTAATCAGCAGGGACCTGTAATTATAGCAGTCAGAGAGCATTTAAGTATGGAGGGTTTTCCTAGAGCTGTGCCAGTCAGTTCTGCTTGTCAGAGCCAGGGATTGCAGTGCCCAGGGAGCCCCAGTCACTTTGAGACACCATGGGTGGAGCCAGACTTGCCTCAGGACAGCAGAACAGTGGTCAGCCAAGGAGCTGAAGCCATACTGCAATTTGTCAAGAGTCCCTGAGGGATCACTGAGTGCCAGGGCGTGCCCCTGCCTGTGGATGCCCTACTCCCATGGGACATCACATTTTGCAGGTACTGCCCATTTGCCTTCCTGCCTCTTTCTTCTGCAGGGACCTAAGTGAGAACTTCATCCAGGCCATCCCCAGGAAAGCGTTCCGTGGGGCCACCGACCTCAAGAACCTGTGAGTCCTGGCAGTGTTGGGCATGAGGGAGTTTGGGGTCAGGTCCAGTGGCAGCAGGCAGCAGAAGTGATCAGGAGCACTGATTGCTCTCTGCCTGGGCTATCCCAACAATTCTCCTTTTTTTCCTTTTCTCCTGCAGGCAACTGGACAAGAACCAGATCAGCTGCATCGAGGATGGGGCTTTCCGTGCCCTGCGGGGGCTGGAGGTCCTGTAAGTGATTGGGTACAAGGCTGGAGCCTCTAGTCTGCAACCCCATGCAGGATGAGGGTGTCCTTGAGTGTCCCTCCCTCACTGAGGTGCTGCAGGGACATCCCCAACATGCCATTTCTCCCTGGGCATGAGCAGGGGCTGACCAGGGTTCTGGTACAAGTATTGCAGAGCTGTGCTCCAGGGCTTGATTCTGTCCCTGAGGGCCACCTGAGTGCCACTGACTGTGGAGAGGAGAAGCCTGGAAAGGACAGAAAGTCCTGCTGGGGGTTCAGGCTGTCCCCAGCCTGTAGTTCTCCATCCATTCACCCTGTGCTAGGTTGCTCCCAGGGATTAGTGCCACCTAGACTATCTCATGTGCCTATTTACAGCCGTATGCCTTGAACTGCCCTTCTTTGTCTTCCTGCAGGACCTTGAATAACAACAATATCACTTCAATTCCTGTGTCCAGCTTCAACCACATGCCCAAGTTGCGGACGTTGTGAGTGCCAGGGCCGTGGTGGTGGTGGGAGTGGCCTCCTAGGCTAGAGTGGGATGTCCCAGCTCTGCTGCTGGTGCTGGTGGCTCAATAGTGCTGGGACAGCACCATGGTGAGGGAACGGTGGGGACACCCCTGCAGAGCATCCCCAAGTACTGCCAAGCAAGGTGTCCTCGCAATTGTCACAGATGCTCTTTGAGATGAGCCAGGCTGGGGCATTCAGAGGGCAGTGGGGTGGGCAGGAGCTGTCCTGTGGCTGCTGACTGCTCCATCCATCCGCCTGCAGCCGCCTGCACTCCAACCATCTCTTCTGTGACTGTCACCTGGCCTGGCTCTCTCAGTGGCTGCGCCAGCGCCCCACCATCGGGCTCTTCACCCAGTGTGCTGCTCCCGCCCAGCTTCGCGGCCTCAACGTGGCTGAGATCCAAAAGAACGAGTTCAGCTGCTCCGGTGAGGGGGCAGAGGAGGTGGTGGGTGCCAGGGCGGGGACATGGGGCAGGGGGACAGGGCTTGTGCCACCAAAGCAGCCCATCTCCACTCCCTGCCATGTGCCCCAGCTCAGAGCCTCAGAACGCATGCTGTGGGTTCATCTCGGGTCAGCACAGTCCTTGGTGTAGGGACAATATGGGGACAATGCCACAGTGTGATAGTACATTAGTCTGTGCCTTGGCAGCTTTTGCAGGGGGTTGGGGTGCACTGAGAGCTTATGCACCCACTCAGGGGTGCCATGAACTGTCCCTGCATGCTGAGCTGTCACCAGGGTCCCTTCTTCAGGCTGCTGCCACATACTGGCCTGGCTCAGCTCTTTGCAATTCCAATGCTGACTAGCTTCCCTGGCAGGACAAACGGACTCAGCACATGCCCAGCTCTGCAGCTTGTCCTCCGGCTCCTGCCCAGCCATGTGCACTTGCAGCAATGGCATTGTGGACTGTCGGGGCAAGGGGCTGACAGCCATCCCCGCCAACCTGCCTGAGACCATGACAGAGATGTGAGTATGGCCCCACACCATCACCACTGGGCTCTGGGTGGCTCAAGGCACTGGGAACACAGGAGCAAGCCCCGCAGCTCAGCCACTCCGTAGGGCAGCAGGCCTTCCTTGCCCTTCTCTCACTCTGCCCAGATTTAGCCCTGGATTTAGCTGCATTAAAAATGTAAATAGAGAAATAATCTCCTTAGAGGAATCCAATTATGGTGCAGAGCCCCTGCTGGGAGTGCGCAAAGCACGTGGGAGGCAGCAGGCACCCCCAAACCTGAGGTGCTGGGGAGGAGAGGTGCTTCCTCCACCCCAGCCACCATGGTTCCCCCACCCATGACACCTCTCCCTGGTGGAGAAAGCCCCAACCACAGGCTGCAAGTTGTCTCTGGGCAGAATATTCCCAGTCCTGTAGGGTAGCTTACTGCGACCTTAGGGCTCCTGCAGGCCCAGCTCTGTCAGTGGGGTTCTGGGGTTTGGCAAGCCCTGGAGTCCTCATCTCCCCCTATTCTCTTTGCAGACGCCTGGAACTCAACGGCATCAAGTCCATCCCCCCCGGAGCCTTCTCCCCCTACAAGAAGCTGCGGAGGATGTAAGTGTGCAGCCTCTGTCAGCTCACCCTGAGCCCCAACACCCTTCACCCTGCTGGCCACTGCTGAGAGGTGACAGACATGGGGCACCTGCTGTGAGACGGGTGCCCCATATGGCAGCACCGGGAGGAGGTCTTGGATAACTCCAGCTCTGTATATTGGGTCTTGGGGGTGGTCCCCTGGAACTAGCAGGAGGATGAGGATATGGGACAAGAGAAGGGGGATCAGGCCACCTTCTCCCTTTGGGTTTCAGAGACCTGAGCAACAACCAGATCTCGGAGATCGCCCCTGATGCCTTCCAGGGGCTGCGCTCACTGAACTCCTTGTAAGTGCCTACAGTGGTGTGGGTGGGATGGGTGGATGCTGTGCCCCTTAACCATGGCCCACACCACTCCCCCCACCTCTCTCACACCAGCCTTTCTTTCCCAGGGTGCTGTATGGCAACAAGATCACGGACCTCCCTAAGGGTGTCTTTGGAGGACTTTTTGCCCTGCAGCTGCTGTAAGGCACCAGTGGCTGTGTGGGATATAGGGAAGCAGGACTGAGGTCCCTAGCACCCATGGTGCAATCAAGGGGTGTCCCTAGACTCACATCCCTCCCTCCCTGCCAGGCTTCTCAATGCCAACAAGATCAACTGTGTACGGGCAGATGCCTTCCAGGATCTGCAGAACCTCTCACTGCTCTCTCTCTATGACAACAAGATCCAGAGCCTGGCCAAAGGCACGTTCACCTCCCTGCGGGCCATCCAGACTCTGTGAGTGTCCACTCCAGCTCCCATGGCTGGGCAGGAGAGCCTCTGGGGAAAAAGCATCTCCAGGGCTGGAGCTGCTGACCACCTGCTGTCCCTGGTGGTGTGTCACCCGCTGTCCCTGGTGGTGTGTCACTCACTGTCCCTGGCACAGGCACCTGGCCCAGAACCCTTTCATCTGTGACTGCAACCTGAAGTGGCTGGCAGATTTCCTGCGTGCCAACCCTGTGGAGACCAGTGGAGCCCGCTGTGCCAGCCCCCGGCGCTTGGCCAACAAGCGCATCGGCCAGATCAAGAGCAAGAAGTTCCGCTGCTCGGGTGAGAGCTGTCCCCAGCCCTGTCACAGGCTGGCCCTGGCCCTGTCCCAGCCTGGTGTCTGTGTGCTCAGAGGGCTGATGTGCTTTTTTTTTCTGCAGCCAAAGAGCAGTATTTCATCCCAGGTGAGAAGAGGAGCCACATATGTGCTTGGGGTGTGTGCATGGTGCCCTTTTGGCCAAGCTGCCTGCAGGGATGTTGTGCCAGAGCCTCGTAGTCTGGCCCAGCAGAACCATGCTTCATTTCCCATATGCTGGGTACCAGGATGTGTTGTGGCATCTCCCTTCCTGCTGTTACCTGGATGGGCACAGAGGTGTCCCCAGGTCCAGTTTTGTTTGCAGGAGGGTGGTGGGCAGGGCAGTGCCCCGTGTACCCAGGAAAAATATTCTTGTAGATAAGCTGCTTTGGACATGGAGAAAACTAATTTGTGCATGAATGAGGGGAGCTAGGGAAGAAAATGAGACCAGGTGGGGATGTGGGAGGATTAGAGGTGGAGAGGGGAGGTATAGTCCCCTGTGCCTCTGCCTGTGGGAACCCAGGCTGCCTTCACCATCACACAGGGACAGAGGATTACCATCTGAACAGTGAATGCAACAGTGATGTGATCTGCCCCCCAAAATGCCGCTGTGAATCTGGTGTGGTTGAGTGCTCCAACCTGAAACTCACCAAGATCCCAGATCGCATCCCACAGTCCACAGCTGAGCTGTAAGAGTCTCCTCTCACTCTGCCTTCCCTCCTGCAGCAGGCACCTTGCTGGCACTGGGGTTTGGCTCAGGGTTTGGGCTGTACCAGGTACTTTGCAGGCATCTCCTGAGCTCTTTTCCCTGCTGCCCACTCCAGGCGCCTGAACAACAATGAGATCTCCGTCCTGGAGGCCACTGGCATTTTCAAGAAACTCCCACATCTTAAGAAAATGTGAGTATTGGGCAGGCACAGCCATGTCAGGAGTGCTGAGGGCTGGGAAGGTGCATGGGGGTCCTAATGCTAGGGCAGACTGGGGCATGAGATGGAGGGCATGTCCCAGTCTGAGGGTCCTCTGAAGGACTGGCATTATGGGGTGCTTAGTGGGATCTGGGGAAGGCAGAGTTCGGGATGAGGTCAAGGCAGAGCCCTCAACCCAGCCTGCTTTTCCCTCTTCACAGCAACCTCAGCAACAACAAGGTGTCGGAGATCGAGGATGGGGCATTTGAGGGGGCATCCTCTGTCAATGAGCTGCACCTCACTGTCAACCAGCTGGAATCTGTGCGGAGCGGCATGTTCAGAGGCCTGGATGGGCTGAGGACACTGTGAGTCCCTTCTCCTCCATGAACACCCAGATGGGGACGTCCTTACTCCTTGCCTCCTTGCAGGGCCAGCCCAGGATGCCTTGCCCACCAGCTGGCTGCATCCAGTGCTGGGTGGGGCAGGTTTTTGCTGTTCAGGGACTTGCTCAGGCTCATTCTGCTGCCCAGCACTGAGTTGGGCACAGCCTGAGCACTGCTAAGGTGGGTTTCCCCCGTGGTGCCTGCCTGTGTTGTAGGTGCCCTTGTTCTCTTCTCTCTGCAGGATGCTGAGGAACAACCGCATCAGCTGCATCCACAATGACAGCTTCACAGGGCTGCGCAACGTCCGCCTGCTCTCCCTGTACGACAACCAGATCAGCACGATTGCACCGGGCGCCTTTGACACACTGCAGTCCCTCTCCACACTGTATGTCCTGGGCCCTGGGGATGCCCCCAGCCTGGTGGTTGTTCAGGTGCTGCCCTTGTGCTGTCTCCCATGTGCAGGAACCTGCTCGCCAACCCCTTCAACTGCAACTGCCAGCTGGCCTGGCTGGGGGACTGGCTGCGCAAGAGGAAGATCGTGACAGGGAACCCTCGGTGCCAAAACCCTGACTTCCTCCGGCAGATCCCACTCCAGGATGTGGCTTTCCCTGACTTCAGGTGTGAGGAAGGTAACTCATGGGCCCTGCAGTGCCAAGGATGAGGGGAAATGAGGTTGCTCCTCCCAGGATGACACTGTGCTCCTTGTCCCAGCACCATCCTTGCTGCCAGGATGTGCCTGTGGCAAGGCGGTCGTTCAGGGGGCCCCATGAATGCCCTCCCCCAATGATACAAAAGTTTCCCTTCCTGGTACTCATCCCTTGGGCACTCAGATATCCACTCTGAAGCCAGAAGAGGAGTTTGCACCCACTGCACCTTGGGGCTTTTATATGTAGGTGGGTCCATGCTGGCAAACACTGTGCCCTGGGTGCTGACAGGAGCAGAGGTGTAGGCAAAGCTCACTGGGATTCATCCTGCTCCTTCCCGCCTTCCCTTCTCCACATGCACTGGAGCTGGCAGTGGGCAGATGGAGCAGATGGGGAGTGTGCGTGGGGAGAAAAACCTCTTTTTATATATTTTTTTTTTAATTTAGAGCAGCTTTTGAGCCCTCTGGAAAATATTTACAAACAAACCATCCTTTCTTCTGCTTTCCCTCCTCCACCCCGTCAAAGACTGAAGGGTTGCATCCTGCGCCTTTCCTAGCAGTGCGAGATAGCATACGGTTGTCCCAGGAATGCCTTTCCCGCAGCATTCCAGCATCGTGGCAGGGAAGGGGAGCAATGCCAGTTCCTCTGGCTGCTCAGCATAGGCTCTGCTCCATGTAACCTGTGGCTGGGAGATGGGTGAAGGAGGTTATTTCAGGAGGATTTGCAGGGCTGAGCCCCTTCTTCTATGCCCTTTTAACTGCATTTTGCATGAAAATGATGAAAATCAGAGCAGCCTTCAGCAGGCTGGTTGTATCCACACCAATGGGACAGGCGATTTCTGGGTGCAGGAGCAATTCCTGCACTGCTAAATCCTGTTTGATACTGCTTGTAACACCCTGCTTTGGGGGCAGGGGAGGATGGTTGGCATGGGAGGGATCCTAGGCTGGCACAAGGTTTTGAATCTGGCCTCACACAATACCCGAGGGCTGGACCCGGGTGACTTGGTGGCTTTCCATGCCTGGTGCAGGTAAGGAGGAGACCACCTGCATCCCCCGGCCACAGTGCCCGCAGGAATGCACCTGCCTCGACACAGTTGTCCGCTGCAGCAACAAACACCTCAAGGCCCTGCCCAAGGGGATCCCCAAGAATGTCACAGAGCTGTGAGTAGTGGGCAAGTACCCAACCTCTCCCTCTAACCCTCCATCAACCGTACAGCTCTGGGCGAGGGCCCTCTGCTGTGGGGTTGAAGGGCAGAGACTCCTGTGCTCCTCCCCACACCCCCATCCTGGCCTGGTAGTGGGGGTAGGACCCGACCCATCCAAGGTGTCCTATCCAGCCCCAACACCAGCAAGTGGCTCTGCAAGAGTCTCTCTGACAATTTGGGGCAATCAAGGGTATTGTGCGAGAGGTGTTGTCACCCAGCAGCCGAGACCCTTGTTTTGGCCCTTGGGAGGGGACAGTGAGGGACAACCCCCCGCTGCAGCTGTGGTCCCCACACAGCCACGAAGCTCAGATGTGCATGCCAGAGCTGGATGTGCAGGCTCTGTGATGCCCATCACTGCAAAAGGGGCTCTGTACCCGTGTGGGATGAGGGATGGCAGCAAGTCCTGTGTGCAGGGCGTGCAGGCACTGGTTGGGCACATATATATATGCATACCACCCCCGCAGCCCCCTCCGCTGTCTTGCACACTCCTCCTCTCTCTGCATCCTGTGCCATCTCTGCCATTCTCACACATCCTTGGGAGTGGTTACAGCCTCCCACGCTCCCTGTGGATGTGTAAACCTGCATGTTGCTGGCTGTGCTTGCACACGTAGGCTGCTGGGAGAGTGTCCCCAGGGACGTGCCTGCAAACCCAGATGTGCTCGTGCACTCACACACCAGCTCCCCTGCCAGCCCAGGAGTCCCCTGAGAGCCCCTTGGGCCCTGGGTGCAGGAGGGAGGTGATGCTGGAGATGCTTCTTGCAGCCCGAAGACCATGGTGATGCACAGGAGAAAGAGAGGGAAGAGAGAGATCTCCCACTTCTCAGTCACCCTGAGGTGCTTTTATTCTCCCTTGCAGCTACCTGGATGGAAACCAGTTTACTCAGGTCCCGGGGCAACTCTCTACCTTCAAGTATCTGCAGCTTGTGTAAGTAGCCAGGAGCAGGAGCCAGCTGGAGGCACTGCTGGAACTTGTGGGTGAGGGCAGGGGCTGTCTCCATGGTGTGTGATCCTGAGGAGGGGCCTGGCAGTGTGCAGGGACCCCTGACATCCCTCTGTGTCCCCCCTCTGCTCTGGAACACAACTGACTGGCAGCAATGCTCAGCCTCTGGCTGCTCACAACCTGATGCTGGGCATGGAACAGAGGAGGGACAAGTGGCATTGCTGCCATCACCCAGTGTGACAGCCCTGCTGCTCCCTTGGAGGCTGTGCTATGCTGTTGTTTGCACCCCATTGCAGCTGAGCAGGCTGGGGAGCAGTAAGGGGGCAGGGCCCAGCTGGCTCCAAGCCCTGGGGTTTCTGTTTTCCAGCGATCTGAGCAACAACAAGATCAGCTCCCTGAGCAACTCCTCCTTCACCAACATGAGCCAGCTCACCACCCTGTAAGTGAGGTCCCTGCAGTGCCACACTGGGCTGCAGCCCAGCTGAGCTGTGCGGGCTGTTCTAGGGGACCCTGAAGACTGGGGGTGCAGGGGACACCAGGGTCTCCACCCTCTGCTGGGTGAAGCTGTGGTTTGAGGTGGAGCTCACGCAGGGGCAGCGTGTAGCCCAGGGTGGGTTTCTTGCACCACACAGCTGTGCTGCCTGCTTCCCTTCCGCAGGATCCTCAGCTACAACTCCCTGCAGTGCATCCCTCCGCTGGCCTTCGAGGGCCTCCGTTCCCTGCGGCTGCTGTGAGTACCTGCCCACAGCCCTGCTCGGCCCTTCCCTGCTGCTGGCCATGTCCCTGTGTCCCCTGTGCCCACTTAGAGCTGGGTATGTGCAAGTGGGCAGGGTAGAGGCTGCAGGAGGAGCACAGGAGGAGCTCTCAGAGCAGATGGTGCATTTGCAGCAGTGACAATGTGGTGGGGTCCAGTTCTGCCACCCGCAGCTGGACTTCTGGGTGGGGTCACAGTCCTTGCTGCCCACCTTGGAGCTCTGGGCATTGCAGAACCTTCTGTTCTCTGCAGGTCTCTCCATGGCAATGACATTTCCAGCCTCCCCGAGGGCATCTTTGCAGATGTCACCTCCCTGTCCCACCTGTGAGTATCTCCTGCCACTCCTCAGGGCTCAGGGCTGGATGCAGGCTCTGTAGACCTTTAAAAACTACTGGGCTGAGCTGGGCTTCCCTGGAGGGTGAGCTGCCTTCTCCCCTCTTCTCTGGGCTGGTACCTGCAACATGATTTGTTGGATAGTGCTGTGACCTGCTGCCCATGCTCAGATCCAGGTGTGCAGCTGAGTGTCCCAGTGCTGCTGGGATGTCGCTATGGTCTTAGGTGGATGTGGTGTGGGGTCCTTCCCCAACCCACTGGATCTCTGGGGTCCCCCAAGATGTAGGTCAAGCCATGCAAAGTAGTGTCACAGCTGTGGGTTGGCAGGGGCTGCTCTGACACACACCGGTGTGTTGTTAGCCTTCTGCCAGTGCACTTCCCCACAACAGCCCCCCAGTCTGTCACTGAGTATCCTCCTGCCAGTGGTGGTGTTTCAGCCCATCTTTGAGTGGGCCTGCACGCCAGGAGCACTGCCCTATACTCACCACCTGGGGCCAGGGTTTAACTTTGCTCACAGTGTCTTTTTGGTCCCCTGCCTGTCTCCTAATTAAGCTGTTCCCAGCTGCCTGCTCCTGGCATCCTGGGCGTCTCAGGCTGTTCCTTCAGTATGCAAAGAGCAGCTTGATACCCAGTCACAGCCGCCTTGTTTTTTGGGGACCAACACTGCTTGTTCTGCTCCAATTTTCCTTGGCTGTGCTGCCTTCACTGCAGACAGCTGGCACTGCCACTTCCCACAGGCTAAACTTTGCCACAGCCAGTGCTGTGGGTGCTGTAGGACCAGGTCAATCAGCCCCAGCAGATCTGCTGTCCCTACTGCCTCACCTCTGGGCTGCCATCTCCTTCTTTTGTCACACGTGTTGGTCACTGTCCCTCCATCACTGCTCACCTTTGCAGTCAAGGAGGGTTCAAAGAGACATCCAGGTCCTCCACCTGCCACATCATCCACTGCTTCCGTACCCTTCTCTGCTGTGGAGCAAAGCAACTCTCCATCCTCCTTCTCCTTTCCCAGAGCAATTCCTTGCTTTCCCCCAGTGCTGTCTGCACAATCTCTGGCAGTGACCCAGTGCTCATTCCCACCAGCCCACTCCCGTTCTCTGTCCTGCAAGCTTGTGCAGCAGAGCCCAGGCTGGCCCTGCAGCTCCCATGCAGGTTCTGTTGTTTCTGCATGGCCTCAGGGTACTTTGCCCAGTTTGCTGGCCCCAGGCAGCTTTGCCTGTGTACTGGAGAGGGACTGCCAAAAATTTCTGTGTGGGCAATGGAGGAGAGCCCCAGGGAAAAGAAGGAGTGCTGCATGGGCTGTGGGTCTGCAAGCAGGGTGGTCTAACTGGACAGCATTGTGGGGCTGTGTGTGACCCAGTCCTCCCATTGTGGGCAGCACTTCGGGTGTGTCCAGGAATGGAGGAGCACTGGTTTGCCAATCATGTGGCATCCCGGTCAAGTGATAGAGTTGTGCCCAGTTCCTTCTGTGTGGCCTCAGGTGCAATTTTGCCCCTCTCCTCGTGCAGAGCCATCGGGGCCAACCCCCTGTACTGCAGCTGCAACCTGCGCTGGCTCTCCAGCTGGGTCAAGACGGGGTACAAGGAGCCAGGCATTGCCCGCTGCGCTGGGCCCCCTGACATGGAAGGAAAGCTGCTGCTCACCACCCCTGCCAAGAAATTTGAGTGCCAAGGTGAGAGGTGCCCATGCTGTCTATCCATACCCTCCCATGGGCACCCAGCAGAGCAATGCTTTGTGAGTCTGGGTGGCTCCAGGATTTCATCTGTTGAGCTGCCTTGTGGAGGAGGGGGACCAGGTTGCTTCCATCCTCTTACGTGACTGGTGGCACTTCCCTGGTGACTGAGCAAACCTGTGGCTGTCCCATTGCCTGGTGCAAAGCCCCTTGGACGGGCTCAGCTCCCAGCAACACCAGAGGCTCTGCCCCTACATTGGTGCCCACAAAAGGACACGTCCTGATCACTCCTTGCACTGACAGTCATCTCCGTGCCTCCCATCCTACAGGCCCACCTGCCCTGAGTGTCCAGGCAAAGTGCAACCCCTGCCTCTCCAGCCCCTGTCAGAACCAGGGCACCTGCCACAATGACCCCCTTGGCTCCTACCGCTGCGCCTGTTCCAGTGGCTACAAGGTACCCCAGTGCATGGGGACATGTCCCTGCAGAGGGCAAGGGAGCAGAGCAGGGCCTCTGCCATGCCCCTGGGGCTTGCTGCCTGTGGGACCACCTACCCTCCCTGTGGCATCCTGCTGAGCGGGAGGGGGAGAGCTGGGCAGCTGCTGTGGCACCCTCCTCGCTCCCACCTTTCCATCCTTCCCCAGGGCCGTGACTGCGAGGTGGCACTCGGTGGCTGCTCCTCCAACCCCTGTGCCAACGGGGGGACCTGCCAACCTCAGGAGGGGGAAGGAGCTGGATTCAGGTGAGTGCTGGACAGAAACCCATGAAATGCAGATGTTTGGGCAGTAGCATGGGACCCTGGCCTCCCATGGAGAGAAGTTCTGGTAATTCCTTCACCTCCCACATGTTCCCTTGGGCATATAGCTGGGATATTGCATTTGCGTGGGAGCTCCAGCTCGTGTTGTCTGACTCCACTTTCCCATGCCTTCCAGCCCAAAAGGCTCCTAGGTGGAGGTCGGTGGGGAAAGAGGAGGGTACCATCACCACAGAAGGCAGGAGGTAGAGGGGTTTGGGACTGGGACTGGTTGTTGTGGTCCTGGAGTCGCTGCGGCTCCCTGTGGGGCTGCCTTACCCTCATACAACCCTCACTGCTCTGAATGCTTTAGGCCATTCTGGGAATCAGGTTGCAATTAGCAGCTGAAAATAGTTGGCAGGCTGGGGGTGAGGAGCTAGGCTGTGCAGCCCCTCCTGTGCTGAGAGGTCTCTCAGCCTGTTGTCGTGGCAACACAGCATCCTCGGGCAAGCTGTGCTGCCACCCACCCCTGTGCCCAGGGATTGGCAGGAGGACACCAAACCCAGCTCTTTGCCAGGGTCCTGTGGTGGTCATTTTGGGACAGCCACCCCAAAATGTTCTGTTTTGTTTTCCTCCTTGACACTGCCCCGGCCCCGTGGCAGGTGCCTGTGCCCAGTGGGCTTCGAGGGCCCGAGCTGCCACACCACCAGCGACCCCTGCAAGGAGCACAGCTGCGAGAATGGGGGCTCCTGTGTGCCCAGTGCCACCAACTACACCTGCCTTTGTCCTGCCCACTACACAGGTACCTGGAATGGGGGCTAGCCATCCCCAAATGGCACAGACCTGCTTCTACCCACCCATGAGGGCTGAATAGCTCCTCTGCCTGCTGCCTCAATGCCCATCGCCATGGGCTCTGGCTGGGCTCAGCTGTCTTGAGTGTGGGTACTCCCAGCTGAACCCCCACACCCTGGGATGCCCTCAGTGCCTGCCTCAGGCAGGATCTGCCTCCAGGGGAGGAGGACCCTGTGCCTGTGGGATGAAAGCTCTGGGCTTGGCATGCTCCCTGTCTTGAGCTGAGTCCCCCAGGGGTCCCCTCTGCCCCATGGGGACTGGGGCTGCTCCTCTGGTCCTGGAGCTGCTGGGCACCCCCTCTTCTGCCTTGCAGGGGAATTCTGTGAGCAGACACCCAATTTCTGCTCAGACGAGCTCAACCCCTGCCAGCATGACTCCACCTGCATCTCCACCAGCCAGGGGCCCAGGTGAGCCTCCTTCTCTCCAAACCACTTTCTCTGGCTGTCTGGGGGTGGCTAGATTTGCTTTCTGGGGACTGCAGTGAGGAGGCATGGAGAGGGGGGGTTACAAGGGGAGGAACAGGCACCCAGTGGTGCAAGGAGGAAGGGGCAGCCTCGAGCCCCCTGCCTGCCCCAGGTGTGAGTGTGCACCCGGCTATGTGGGGAGCAACTGCAGCGAGGACTTCGACGACTGCCAGGACCACCGGTGCCAGAACAACGCCCGCTGCCTGGATGAGGTGAATGGCTACTCCTGCCTCTGCACCGAGGGCTACAGGTACCACCAGGAAGACATGGGACACCTGGGCTAGTGGGGATGGTTACGTGTCACTGTGCAGAAGGGACAAGTCCTGGCTAGCAAGCCCGCCCATCCATCCATCCATCCATCCATCCATCCATCCATCCATCCATCCATCCATCCTCAGTGTGAGAGGGAGTGAGACTGGGAATGTGTGACTCTGGGGGTGGAGGCTGGGGGGAGCCCGCATCATTGAGGAGGGACCCCAAGGCACAGCTCAGTATCCAGGCATCCCTCTGATGCCAGTGTCTGGGAGAGCCTTCCCAGGGACCCCAAATCAGGGGCGTGCTGTCAGAGCCCTATGGGGCATTGGGCAGGGTGTAGGGCTCTTTCCCAGCCCCCAGCCCAGCAGCACCCTTGGCCCCACAGTGGCCAGCTCTGCGAGATGCCGCCCCACACCGCTGGCCAGCCTGGCCTCTGTGAGCGAGCTGAATGCCAGAACGGGGCCCCGTGTGTGGAGCGGGGTGCCCGTGCCCTGTGCCAGTGCCTGCCTGGCTTTGGTGGCCCCAAATGTGAGAAGCTGCTGAGCGTCAACTTTGTGGACCGTGACACATACCTGCAGTTCACTGACCTGCAAGACTGGCCCCGGGCCAATATCACCCTTCAGGTGAGGGCTAGGGGGGCGTGGGGACATTGAGGGATGGCACTGGGGGTCTGCCCCAGGGATGTGGGCTCCCACCTCTCTCTCTGGCAGGTCTCCACGGCTGAAGGCAATGGCATCCTGCTGTACAATGGTGACAGCGACCACATGGCTGTGGAGCTGTACCAGGGCCATGTGAGGGTCAGCTATGACCCTGGCACCCATCCCAGCTCGGCCATCTACAGGTACCTGGCACCCCTTCTCCACTCACTGGGGACCTCCACCCCCATTGCTTCGGCCTGGGGGCATCCTCGGTGACCCAGCCATCCCTGCCAGTGCTGAGACCATCAACGACGGGCAGTTCCACACCGTGGAGCTGGTGACCTTCGACCAGATGGTGAACCTGTCCATCGATGGTGGCAGCCCCATGACCATGGACAACTCGGGCAAGCACTACACGCTGAATAGTGAGGCTCCCCTCTACGTAGGAGGTAGGACAGGGACTGGGAGATGGAGGGCATGGGTGGCATCCTGGTGCGCTGATGGTCCTGCTCTCCCCAGGAATGCCTGTGGATGTCAACTCGGCTGCCTTCCGCCTCTGGCAGCTCCTCAATGGCACTAGCTTCCACGGATGCATCCGCAACCTCTACATCAACAATGAGCTGCAGGACTTCACCAAGACGCGGATGACGCCCGGGGTGGTGCCGGGCTGCGAGCCCTGCCGCAAGCTCTACTGCCTGCACGGCATCTGCCAGCCCTCGGGCGCCCAGGGCCCCGTGTGCCACTGCGAGCCTGGCTGGGACGGGCCCCACTGCGACCAGCCCCGCGGCGGTCCCTGCCAGGGGCACAAGTGAGTGCCCTTACCCCACTGGCTCCCACCCTGCCCTCTGGCTGGTTCCTGGTGCTGTCGTGTCAGTCCTGTGCCATCACAGTGGTGCCATGTCGTGCCGCTGCCCTGCTGTGCCACTAGCACTGAGTTGTGCCAGGCTGTTCTGTGCTGGTGCCATGCCAGAGCCACACCTGTGCCATTCCATGATGGCTGTACTGTACCAGGTGGTACAAGTGCAGTACAGTGCTGGTGCAGAGCCATGCTCGGTGCTGGTGGGCTGTGCATGCTGGTGCCACACCAGCAGGTCCTGACAGCGCTGTTTGCCCGCAGGTGTGTGCATGGGCTGTGCCTGCCTCTTGATGCCCTCTCCTACAGCTGCCAGTGCCATGAGGGCTACCAGGGCGCGCTCTGCAACCAGCCTGCCGAACCACCCGACCCCTGCCGCCACCAGCCCTGTGTCCATGGTCACTGCCACCTCACCCCAGGTGGCCAGCCCACCTGCGAGTGCCACGATGGCTACACCGGAGCCCTCTGTGACCAGGGTAGGTGCTGAGGAGGTGGGTGTCCAGGGAAGGCAGCCCCTTGCCCCCACACCAGGCTGACCATTGCTGTCCCACAGAGCCAGAGTGCCGCGGGGAGCCAGTGCGGGACTACCACCAGGTGCAGCGGGGCTATGCCATCTGCCAGACGACGCGGCCGGTGGCCTGGGTGGAATGCCGGGGGACCTGCGGCGGCCCTGACGCCAGCTGCTGCACCGGGCTGCGGCTGCGGCGCAGGAAATACGCCTTTGAATGCAGCAACGGTGCGACCTTTGTGGAGGAGGTGGAGAAGCCCAGCAAGTGTGGCTGCAGCCAGTGCCTGTGAGCAGCCACGGCCCTGCAGAGCCAGGGGGCTGGCGGGGAGACACCCCATGCCAAGGACCTCACTTTACACTGTGGGCATGGTGCTGCTCTCTGGGTGTTCCGAACTGCAGCTGCATCTGAGGAGCCCGGCAGAGGGTAGAGCTGGTGCATCTAGAAGATTGGGAAGGAAACAGAAAAAAAATAGAAAGAAAAAAAAAAAAAGAAAAAAACCCCCAAACAAAGCAAATGTGTAGATAGAGAATTTTTTTAAGAACTGCAGCTACACAGATATGTGGATATGGAATGGGCACCCTGCCCAGTTGCCCTGTCCTCTCCCTGTGGCATTCTGCCTTCCTGCCAGTGAAGCCCGACAGCCATGGAGGGCAGTGCCTGCATCCTGGGTGAGTCCCCTCCCTGGCACCCCTGTCCCTTGCATCAACCCAGCGATCTGAGGGCCTTTCCAACATGTGCAGCTGGAGGAGGGAGGCCTGCCATGGCAGAGCCTTGTGATCTATGGCAAGCCATGGCTTACAGTGGGCTGCGTGGTGTAGCCAGTGTCCTGCAGTCCTGGTGAGCCCAGACCTGGCTTCCCGGTCTCTCCTTCAGCAGCCCTGGTCTCTCTCCCTGCAGGGTGCTGTAGCCCTAAGTACCCCACATAATGTCCCCAGCTCTGTGGCCCCAGCCTGACCCTCTGGTGACACCCCCAGTGTGTGCATGCTGGCTGGGCTCTGCAGTGCATGGGCATGTCCAGCCCACTGTGGTCACATCAGGGCCACACTGGTGGAGCAGGACCAGGGCAGTGCCAGGCACACTGAATGGGGGACAGGCAGCAGTCCCTGTGACAGCAGCACAGATGTCCCTGAGGGTTCCAGTGCCAACCTGCCCTGTGCCATGGGGCCAGCACTATGTCATTCATGTGGAGAGGGCCCCAGATACCCCTGGCTCAGCCAGGTATCTCTGCTCAGAGGTGGGAGCTGTGTGAGCGCAGCACAGGAATCCCTTTTTCCAGGCTCTGTCATGGGCGAAGGTGCCCCTGTGTCCCAGTGACCCAGCCAGCAGGAGCAAGAGGCTGCTGGAGCTGGGATGCGGGTTTGCCATGCCCGTCACTGGGGCCTCAGTCCTGTGTGTGCCAAGTTGAAGAGGGTGAAGATGTCCAAACCTGCAAGCCTGGAGCCAACACCACTGCCAGGGAAGGACTCATCAGCTCTTGGACTCAAGTGCCCATACCCAGCATCCCTCCAAAGCCCACAGTGCCAGGGCATGTGCTGGCTGGTGTGGGAGCAGGGGCACACGGGGACCTCCTGCCAGGGTACTGCACGCACCCAACATCCAGAGCAGCATCACCTCTGCGACTGTGGGGGCCAAGGACAGCGGGGGCCCAGCCTGGGACACTGCACATGGCTGGACAGTGGAACACCACATCACCCTGGTGGACAGACTCATCCCAGAGCTGCAGTCCTGGGTCTCTCCATCACACCGCTCCAGCACTTTGGTTTCAGGTCTGCACTGCCAGCTGTGGCCGGGCTCCAGGCACCTCCACTGGATACACCCAGCTCTGCAGGTGCTGTCCCCATCCCTGCTCACCACTGGCATCCAGGGCGTCTCCACCACCACGGGGATGTGTTTCTGCCACAAATGCCCTCTCCATGGGAGCTCCTCTGCCACACAGAGGAGCTGGGATGCGTCTCATTTTGCCTGTGGCCCGCCCGGGGCTTGGTTGTGTTGTGTTTCTGTTCTTGCTGTACGCTAACCGCTAAAGTATCTCTTTATACAGAATACTTACAGATTCTAATATATATTTGTATTTCATTTTGTTATAGTATTTTTATATGTTTGGGGTCAACAAATGATGTTTTCTTTTTGTTTACAGATGCTACTGGGCAGGAAAATGACAGTGGCTTTGTTTGGCCCGTGGGGTTTGTGTGTGTCACTATTGAAGACGCTGGTTTGTACTAGGCTGGCGAGGGAGGCGCTGGGCATCCTTCCGCTGGCAGAGGCTGTATTGTTTTAGGAGGTGTTTGGTATTGTCTATGTTGTCTTCCATGTGAACATGACATTTATTCATTCAGAGGCTTGGCCTCTTCTTTCCTGCTGGGGAGAAGGGAGAAGCTGGTGCTTGGGAGCTGCTGAGAGTGTGAGGAGGTGGCACAGGATGGAAAGAGTTGGTTGTGCCTTGGGGGATGATTTCCTACTCCTGGAGCAGCCCTGGCCAATGCATTGCCCCCATGGTGCAGGGACAAGCAGCCAGGGTTATCCATGCAATGCCTTGCAAAAGCTGCCATCACTGCCAGGGTCTTGCACGTGGGAAGCTGAAGGGCCGGTGCCTGCTGTGGGGATGGAATGGCTCCAGGGGAAACGGGGCACTTGTAGCTCTCTAGGGAAGGGTAGAGGGGGCCTGGGCAGCAGTCCCCAGGACCACCAAGAGGTTGCACTGTTGGTGCCACAAACATAAGTCTGCCACAGCTCAGGCACTGGTATGGGAGCACTGAAACCGCACACAGGCATTTATATCCTGCTCCATAGGGAGGGGGTGGCAGTTGGAGGGTGCCAGCCTGCGGTGCTCTACCTCGTGCACTCACTCACCTTCAGTCTTCCCCACTTATCACACCAAACAAACATTGATATCAAAGAAACGTTTAATAAGCTGCAATAAAATACGGACCTTTAGAAAGCTCATAGGGTGAATACTGACAGTGAGGAAGAAAAGAAAAGAAAACAAGGTGGTGGGAATCCTTGAGGAGTTCAGATCTGAGTCAGGGACCTTTTACCTGGAACAAGAACACAACTTTTTCCATAGGCTAGGATGAAATAAAAGACAGGAGCACAGAGTTCACAAAATGTCAACATTTAGAGAATCGATACATATTCAAAGTTCAAATGACCCAGCTCTTATAGCTATACATATTGATTTAAAGCAACTTAATATAATTTTATTTTCTTTCTTTTTTTTATATATACACTTTCAAAGGTTTGTCAGGTGAGGTATGTAAACATTATCTAATGGAAACTCCTCTCCACATTTCCAACCGAGAATTCACAGCAGACAGTTCATTTTCCCAACTTGTGGCGCAGTACTTCCCACTCCCTACACCAACTGGGAATGCCATCCCAAGCCACGGCTCTCCCAGGTGCAGTCACCAGCTCCTCCTTCCCACTGCTGGTCTGTACAGTTCACATTGCTTGGGCTCAAACATACAGTACCGGACAGGAGGAATTTCAGCTCAGTGTCTAAAATTCATATAGAAACAAACAGAGAAACAAAACTCTCCCAGGGAAGCAGACACAGATGAAGGAAAAACATTTACCATCAGGGTGGAGATATTCAAATATTCAAATGTTTTACATCCTAAGAAAAAAATTACTGTGTGTTTCCTTTTTTCCTTTTTTTTTTGTTTGTCTTTTTTTACACACCTGTTCCAAGGGTGAAGGAAGTGTGGGACTGGTGAAGGGTCCTGCAGGGCTGGAACCCAGCAGCACCCCTCACTCCATCCTCCAAAGTCAGAGACCCATCATCATAAAAGCAGATCCTGCTGATACTGCCCCACACAGACAGCTGGACTGGAAGGTCAGAGCCAGCCACACTTCCAGGCAAAAAGGGGTTAACAAAGAAAAAAAAAAAACCTAAACCCACTTAAGCAAAAATTACCAAATGACCTCAAACCTCCTAGAAGGAGAATTAAAATTACAGAATGATTAGCAAATGAGCAAATGACCTTCTGGAGCCAGCCCTAGGACTAGCAGCGACAGCGGTGAGCTCCCTTGGGTCACCCGTACCCAAAAAGGCAATAATTCACTAGTGGGAGTGTGCTACCAGCAACTACCTACCCTACCCCGGTGGTTTTGGGGGGTTCCTTGGGGGTGACAGCATCCCCCACTTTCTGCATGCCTGGGGACACCTCCTTGAGTACCTCCAGGTCAAGAGACCCCCCCAAGCCATGCTAGACTGAGCGGGAGCAGGGTTATTCCCACCTGGCCCTGAGCCCCGAGAGCCCCTGCCATCACAGCAGACATTATTACTACAAATCTTATTGCTTGCAGTGCCCCCTGTCCTGGGGAACAGCCATCCTGGCCGGCCATGGGAGCTCACAGCCTCCCTGGGGACCGTGGCCATCGGCCAGGCCTGACATCATCAAAACGAGATGAAGAGAGTTAATGCTTCAGCTCTGACGTGACAAAAAATCCAAACTGAACACCACCATCACCACCCCCCACCCGGCCCCATCCCATCCCATCCCCCCACGCATCGCCAGCCCTTTGGTTGCGGCACGCTGGGCAATACAGCCCCACCCACCGACACACCAGTCAACGAGAACTTGTGGAAAGCCCATGAAATAAATATTTAAAAAACCTATTTACAATATTAGATCTGTGAGCATGAAGTGAGAGAAAAATGCTTTTTCCTGCCCCAAAAAGCTTAAAAAGTAGGTTAGCATCCTGCTGCCTAGCACAACACTATCTTACATGGCACCTACACATAATATATATTCACATTTCATTTTAAAATTAGGTACTCTTACAAACAGACTTAGAAAACATTGGCTAGCAATACAGCCCGTGGGACCGCCTGGCCTCCAGACCCATGTCACAAATGCTGGCCGGCTGCATCCCAGCTCCTTCGGCTGCCCCAAAGCTGCCAACGTGCCCTGAATCAAAACCGCCAGCTGCCCTCTGCTGCCCTTCGGGGAGAAGGTGGAAGTGCTCGTGAGAGAGAGGGCTTGTCTGCGGGGAGGGGAGCAGGGAGGATGGGGACTGTGATTTCTGCTAAGCCTAGGGGTGAGCTTAATACAAACAAGAACTCCTGAGAACATCTTAGAACAGATGGATTCATTTCACAACCACCAAGCTGAAGGATGGGCCAAATGGATGCTACAACACACGGGGAGGGGGGGAACACACGTGACACGGGGACATCATAGCCTTGTGGTTTGCTCAAAAAACCTACTGCTACAAGAAAATCTCCAGTGGCATTCCCTGTCAAGGAGGAGCCTATCCCCGTCTTGCTCCTGGGCTGTCCAGGCATACAGCCCAAGGATGCAGACCCAAGTACACCTTGGCTGGGGCTCAGCCCTCTTCCCCCGGCATGACTGCTGATGGTGGAAAGGTGAGAGCCCAACCTGGATGGCCACCCACACCTCCATGCTGCCCCAGGCACTACCTGTACCCATGGAAGGTTGGGAATCACAGCTTTCTCAGTCACCTTCAACTGGGAATGCACTTGTTAGGCTGAAAGTTTATGAGCTGGAGAGAAAAAGTGTCCATCAGCAAATCTTAAAAACAGGGCACCAGTATAACTGATTGCATGTCCATTTCCTGGGAGGTTACTAGGAGCTGGCAGAGCTTTTGGAAACATCAGCATTTCCAGAGGGGCCACAAGACCAGCTGGGACACGGGCTGGGCTGCGGCTTTGCTCATCTGCACACCAGCAAAAAATGGTGTGGGCATGCAGCCAGCCTGCTCAGTCCAGCCCTGCATGGCACCCCAGCACTGAAGGGACAGGGGTGAAGAGAGCAGCAGGAACAATTTCATCCTGCTCTCACAGCTCATGGACCTTGATGAGCAATGCAGCAGAAAGTCTGTCAGAAACATCAGCACCGACTGGTCAGCTCTTCAGAGAAGTTTTGCTGCAAATCTGTCTCCCTGACTGGCTGGCAGGTGACTACAGAAACCCCACTGCACAGAGTGAACACTGGCAAACAGGACCTTGCCAGGGATGAGTAAGTGATGAATATAAATATGTGCACACCTTGGGTACATATCACACACCCTGTCAGCAAGGAAACCCATTCCAGGGTTGGCCTTGCTTAACAAGATACTAACAGCTACGGGTAGGAGGAGCCATCCAGGGCTCCAATGCTCTTGCTACAGAACCAACATAAGTTTTAACTCTGAGCTCGGCAAACGCAGCTCCTCCCAGTGGTTAATTAAGATGGACGGATTCTGAACATGTGAAGTGTGAAGACCCAGAGCTGCTGACGACAACAGAGAGAGACAAATGAGAGAGGGGGGCTGGCAGCAGAGGGACAGTGAGGACATCTGTGGAGGTGCAGAGCTAAGAGGATGCTGCTCCTCGTTCATGGACCAGGGTGCATGATGGAGACTAGTTTCAATAAGATGAGAAAGTAGCCAGCAAGAAAAGCCAAAGCAACAGAAAGAGATCTGCTTTGTGGGTTGTAGTACTTGAAATCCAGAGCTGAAGAAGTAGAGCAGGGAGCTGTGGGGTAGCCCAGGGGAACAGGAGCGCAATGAGGCTGTGGATCTGAGGATGGCACTGTGGTAGTGCCAGTGGGCAACTCTGTGCCTGTAGCACATGGAAACACACTCCATGTCCATGTGGAATAAGGTACTAAATCATGTTGCTTATTTTCTTCCATTCATTAAGCTCATCTGCAGCTCCCTGTGCATCCCTTGCTTGATGTAAGAGCCACATTTATTGGTAACAGACTGCTCTGAAGCAGGGGCTGTGCCTCAGCAGCACACGTCACCACTGCCTGTCAGGGACACTGCCGGGAAGCTCAGCGTTCTGATCCCACCACTGCCTAAGCCAAGCAGTGCACACTGAGCTGGGACAGATGCCCAGAAGCTGCTCCACTCCAGCACCAATGACACCTGCTGTCCCCCAACCTTGCCATGCTCCAGCCAATCTGTGCTGGTGAAGCCCCAGGGTGCACAAAGGCATCCAGGACACTGGAACAGCAGCACCCCATCTAGAAAGACTCTTTCCACTTGCTTTGTACAGGTTTTTTTTCCTAATGAGTTTCTTGCTCCCAAAGCACAGAAGATAGGCCTGCATTTACCATTTATCAGCAGCTAAAAAATGAGAGAAGAGAGAGGGAAAGCCTCAAGGAGGTGCTTGGTGACCAGTGCAGGCGCTTCAGGAGTGAAGGTGAAGGATGGGGAGAGGGGATTTGCTGCAGGGGAATGGCACGAGCAGCAAAGGTAAGAGGTGTGCTCACACCTACACCTGGCCCAGAGGAAGGAGAGGAAATCTGGGCCCATGTGGCTGGGCCCCAGCCAGAGACTAGAGAAGGACCATAAGTAAGGATGGAGAAGCAAGAGGGAAAGACACCCTGCAAAAGAGGTACAGATCAGTCACTTAACTGCCATCAGTGCCCTCCTGCCTTACACCTCTCTTGAAACGCTTTTAAATCTTTTCTGATGGAATGTTTGACATATTTAATGCATGCAGTAAAAATTAAAGTAATAGATAACTTCATATTAATCTGTACAGGGACTGACAGGCTAGATTTAATCACTTCCTACCTGTTCAGAGAGTTAACTTACTCTAGCACAATTCAAAGGAAAGGCAAAGGATTTTTTTTTTTAATCAGCCATTTCACAGGAAGAGAAAAATGTGCCGCAGCATTGTGAGTGTCAATGCTTGGGAAAGGGAGTACCTCCAAGAGAGCCAGAGGTGTTTTGTGAAGGGAGTGCAAATCAAACACCTGGTTTCATCCTCTGTACTAAAGGAGTACAATGAAAGATTTTAACACAATTATCTGCCTTTCACCTCCCACCCCCAGGCTTTGAGATCTGGGGTTCAATGCCAACCATGAAAAGCAGTTCCCTTTGCAGCCAATCCTCTTCCAGCATCTGCTCCAAGGGCCAGCATCTCTTGAATTCATGGGCTGCACCAGAGCCTTGCTCTCATCAGGGACAAGCAGCTGAGCAAGGACCAACAGGGCAGCTGTTAAAGGTCTGGCAGCCTCAGGGTCCACACAGTGCCCTGACAGGCACTGCTGCTTTATGTCTGGAAGGAGACTGGCATTGGGATTCCTGCAAGTGGACTCTGCAATGGGAAAGTGAAGCCATGGGGATGCAATGGTTGAACAGGGACCTTACCTTGGCACAGACCACAGCCCTCCCCAGCTGCTGGTCATCTCTGCCCAGCAGAACCAGCACAGCCGCGCACTCTGTGCACTTCTAACAGGTTTTTCTAAGAAAACACAGGCACTATGACCCTGTTCTGTGACACAAGCAAGGACAAACCTCCCGCACCTTGCTGGTAAAAGGCTGAAATGCAAATTATGGTAAAAAATTAACACAGGCCAATCCCTTATCCCAACCTTATTTCAACTGCAAATCCTGGCTTCAGAGAGCACTAGGCAAGATGTGCACAAAAGCACAACGTGAGGGCCAGATTCCCTTCCTGCAGAGCACCAACATCAGGAACTCAAGCCCTTAAAAAGGGAAAGATTCAACCTTCAGCGAAGCACTGCAGAAAAGCTTTGCCATCAGAGACCACAGAAATCACCACAAGGACAAGGAAATAGGAGAAGGAAGTCTGTCCAAAAGCAGAGCATGGCAAGACCGGTTCATCCCTGAAGCCAGCAAGAAAAAAGACAGACACAGCCCAGCACGCCCAGCTGGCAGCAGTGGGTGTGGCAGCCTGGTACCCGGCGCCCCCAGGGCATCTCCTCATCCTGAGCGGGCCCTCCCCAGCCACGGGCTGTGCACCGAGGAGCAGGCAGCCATCAGCAGTACACACACCAGTAGCTACTTCACATTCTCATGCAGGTAACAGCCTGAGACACCAGCAACTGCTACCAGCGAACCAACAACGGACAGACTCGCCTTTCTCTCCCTTAGCGATGCGAAATGGTTTTGGTTTTCCTTTAAATGCCACTAAGAAGACAGACAGAAGGAGGACTCTGAAAGAAAGGGAAATGTTTGTGTGCACCCAAAGGCTGACAAAAGCTACTTCATGTGCACGAAGGTGGTTTTCTTTCTGCTACAGTACAAGTGCTTGTGCCTCAAGTATAAAACGCAAGCCTCCAAATCACACAGACGAGCTTCTTATTTTTATTTTTAAAGTGATAAATAAGGCACTGTACTTTTAACAAAAACTGCCTGGTTCTAAGTTTAAAAGAACCCAAGGAACGTTCAAACTGCAGAAACTTCCTTCTGAACAGCAGAGCCAGACAGACCAACCTCTTCTCTGTCCAAGACACATCTGCTGATGCCTAAAATCATGGGCGTTTATCCTTTAACTGAGGATTTTTAAAGGCTTGCTACAGCTTATAAAAGCAGCTTTAGTTAATGCATGGTAAAGGGTTACTACTATACATCAGTTTTGTACATGGCTACCGGTTCTTTGCTATTTCGGGTCCAGTCGTGAGCGTTTGCTGTGCGAACAGTCCACTTTTGCCCTTAACTTCCTCTTGCCCTGAGACACACTGTTCTCCTGCATCTTCTTCATGGACCTTGTCAAGGTCTTCCCACTGCTGTGCTTCTTGTTGGCCATCTTCTGTGACCGTGTGGAGGACTCCCCCAGGGGCTTCTGTTTTGGGGACTTGGAGAGCTCCTCATGACTGGGAGGCAGCACGGCCCGTCTGCTCGTGTTCTCCTTGCCCTTCCGCATGGGGAGCCGCATCTTCTCCAGCTGCTTTTTCGGGACTCTCTTCTCTTTCAGAGACATTTTTCTGGCCAGTTTATTGCTCCTCTCCATGGCAGTCTGCTTTCGGGTGGCGGGAGATTTCACGCTGACCTCTGAATGCTTTATTTTACCAGCCTTCTTGGCAGGCAGCTTGTCCTTGGTGGAAGAGCTGGATCGCTCTTGGGTGCTCCCGCTCTCCTTCAGCATCTTCTTCTTCTTGCTGAGCTGGAGGTCGACTTTGGGCAAGGGGTCCTCTTGGGACCTGCTTTTCCCCTTCCGCCCCTTCCCCGTTCCATCCACTGAGGGAGATTTAGCAGGAAAGGCAGCTGCTTTGATCTGCAAGGCCAGCTTTGGAGACATCAGGGGGTTGATGCACACACTCTTCCGGCTCTGCTTGCTCTCCAGGGACAGATGGTCCCCTGGGCCATCACTCCGCTTCTCTGCCTTCACCACGCGCTGCTGGGCTCGCAGCTTGCCCCGAAGATTGGAGTACTTGCGCAGGATCCTGGTGCTGGCCTGCGTGGGCAAGCTGAGGGCAGGCTGGATGGTTTTGTCCTCACTCAGCTCCTTGGTGCTGGCATCAGTGGGAGATGTCTGGCTGGGAGTGGTGGCTTCTTCAACCTCTGCTTTCTCAGCATTCTCACGAATTTTGGCCCAAAGCTTTTGGTTCTTCAGGTTATTCCGAGCCGGGGTAGTGGCAGCGAACTTCTTGAGATGTTTTTTCAAACGTTCAGCTTGTAGTGAGCTGGGGTAGAGACTAGAGGAAGAATATTTCTGCATGGGGACTTTCATGGGGGGAATCTCCCCTGGGAGACGGGTGTTGAGTTTCTTCACAATCACTAGAGACCTGGTTTCAGTTGTCTCCAGAAACCACTGGCATATGTCAGACAGCTTAAAGGCCTTCATAAACAGCATCTGCACAGGAGAAAGCTTCTGCACTTCCAGTGAGCCTCTGCTTTTCCGTGTTCTTTTCTTGCTTTTCCAAATCTCTTTCAGTTTGTCGGCTTTGTTCTTTACCTTGGGGGTTGGCTGGACCTCCTTCTCCAGCTGAATCCAGCCCTTCTGGATTTTCATGTACTGAGTGTTGAACTCGGCAATGAGCTCCTGGTTTTCCTCTTCAGCACACCACTCCATGAACTTTGGTTTGCTGTCAGCCATGTCTATGTCCTCTAGTGTTGGGCAGTCATCATTCCCTGAACTGTGTTCATCCCTCAGTTTGGGGATTGCTTGCATAGACTCCTTCCCTGGTGTGTTCTTTTTTGCACTGTCTACAGGTGAGGGTGCATGTCGTAAGTTATAAAACTGCAGAGCAACCTTTTTATGCTTTGCAGTTTTTGCTGGAAGATGCTTGCTTCCACCTCTGCTGCTGGGACACAGAGGCAAATTGGTCACCAGCTCATAGTTCACTGGCTTGCCCAGATCCCTGACACTGTCAGAGCTCTCTTTGTCCTTTGCACTAGCATTGACTGGTTTCACATCCACTTGCTCAGCATCATTTGCAGGAACACTGTTCTCTGGAGGGAGGGTAATATTTTTCTTCTCAGAATCAGCCTGGACGCTGATTTCCAGCATCTCACCCTGTTGACTTTGGCTGCTGTCAGCAGAGGAGTCATCTTTAGAGGAATTTTCTCCCTCTGCAGCAGTCTCTTTTGCTAAGATGCTTTTACAGGTTTGTCTGGTAGTGACACCATTCTCCTCGCCTGGCTGCTGCCCAGTGATGCTCTCTGGAGCCTGGCCAATGCCTGGCTCTTCGCTGGTTTTGAGCAGCACATTGGGGAAGCAGTCACTGGGGAAGTGCATGGATGCTGCCTCATCCAGCTGCACTTCTCTCTTGAACCGCTTAGCACCAGGGCTCTTGGAGAGTTTGATCTGAAGGCAAGTAAGCTGCCCAGAGCTGGAAGAACCAGAGTCCTCAGCACTGCCCTCAGCAGGTGATGGGGATCGTTGGCTTCGGAGACACCGGTCCGATGCCACTAGTGCTCTCCTGCCTTTCTTCCGCTTCTTGTCTAGACTGTCTTTGGAAGAGACAGAGTCTGAACTGTTTGGGTCGGGTGGCATTTCCCCTTCAGTGGGTTCTTTTTCACCTGCTGAGCTGTTATTCTGCATTGCCTCTACTTCCAAGATTTTGGGGAGGGGTGTGCTGATGAGCACAGCATCCTCTTGCTCAAGAGGGCTGTCACCCATGACCGATGATTCGGCTTCTGGTTGAGCATCTATGCTTTTGTTCACATCCCCACACTGCAAAGTGGCAGGGGGCTCCAGGGGGCTCTTCCCATCCATGGAGGCAGGGGGCTCATCAGGAGTCTGCGAGCATGGAGAGCATGTGGAAGGCTCTGCCAGACACTGCTCACAGAGCTCAGCATCCCCTGAACCTGGAAGCTGGGCAGGATCACAGGGCAGAGGTGTTGTGTCTGTAGCAGCAGAGGGCTGTGAGGAGGACTTTGGCTCTGGACTGGCAGGGAGGTCTGGAATAGTTTGTATGTCAGAGCCTGGACAACCTTCCTCCTCACCGTGTGCTTTTGAGACTGAAGAGGCAGCAATATCAGCAGCCTGCCTGCTGCTGCTGCCATCCCCAGAGGAGCCCAGGCTACTGCCAGCCTCCCAGGTGACAGTGCCTCCCACTGTGGCACTGAGGGGAGGTGACTCCCCTCCTTCAGCAGGAGGGGAGCCAGGTGGCGGTGAGCTGGCCAAGCTGTCCTCTTTCTGGGGGCTGGGTGGAGCAGAGAGGGAGAAGAACGGCATGGCCACAGCAGCTTCCCTTGACCGTAGTGCTCGGGTATCCCGGAGCTGCACAGAGCCCAGCTCAGCTCTCTCTTTCGTTTCTCGGCTCGCTGGTGCCACTTTAGCCAGGAGCCTCAGGGAAACCCTTTTCTCACCCTCCCGTCCTGCCCCTGCAGACCCCTCCACCGAGAGCACCAGGGGTGGCTTTGCACTTACGAGGGCCTCTGTTCGCAGTGCCGGGCTGCTCGCCCTCTCCTCCGCCCGGGAGCTCTTAACCAGCGTGCGGACAGTGGGGAGCTCGCAGCACTCCCCATTGAAGAAATAGCCGCGGGTGCTCTTCCTCGCCGTCCTGCGGGACGACACCAGCCGCTGGGCCTCGAAATGGCACTCGGTGATGGGCTGGCTGATGTACACCACATCGCACTGGTTGTCATAGTCATTGATCCTCAGCCCCGATGCCTTCTTGCTCTTCCGAGAGGATCTGAGGGAGGCTGCCTTGGCGCGGGGGTGCCCGCCGGGGGGCCGGTGGGCGGCTGGCATGGCGCCAGTGGGCAGCCAGCCCTCTTTGGACTTGTCGAGCATGCCCTTGTCAGGTGGGTGCAGCTGGCAGCCTGCCTTGCCCTTGGCCATGGCATGCAGGTGGTTTTCTTGCTTTGGTCTCACATCTTGTTCTTTTGCATCTAAGTCCTGGTGCAAAGATGATTTTGAGCTGCATTGCAAAGTGTTCTCTTTGTCGGCTCTGCGAGGGGGTGTCACTGCAAAGCCAGGATCCCAGGACTCCTCTGGGAGAGCCCTAAAAGAGCTCTTTTGGGACCCCAGACAGCTGTCTAAGCTGTCCTCACTGCCATTCACATTTGCCACTTTGACTGAGATATAACCTTCCATGAGAGTCTTACCTGCTAGCTGCTCTTTATTATCCTCACAGTTCCTGATACCGGCTTCTTGTTCATGTTCAGCAGCTTGCTGCCCTTCCAGGCTCTTTGTGGCATGATGGAAATTCAAGGAGGAAGAGTTCAACGTGCTGAGGTATGCTTGGGTGGGGCTATCCTTTGGACTAGCAGAGCGAAGCCTGGTGATGGGGAGCTCACAGAAGTCCCTTCTCAAAGCAGGACTGGAGTTCTCTGCTCTGTCCACAGACTTCAGTTCCACTGGCTGCTTCAGGGCTTGTCCCGTAGCATGCAGGGGGCCATCAGCCCCTGACTGTCCTAGGTCCAATGTAGAAGGGAGCTTTGATTCAGTACAAGTAGCACCCTTATCCTGATTTTCAGTGCTTCGCTGGCTACAACCAGAGCCACAAGTAGAGGCCTCCATGCTCTCAGATTCAGATAACTGCTGGCCGTCAGAGTCTGGTTGTACTTCAGTGTATATGTCGTTTAGCACACGAATGAACTGCTTCTGGTGATGTGTACACAGTCTGACCATAAATTTTTCCAGTGGAGACTTCGGCTGATTGTTAGAGTCTATTGCTATTGTCTCTGCTGGATCCTCACTAGAGAGACAAAGAGAGAAGCAGTCAGTAATATGTCCTAGGGAATATTAGTTTATGCTGCAAAACCAGAATAACCCCTCTCCTCCCAGTCAGGCACACCACTTGCCTGACCTCCAGGTGAGATCAAGCATTCTGTTTTTCTGGGGCTGTGCATGCTTCAGTCCCAGCATGCACACTTACATGTGGACATTGCTGGCAGGACACAGACTGCACTTTTGTTTGTCTGCCACTGCCAGAGCACTCATAATTACACCTCTGCCTAGGACATTCCAGTGTGTAGGCACCATGTCACATGTTCAAAGCAAACCGAAAAAGAATCAGATTTAGTATCTGCATGGCACCTGGTGTGGAAGGCCCAGCATTTCTAGGATGGCTGCATACCTCTGCTCCCTCACTCTGCACTGCCAAGCAGTGTGGGAGCAGAGCAGCATCCCAGCTGGGCATCCAGATGCCAGGAATCTTCAGTTACTTTAAGTCTTAAAATTCTGCTTACACCTCAGTAGCAGAAGATGGGTCTGGGGCCAAACTGAGCAGATCTGAGCCTCTTCTGTAGTCAGCACAGAAATTCTGGTGAGCTCCCAGCCTGCAGGACATGCAGGCAGCAATGCACCCTGTGTGGTGTCCTGCCGTTGGCACTGACCTTTGATTAGCTGCCATTTAATGAAGCGTTGCTGCAGCTGATGGGCTGTCAGCACACACTGGTTGTGCAGAAAAGTGGGCTTCTACAGCACAGGGTCACTGCCACAGCTAGCGCTCAAACCCAGGCCATTATCAGATACCTGCTTGGCAGAGGCAATTAATTAGGACTTACTGGTGGAGAGGTTAGGGGATAATTACCCAGTTGTTTGCATGAATGCATCATGAGTGCCATGCCAGGTGCTGTTATCGAGACCATATCTGTTCCCAACGGCAGCACAGGCAACTCCCACCCAGTCCTGACCACGCCGAGAGGGCCCCACGTCTTGGCACCCACACTGCCTGACACAGGATCTTTACCAGTAACCTAGGGTTGCTTTGCAGCAACACTTGCACTTTGCACCTCCTGGCCTTGTACTGGAGGAGTGAAAGTCCTTTCTCCCCCTACAGCCTTTCTCTGCCTGCCCCCTCCACCAGCATCAGACACAGACCTCACTCACTCAGCTGGGTCAAGGGGGGGCAACGCTTAGCAAAGAGTTCAGGGACAGGGTGGAGAAAAGCAGCTTCATCTGGAGTGGGTTTTCCCTCTCCATGCTGCCAGGCACAGGGCTCAACAGGTGAATGAGGAGGAAGAGCTCCAGTTTGGAGGAGCCATCAGCAGAGAAATGGAGAAGGGAAAGCCAGTGGCCAGAGCCAGCCGCTCTCAGTGGCATCAGGCACACCGGAGCCTACCCTGGGCCGCCCTCACCTGCTCCTTACCTACTGCTCGCTGGCTGCTTTCTTTGAACTGACACGCACCAGGGAGGCACCTCCAGTACCCTGATTCCCAGGGCTGGTGGGCAGGGAGAGACACCTGGGCCACTTCAGGCTCTGGGCTGGCCAGGTCTCCTCTTTGCCCAGAAATGCCAGGCTGCAGCCAAGCCTGCCCTGAGCTGCTTTGCTTTCCAGTTTGCCCAGGCACAACGTGTTTTACACGTAATGAGGCTTTGCCTCTCAAGCCAGGACTTTCAGTTTCCTTAAAGGCTTCTTAGGCAGGGTTTTCCTGAAACCACCTGGAAAGGCTGAGCCAGCTCAGCTTGCCGAATGTGTCCCAACACCTCCAGAACATACTCCCGGAGTTAGCAATAAACAACGTACCTGGAGACTGCTTTACTACACCCAGGTGAGAAAAACGCCCTCCAGCAATCGTCTGAACTGGTCCTACCTGGCGCTGCGATGGCTTTCAATTTGGAACGCCTGGGCTTAGTTTAAATAAAAATACTCAGGTACAACCTGGCCCCTCTCCAGAGCCCTGTATGGGAAGGGTTATGTCAGCCAGGATCTCTTACACAGGCCCAGCTCCTCCCCTCGCTCTGCTGAATAACAAAAGGGGATAAAAAAAACCTTTCAACCCCCTGGGCTTGAAGCAGGGGGCTTTTTGAAGAGGCAGAGCTCAGCGTAATCTTTTTTCCACCTTTGCAAAGAGGGCGGTGACTCCTCTTACCTACTCACAAGCCCAGCTCTGAAGAGAAGCAGCCATCTTCCCCAGGGAAGACTGAATTTCTACCGACAGCAGCAGAGGTGGGGTCCTGCCCTGGCCCCCCCACTGCCATGCTGCCTGGGCAGCTGTGGGAAGGGGTTGTGCTGGCAAAACAGCCACATCACTCCTTGCTGGGGCACCTTCGGGTGCTGCACTCCATGGCTGCAAAGGAAGAATCCACGGCATAGGCAAAGCGATTGCCCGGGTGGGTGGCAAGAAAGGAAAGGAAAGACTGGGTGATGCCTGATGAGGAGGAGGAGGCTGCAAACCTGTGTGGAGAGCCCCTGGTCTGGGAGAAGGGACCAAAATGGCTGGGCACTGTCCTTTCCTGCCTTGCAGCCGTGATGCCGAGCACAGCCAGCTGCAGGTCACGCCTGCTTTGCAGAGATGTGTGGGATGGAAGAGGCTCATGTCCTGCTTGTATGGCAGAGGGGACCTTGGCTCCCTGATCCTGAAGGTTCCAGCAGCATTTCTGCCTCGCCTTTCACCTAGTTTCTTCCTCTGAAGTGTGGCTGAGGCCTTTGTGCTCATTGTCACCTCATTTGCCCTACTGTACTCCAAGGAGACAATCACAGATACACAGAGCTTGTCAAGCTATAAATTTAAAAAACAGAGATAAATATTTTTCCTGCTTGATAAAGGAAATAAATCCATTCAGTTTTGATGCCCTTTCTACTTAGAAGACCCATCTCGCACTCAGTGATACAGTTGACCTGGCACATTGTATTCAGGTGTCACGCCACCTCAGCTCAAAGACAGGCTGCAACTTCTCACCTTGAGCTCATCTGCTCCTTCTCCAGTCCATCCCTGTTTGGGTACTGCAGGCAGCATCACCTTATTCTGGGTGTCTAAGGATAACCTTTGGGCAGAGCTTTCACTGCTACCTGCAGTGAAAAGGTTCTGAGGGTGGCTAGGTCCCAACTCTGTCCTTCCTGTCCCTGTGTCCCAAGGGTGCTGAGCTGCAGCCTGTGCCTCTCCATCCCCAGATCTCCCAGACACAGAGTTCTGTGCTCCCTGGGACCTGCTAATCTGTGTGCCTTGGTACCTATCCAGCATTTCCCACTATTCCTGTCTGTTCTGGCTATCACTAATAAGTAAAACATGCCCATGGGCATTCTCTTTTGAGGCAGCTGATGGATGCAGGATTGCCCGCATGCTCCCTACTTATGGCAGTTTTGGAGAAGAGCTTGTTTCTGGCTCACATGTAAGAGTAGAGTTATATCAAGTGCCCCACATTTTTAAGCAGAGTTGCTTATGGACAGTACAAACTGCTGCAGAGAAACTATTTTTTTAATGTGGCTTATCAGAATAGAGAAGAGGTGAGGTGACTGCAGAGCTGAAGTGTCTTTCCAGGGCAAGATGCCGGGAGCAAACATGTTCCTCAGCCTGGCAAAAGCACAATGGGAGCTGAAGACTGACTGGTAAACAGAGCATGGGAACTGGGAACATGGTTTTGAACAGGAGGAAAAATTACTCTCAGGAGGCAGCCAGTCCTGCCTCTGAAGAGACAGGCAGGCATAGTCCTGCTTTTTGGGAGATACAGGACAGCCCCACAGAAGCTGCTGGACTGGAAAGACAAGGAAGGGAGCCCAGGGCTGCCCATCCCACCTACAGCCTTCTCCTTGGTGCCTGTACTCACCCCTTCCCACAAGGCTTGGCCCAGGTTTCTCCTAGGTTTGGGTGTGCATGAGGAATGAGCCATCTCTCTCAAGGGCTGGAAAAGCCACAAGCCAAAAGGAGATTCACAATTGAGAGACAATCTGGGGTCCCTCTATGCCTGTAGCCAAGCTGTAGGTGCAGTCATAAACCTGTATGGGGTCTCCAGAAGGACTGACTGCAATGGGAGAGACAGCCCACCTGTCAGTGAGCTTTCCTGCAGAGCCTGGGACTCGGCAGGTCTGCCCTTTCTGCCCACCAGCCTCGAATGCTGCCTTCCCAAGGCTGCAGCTGCTGGATCTCCTCTGTTCCTGTGCCTCAACACCCTCCTTCCAGCCCCACTGCATACATTACCTTGGGACAGCAGAAGACAACCCCAGTGTCCCAAGTGAATTCTATCACTCACTACCTCCCAGCCCTTCTGGATTTCCTGGGGCAGCCCTGTTCTCTTCCCCTTCCCTGCCTGCCACAGAAGGTGTCAGAGGCATCAAGGGGCAGGAGCTGTCAGAGGCACAAGCGGAGCTGTTGCTACGCAACCCCGGCGGTGCAGCAATTAATGCTGGGGAAAACGTGCTGCGCTCTGAAGCTATTTGCATAGCTGCGTGCTGCAATACATTTGTTTGCATTGTGCCTCCACTGTTTAGTGGAGTTTAAAGTCAACCCTCCCCCAGCTCTTGGTGGAGGGGACCTGGGGCTTCCAACAAAGGCCACGCGGTTGGGGATGAAGGGGCTGGGGGAAGGCAGAGGTTTGTCAGTCCGTAACACCTACAGGCTGCACAGATGAGGATTTACAGCATGGAGAGGAAGGGCCAAGTTATCTGTGTTTCTCCCTGCACAGCCTGAGGAGCTTTTCCCAGCTCCTGCAGTGCCCCCAGCCCACTGGTGAGATTGCCATATCTCTTCCTTCCTGTTGTACGAGGGTGATGCTGTGCTTGCTCTGCTTGTGAATGCCATAAAAAAAGTTTTAGGGGCAGCCCAGCCCCTAAATATACTATATATAGAATATACTTCTATAGTGTATTTGGGTAGTAAGCAAATGGAGAAGAAAGAATGGGAGAAAGAAATCAGCTGGTTCATACCAACCTACCTGGGAAGCCAGTCTCCGAAAACCTGTCAATTGCCAACTGCAATCTTCTGCCTTTCCCACCCCAAGTTTTTCACTATAAAACTTGAAGCCTGTACTCTTTTTAGGTTTCCTTTTTAGCCCTTGAACATTGGTTTGATTGATTATAAGTTTACAGGTATGTTTTGTACCTCAGAGGCACAAGAAGCAGCAGCAGAACAAAAGTTCAAGGCTAAGTGTTTCTGTTCCTTTCAGACCACTCTAAGCACCAGGATTATAGTTCTGTAAAAGAAACAAAACATAGCTATAAACTTATAAAATCCAGTTCAGTACTTTTACAGGGATGACCTTTCCCTTCCCTCTCCTGCTTCCAGACAGCTGACTTTGTGCCAGTTGGCAGAGAGGTGCCCTGCACCACCCAAAATCAGAGGTACCACTTGAGTACCTACCAAGCTGAGGAGTGTCTTGGAAACCTGACTAAAAGCAGGTCAAAACCCAAAAGATTTGAGAAATGTGGATGACTAAGAAGAAAGACTAACTGGTGAGCAATGCCCTCCATCAGCTGAACTCAAAACACTGACCATGCCCACTGGAGCCCAAGGTCTGAGGCAGCGTCTCACCGCTCTTGGGTGGCACCTCCAGCCCTGCTGGTTTCAACCACTTAATTTATTTTTCAGGGTGGGTGGAAATGCCTTTTTGAGGGGTTGCAAAGAAAGAACAGCCTCTTAAAGGGGACCTGCTCACTGCTGGCAGTCAGGTGAGCTGACCCCAGCCCCAGGGCGCAGTGAATCCTGCATGCTAAGTGTGTGCTTGGAAGGGGCTGTGCTGTGGCGTCCCAAGGACAGGCTTGCTTTGCCTGTGCTGGAGGGCTGCATGCAGAGATCTTACCCAGCAGAAGGGGGAAATGGGTTCTCTGCCAGTCCCAGTTCAGACTTTTGGAATGGCCATGCAAAAGCAAACATGCTGGGAAAGGCGTGGGGCCATCTAACTGTGCTCAAACCCATCTCCACTCACAGCTGCAGCACAGACCTCATGCCTTGAGAGGTGCAGGATGTGCTTCCTTCTGCTGGCACAAGGGATGTCCCCTTAAAGGGGACGAGCAAATCAGCCATGGGCACCAATAGTGTAAGCCACTGAAGCAAGATTTTCTGGAGCTCATCTTTCAAAGCCCCAGTTAAAAGGCTGACACTGGATGCACCAGTTTAAATGCCTGTATTTCAATCCTCAGAAATATGCCTGGCACCTCACACTCCCCACACAGATGAATGAGTCCCTTCACACCTCTGTGGGTGCTACAGTAATTCTCTCTCACTGCACTGAAAAAAATAGAAAAGCAGCATGCAAAGAGCTGTGGCTCCACATAACAGCTAGGAAGGAGAAAAAGCATTCTCCTTCTCTAAATTAAAAGCTGAAGTTGTGCAAAGCACAGCCAAAATTACTATGGAAATATTGCTGCCAGGTTCTCAAGGCCCCTGAATTTACACTGTCCTTGGTGACGCACATGGGGATGGACTGAGCTTGTATTTCAACTGAAAAGTAGGAAGAAACAAGTTATAGGTGGTTTTTGTTTGGCTGGGCTTTTTGTCAGCTGCATGTATTCATCAACGTATCCAGGTTGTACAATCAGCCTACTGACTGGACAAATAACAGACATCCATTACAGATTCAGACTTTTAACCCTTCAGAGTAGTGTCTTTTATTTTATTTATTTTTTAAACTAGTTAAACATTAAAAATCACTTCTCCCCACCTGTAACCAAATACAAATCAAACAAACCAAAGTTGGTTTTATATTAAAAAAACCCAATAGCATCCTCAAATAAGTTTTGCTTTTTTATATTCTTCTCATAACTTTCTTGACTCCCACCTTCCCCAAAACCCAATTGTATTCTATAGTAGTTTATCATCACTGTGATACTTTTAATATAATATTTAATGACTAATTAAATTTTTTACCACTGAGCTATTGTTTTAAAACCAAGGGAAATTTATCATGTTAGAAATACTATTCTACATACTAACTTTCGATTTTACAATTTTTCCAGAATTGTCCTTGCTAATTTTTCTAATTACCAAGATCATTTGGGATCTTCCCTTTAAGGAAAAAAAAAAAAATTACCATGACTGTTCCTTTCTGAGGTAGTACCCAGAATCTTTGCTGAGCTAGGTGCTCCAAAAGGATAGATAGCACCAGAAGACCAGAATAGATAGAAAAACAGACAGCACCAGAAGACAGATAACAAAAGCATGCAGGGCAAAAAAAAAAAAAAAAAAAAGTTCTTACAATGATTTTCACGGCTTTGCACGTTTTAAAAAAAGCAGCACCCAGTTAAGAGAAGGGAGAATGAACCACAGGGACTGTGGAGTAGGGAGGGATGCCCTGAGTATCTTTAACCATCCCAGGAAGATAAACTGGCTCTGGACCTGAGGTGACACAGGTGTATGGCCTCTCCCCTGCTCTGCGTCCATCGCTGTCAGTTCCTGTCTGTCCTGCAGCACACTGGGGACAAAGCTCTCTCTTCCCAAACTTCAGACATGCACACACAGGTCTGCTGGAGTCACTGCAACTGCAGAGGTTCAACAACTAGCAAACTCCCACTGAAGGGGCACTCATCTGCAGTAAATGAGGGCTTGTGACAAGGATCATTGTGCTGTGAGAAATTCCACCTTTCCTTCCAAAGCTGAACGTACACTGAAAGGTGGAAGAAATCTCAAATGCATTGGACACCCTCCCCTAAGACCTTCCTGGACCCAGCTCCAACAGACACATTGCCATGCTCAGCTACAGCCTACTTCAAGGATTTCAAATTCTGCAATTATCCAGATTGTGTTTTTTTCCCAAAGTGGAGATGAAAAACCAAATGCAGGAGCTTGGTAGAGCACTCGTTAGAGCAAACCACACTCAGCACAGCCCGGCTGCCAAAGCTTGGGAGGGGCCAGTGGAGACATCTGGAGAGGAGAGGGTATCCTGGGTGTAATTAACAGATGTTGGGGGATATGACCCCATTTCAGATAACCTGGAGATTCAGATAATTGGGCCTCAGATAATCAAGGCCACATTGTTAATAGAAAGAGTATCACAATTCCTAACGGCAGCGCTCCCCACGTGCCAACGCCACCCCTCCTTGCACGGGAATGCCTGGTGAAATAGGAATTAGCTATTTGATACATGTCCATACTCTCTGTCAGCTGCTGGGCTGAGCAGCAAAGCCTGTTTCTGATGCACCACTTTGGCTGGCTGCTTGGGAAATAGGTTAAGGCAGAGATGTGGATTGCAGCCCTGGATGCCTGGGGACAAGGCTGTCTCAGAGCTGACGGGCTAGGTAAGCTCTATTTTGAAAGTGGGTTAATTTAGCTGCCATTCAACTACCATTAAATGATGTAGGTTAATTTTATAGTCAGATAACTATTAAGAAACCAAAACATAAGGCAGGAAATGTCTCTGTGCATACCAGTGAGGAGAGATTTCCTCTGCGCTAATGCATACCCCTCCCCTTCAGCTCAAACCTCTCATCCTTCCATTTCTGCACATTCCTCACATCATCTTTTTTTTTTTTAACCCTTGTCATTACACACTCTTGTCCTTCCTCCCTCTCTTAAGAGAGTCTATTCTTCCTCTCAAAAATTCACCTTGATATCCTGGCCCACAATTATTTTTCTCCCTTGTTTATATTGTCACACATCGCAGTGCTAGAGGAAGACTAACAAATCCAAACCACATCTGACCCTGGCAGACGTCCACTAAGAAAGGCTCTATCTTCCCCCACACAGCCAGTATTTGTGCAGCATCAAGTGGTAAATTGAGGTAGGGAGCTACACCTTGCTTAGTATGTAACATTCCATCACTACTAATACACCCAGTTTACTTCAGGGGTATTTACTATATTTAAAGCCTCCTCAACTGGCATTTTACCCTTTGTAAATGGATGCTGCAGTTGAAATGTACTTTATCTCTGTGCGATTTTCCTTTCCACAGCATAATGATCGGTATTGTTTGTTTCTTATACTGGTGACAAAACCCATCAATTGCTGGTTTGTCAAAAAAGGAAAAATAAAATGAAAAAAATCATCAACAACAGCTTATGCCAGCAAAGGAACAGATCCTTTGGAAAAAGCAGAGGTGACTCATCACTCCTCACGCGCAGCAAGGAAGAAGCAAGCATCACAGCCCTGCAGATCCCCCCTGAGATGCCTCCACAGATTGCCTCCCTCTGACTTCTGTGCTTTCCTGGTCCCTCCATCAGGAAAATGAGTCCCTAACTTTCACAGAGAAAGCCAAAGTGATGATGACCCCTCAGCACATGCTGCCCATCAAACTAATCGCAGATCTCCTCTACTGCAGACATTTTTTATCATATTAACAGTAAGTGCACTATGCAAGCCCTGAGAGCTCACAGAAATGAACTCACACTTAACCACGCAGCTGTAATGACACAACAATGCTAATGGGATGTTGGCATTTGCACTGTGCTTTTTATGACCAGAGGAATACAGAACAGGACTGTACCCAGAAATCACAGCTAAACCACCTCTGAAAAATCCTCCTCACAGCAACTCAGATGTTCAGATAGTGACACCAGAGCCCAAACAATGCACATCATAAGAATTCTGACCCACAGAAGGCTGACTGCCAAATTCCCTGTTGTCCAGCTGAGGCCTTGCTACTCTGATAAATCTTGCAATGGAAGTCTTTTTTTTTTGTTCATGAGACATAAAAGAACAGATGAAAAAGCCAAAACCCAACCCCCATCAATCTGCTCCTTGCCAGCACTAAGGCACTACCTTTGTCATTTTGTTTTTAAGCTTTATAATTATTATTCTATTACAATATTGCATTATATAACTATTATTCCAAATTCAATGATATAATTGAGTGCAGAGCATATTTCTTTTAAATCCTGAGTTACGTTATTTTTCCTTTTATCAATTAGAAATCCAGTCTACACTCAAGCAAAAGTAAAGACACCAACATAAGGACAGGTATGTGCAAGGTGGCTAGAACTGAAGAGCAGATGAGTGGTCACCTTTACCAAACACACTTGTGTCTGTTAGAGAAAAGCCAATACAGGGCCTGAAACAGGAGCAAAAATCTACCTGCTTTTGAGCATGAGCAGCAAAGCTCACATTAGCTAGATAGACATTTAGTGAGCAGTAAGGTCAGGCAGCTGCCACCACGGCCCGACCACAACTTAATTAGTAACAACCACACTTCAGGTACCAAGTAAGCTTGTTTAGCTTTTGCACCTTGAGCTGATGTTTGATGGGTAGAAACAAGAAAAAAACTTGTAGTTCTGTACAAACAGAGTGAGTGTATTTTCCATGATAGCCTCTTATGCAAAACCAGAATCCTACTAGGTCTTTTTTCACTGTCTCCTTTCAAAATCAAAGATTTTGTTCTAAACCCTTGGTAACACCTCATATACAGCTAGTTGCTTTAAAGGCCTGAAAGGAATCTGAGGAAGACACCATGTGTGACCACAGTGCACCTGAAAACACAAAAAAACTATAACACCACCTTCACCTGAAAGGGGAACGTGGTGGAAACTAGTGCATCCTCCAAACAACCACCTCAGGCTTAGATTACAGCAAGGGACCCAGCACAAATATTGGCTGTGTGTATGAAAAACGCCTTCACATGTGCAGGGAAGCTGTTTGGCTGCTCCTAGTGTCAGGTGTTCCCTGAAGTCCCAGAGTAACTCAACAATGAGTGTTAGGGCCTTCCTCTAAAGCTCAAGGAGAAGAAAGGCTCGACTTTAAGAAAGGAAACCATAAAAGCTCTTTTCAAAGTTAGGAATGTCATTCCAAATGAGTTAAGCAAGCCCCATACTTTAATAGCTAGGCAGGAGGGATCTGGGACATGAGACAATGGAATCTTGGTGCACACCAGCAAAAAAAGAATTCCAAACCTGAGCAGGTGTAACCTATTTAGCACTGTAATTTTTACAGGCGGTTTGCTGATAATCCTGTACAGACAAACCACTCCTCCTGTCAGCACACGGCTTGCTGATCTGCACCTGGAGCAGGAGCCCAGCAAAGGCAGGCAAGCAAGCTGTGACCAAGCCAGCCTTGGAAACCACAGCCAGGGAGACAAGGCAGGAGCCGCACAGCAACAGACGCACTGCAGGCTCGGGTACAGGCAACAGCTGAAGCCTCTGCCCCATCCCTCGTGGTGTTAATGTGAGGGCTGGGTGGGTTACAGTCCAGGACTCCGGTCAGCTCCTTAGGGGGATGCAGCTGTATTTTCATACAGGCAACTTTTGTATGTTCAGACAGCAGTGATTGTAGTTCTGTGCTCTGAAGTATACCTTAAGCACTTCTAATTTTAGTTGAGCTTTTAAACAACTCCTGGAAATCTGAGCTGTAGCCATCTCATACGAAAATCTGCCTTTTAGTTAAGTGTGCTGGGAACAGACTCCTGCAGAGCTGCGAGACACCTGCAGAGGAGGAGGCAGCAAGAGAAGATTTTTAGAAGTTCTATTTCAAATGTGATCTGTAATTTTGAAACATTCAAAGTGAAAAACAAGATGCAATTGTTTTGTGTTCCCTCTTCATGATACCAAAAGGGAGCTTTTAAAGATTGTGTTGTCTGCGGTTTTCAAGTAGGTGGGTAAGAAAGAACTTAATTAATTCATAATTCATAGGTGTGAAGTCATTCACATTTCTTTTGATTTTCCTACTAGACAGTTGAGAACACCTTGGATTTCAAGTTACAGAGTCTGCATCAAATGTACCAGATCAGAGGAAACAGCACTCTCACAAACTGGGATCCTTCCAGCATCGTAACATCTACTAAAGTGTCTTAAAAATAATTACATTAAAAAGATCAACTTTCTCTTTAATGTCTTTTCCATCTTCATTGTATCAAAATCCATAATCCTAGATTTACCCTAACACTTCAACCTCAGTTTTTTGAAATTGCTTTTCATCTGTAGCTCTGTTCCTCTGTGTATGAATCATATTCCTAAACAGGTCCAAGACTTCCAGTTAAAACCTCCATTCAGCCAGTACCCTTGTTTGGGCATCTGCCAGAGCAGAGTTGGCAGATTAAGAAAATAGTGATTTGCTGAAGTATCTTTCTGAAACAGGATTTAAATCCTCCCCATCCCCCAGACCCACTTTTGTCATGCCTCTAGGAAATTGGAGCTCAGCATGCTCAGGCAGGAAAGCCGCTGGTGATCTGTCTCACTGCAGACACCAGAGCAAGCTCTGCACTGGTGCTGTTTGAGGAGCCACACCACAAGGGCTCGGCTTTGGTTACATGGGAAGGTGAAACTCATGCTTAGAAATTCCCTTAATTAAACCAGCTTCATTCACAAAAATTAAGCTTATTTCCAGCTCAGATCCTTCATGCTGAGCTCAGGGAGTTGCCTCCTTACAGGTTTAGTTTAAATGCCAAATCTTTCAGGTGCACTTGAAGCTGAAGCTTCCTGCTGTTCCCCTCCCAGCAGCTCTTACTTCCACAGAGGAACAATGAGCTGAGTCTCTCATTCCACACCTGAGGGAGGATCTGCATTGTAGCAAGTGACCCAGGTGTATGTGGGGGTACAGTCCACAGGTATTCCACAAAGGAACTGTTACTTCAGAAGGTGATCAGATATGCTCCTGCAGGTACAAAAGAGGCAGCTGCCTCTTCCAGTAACAGACTGAGCAGCTCAAAACCCACCCTGAGTCCAAACAAGCTGAAGAAAATTAGCAGGTGACTTTTAAAGCTGTGTAACAGGGCTAATTATGTTTCTTTTCTACTTTTATAAGAGACAACAGCATGGAAGCTTCTTTCTGGGTCTGGGTGCAACATCTTGTGAAATCTTGTCATGATACAGGAAACAGCTTTTAAAAGAAGAAATCAAGACTGCGCTCATTTAAGTTTGAACAATTTCATCTTAGCAGTGCGAGACCATCAGCAAGTTCTTCAGGAAAAGCAGAAAAACGTGGTATTTCTGATAATCGCAGGACTAAAAGTGTCAATTAAAAATGTTCTGGGACAAGCCTGCACAGTGTAATGCATCCTAAAGAATGGCAGATGGGAATATGGTTCATCACTTTCAAAGGCTATTTTCATAGATTTGACAGATGTATTCAGACAAAGAGAAAAAAAATATGATAAATGATAGTTTACTGCACGAGGCTTTCAAGCTATTTACACATAAAAACTCACTATTCCTGAATAAGTGTAAGATGTAGTCTCTAGTTAAACCAAGTTTTTTACTTCAGAGAAATTTGCCTGGTAAAGCTAAACCAATGACAGCACCCAATTACCATTTTGCTTTTTGTTTTAATATCGGCATTAGTATACAAGAAATACCATAATTAGTACGTAATGTAACAGTTATTTAATGATTTTAAAAAACAAAAAAGGCACTGAAAAATTCAGACCCTAATTTACCTACTTTTCAATAGCACATGCTAGGAAAGGCAATTTCTCAGGAGGAAAGAAACCTGGGCTAGATACTGTGCAGCATTATGAATTTTCCTAAAGATAGGAAATCCCTATGCATCACTCTCAAAATCATCCTAGAACTGAACACAAAGGTTAGCAGAAATGCCTAAACTCACGTGGGTTCCATTATACACCACTTAGTGTAACCTACTTTTTAGTATTCAGCATTTCGGTATCAATAATGCATAACGTCAAAAGTCGTTCAACCCAAAGTACAGGCACGAGAAAGCAAACGTGGATCTTGGAGAAGGGCCGGCTGCAGTGTGGTGTCACTGCTGGATTTGCCTCGTGCCCCCATGCAGAGGGACAGCAAGATGGAGTTGCTGGAGCTTTCCCTGTGCTAATGGGGAGCTGGGGAAGAAGAGCAGAGAAAATAAAAGCTGCAGAGAAAACAAAAGCAACACCAGTGCCTTGGTGGGCAGCCAAGCAAGGTGCCTGTGCCTGGTGACGTGTGCTCCAGTACAAAGCTCTGCTGCCCAAACCGGTGCTCTGCCCGCTGCCACCCCACAGCCCAAAACCGACCCCCACGCGGCTCTGGCCACGTTTTCACCACTGCTGTGCCTAGCTTGGCTCATTACTGAGTGCTCAGTGAACATCACTACACCACCTTTTATTTTCCCTCCTGAGAGGTTGGTTGTTCTTCGCTGGATAAATTATTTACCATTAAGGAAATTAAGGTGGCCAATAGGGAAGCACAAATTAAGAGTACGGGAGTTCATGAGACCGGGCTGCTATGAGACAGCGTTTCAGCTTTCACATGAATTCCCTACCCAGCTGCTAAAGCAGCTTTACCATCAATCCTATTTAGGGCAAGAACCCAACAGAGTATGGAGATTCCAAAGCTCAGTCCTTCAGCCAGAAATTGCTTTACCTTCTATTTTCACTTCCTCCCCTGCTTCTCCCCCCTTGTGATAGTTTCCATCTCATATCCTTGGGCTACTAGTAACAAGCATTTAGAAAGCACATTAGGAACAACAGAATTGGAACCCCTTGAAGTTTTTCACAACAAAATTTATTAGAAGAATAGTGGTTTTGAAAAGTCTAGCATCCAGTGAAAACTACCATACACAACGTTACAGCTGGGAATGTGTTTCCAAAATGACATGGTCAAATAATACAATGGAGCCATTAAATCTTACACATGCACAACAAGAGAATTAGCGCTTTGACATACAATGCAAAAAATAAATGGACCACATGAAATAAAAATTTAAAAGTACTTATCACATACATTAAGACACAGCTTATTTAGTCCAGTCAAAAAATCAGAACTGCATTAAAAAAATTAATGTAGTGCAATCAAACCAAAAACCTTAATTTGTGATCATAAGTGCTCTACTACATAAAACATTGATCATAGCAAGGAACAAAAAATTCAAATCACACAGTACAAAAAAAATCTGTAAATAAATATAAACTACAGTACAAGAGAAATATTAAATTATACAATTCCGTCAAACTGTAAACAGTATATTGAAATGAGGTCCATAAGAGTAAAGGGGGGGGTTCCTGTTTTTTTTTCCCATGACACTTGAACTTCTAGAGGTCAGAGAGAAATGCCATTTTCCATACTCTTCAAAGACTATGGGTTACATAAATAGAAAGAGAAGACTTTTTAGATGTAAAGTGTCAAATAATAAAGCAGAGGTGTTGCTGACTTGCAACTGCCAACAGATCACCATGAAGGCAGAACAGCAGATTTTAGTTTCAGGCCTGGCCTCCAGGTGAGCACAGCACAGAAGCCTGGCACTGCAGGTGTTCGGTGAAAAGTGCTCAGCCTTGGAAAGGAGGCACCTTGTGAGCTCTGGTCCTACCCAGGAGCTGGAAATAATTATGGACAACCTGGACCTCTGCTGATTATCTGACAGGTTTACACGCTTGTCATACAAACACCAACTTTGGCAGAACAATTACTAATAAACTCAAAGCACTCCCGGCCCATTGGTTTCCATCACAGTGGCCAGTGCACAGAATTCTCTAAGGACATTGCATAACTAGAGTGTAGAGGTCAGACAGCCAAGGACCCGTGCTTGAGGTTAGAAGTAGTTATGGTGAGAGAGAAGCAAGAGCCACGTTAAGAAGCTGCCTCTGCTGTTCACAGAAGCAGCTGGGAATGTATTTCATTTTTAGCTGCGCTGGCTAGTAGTGGCATTTTAAAATATATAAGTTTAAGATAACATATATACTATATATGTATATAATATAATACATATTATATAATATACATAGGAATTTCTTACAATACATACCAGGAACCCCCACGCGATCTGCTCAGTAGTAATAACTGAATATACAGAATGCCACTATAAGTGTCTGAGGCACTGTGTGCTGGAGAGTAAATATGCAGCTTTAAAATCCGTTTGGCTGAGTTATACCTGGATACCTGAACTGAGTTTTAAGTTGACATTCATCAAGGATGTGCTATCAGCACGTCAAAAGAAAAGCAAAACAAAATACAAGTCACTGCTAGGTTTAAGAAGAGAGTACAAGTACCTGAATTGAGTGAGGATAGTGTGTAAACTGTCCCTGAGGGTTTTTAAACAGTGTGTGTACAAGTTGGATTCCTAAGAACATTAGTTTAAACTTACACTGCGGACTGATAAAATACCAATGTCTGACAATTTAACAAGTGGAGGTTAAAAAGAGTTATGAGCAAACACTCAAAACATTTTATACATTTTAAAGCAGCAGTAAGCTGCTGTAAGCATACATCCCATCAGTACAAGCAACACGTGGGACTCAGATAAAGGTTTCTATTTGCAAAAAGCCCATCATATATCGATAAGTAAAGAATATTCACCTGCTAAATTAGAATGCACCTAGTTACAGACTAGCAATTCAAGATTAAGTTTTTAATCAAATACTTTGCTATACTTTGCTATTACATACTAAAATTCCTTAAGCTCACTAATGCTGGTATTCTAATCTATTTTTTTTAAATGTTCCCCCTTCATTTAAGAAATATACCATTCCACAACTTAAACATTAAGATCCATTTTCAGTCCTCAGATGTAAAAAGCATGTCAATGAGTTTATATTAAAAATTTACACGGTAAAAAGGCTTGAATTTCAGCCAGAGATTCTAAATACTACTCATTCCCTGAAGGCATAAGGGAGAAAGAATCCCTACCCATTTTTCTTGTGATATAGTTTTCAAACTGAACATTAAACAATGGTCCAAAATGTTTTTTTCAGTTTGGGAAACTTCCCTTCCCTACCCATCATCCCAGATTCCCAATGTTAAGCCCTGAAATGGCCTACTGAAATGATCAGTTAAAAATACCAGGCATGTATATATACATCCCCTGCCTGAACTCCAGAATATTTTGTTGTACTAGTCTTTAAAAGACAGATTAATATCCCAAGAAACCTTGTGATCTGACCTGACAAGCTGTTCATGATCCTAGATTGTATATTTGAAGTATTTCATAACCTGAAGACCAGATTTAATTAAGACTCTGGCATTGTAACAGAGAAAGTGCTGCAGTTATTTATCCCTTTTCTGGTACTTTAGAATAGGTCAGACAAGTGCTTTTTATAGTTTACATGTTTTCACGCAGGCATAAAAAGTATTATCTGCAAAACTATTTGAGAAATGTAGCACCAAGTAATTGATAAACTGTTTAAGTAGCTCTAGTAGTATCCTCATTATTTCTGAGTAGGAAAAAAATATTAAGATAAACTGTGCTAGGTGATGATGAGAGAAATTGTTTTTGACGTTAACTTTTCCTGCTCCAGTCAAAATGAAGCCTGTGTCCTAATCCCTGCTCTGTAAGGTAGTTATCATCTTGAGTCCTCCTAAATTATACTTACCAATTCAGTAGAGACAAGCACAGGGGCACCGGCGGGGATGTTGCTGTTTTTAAGAAGGTAAATTAAATGCCCTGGACAGTCTAAAAAAAAAATCCTCCTTTCTAGTACATCACCCAGGAAAATTGATTTTGCAACTGGGTAGAGAGATTTTTGTAAGGATTAAATAAAGCTCTCTTAATATGAAGGTTTTTTTATGACAATACCTGAATATAGGCATAATTCAGTAGAACATGAGGTCCAAAACTACTGTTGTAATACTGGTTTAGAGACTTGGCCCCAATCAAAGAAAGAACAGGAGAGAGAGAGAGAGAGATGGACACTGGAATGCTCTAAGTACTTAACAGCTTTTTCTGGTGTACGTGAAGTGGATCTACAGATGATTTTGAGTTTGTAATATCTCTCTGCCTAGTGGTCATCGCAGTGCACTGTGTTTATACACTGGATAATCTGAAATGAGTTACTATAGTGGCTACTTTATCTGCTACATTCATCAGAACTGCATACAACTAGCAGTGCAGATTTTCAGGTTTCTCAAGGTTCCAATTACTGAATTTTCAATACAATTCAAGATCAAGTAGAAACCTTTATAGTACCAAAACAAGTCTCAAAATTATTTTCTTACAGCTTTCTAAAACAATATTAGCCAACATTATGTACTGATGCCAAGAAAAAGCAACATTGACCTAGACTGAAATTACATTTAGTTTCTGAAACATTTGTGGGGAATACCTAGAGGTTTCTGATCCTCATGAAAATGAGGGAAACAACCCTTCCCATCCTACTTCTAACATTTGGCAGAGAATTTAAGCTATTTAAAATATTGTGATAAATCTTTCAGTAAGGTTAGTAATTTCGCCTTCGTAAGATTTTGGACTGCAGTAAGAGTATGCATTCTTATACTGAAGAGTTCAAATTTTATCTTCACTGAAGAAAGAGGTCTTTACATTACAGATGCAGCCATACTATTTTTGAGAAAAAAAGGGAACAGTAGAGTGCTCCCTTCACTCCTTGGACACTGTGTTCTTCTCCTAAGACTCAAGGACATCTTAAGAGCATTACTTGAAAGTAAACTGGAAAGAAACACATGGCAATTCCAGTTTTGCCTGTATAACAATTGTTGCAGATGATACAAAAAGCAATTCAATCAGAACTAAAAAGTTGTTTCACAAAGCTTACTCAACCCTAAAGCCGCTAAATCACTTTGCCAGCTCCCATGAATTTCCAGGGAAAGGCAATGTACTCTTGAGTACTCATGAAAGAAATATTTAGATGCAAATGTTGGCCTGCCACAAGACAAAGCACAGACTATTCCCTGTCTGCTCTTACCCAGTCTAAACACAAATGCAGTTACATCCTGTGTTTAGGAATATCCTCCAGTGGTGGAAAGTTCTGCAAAAAAGGTTGTGCAGGAGTTGCAAGAGAACACCGAAGCTGAACATGTTCCCTTACTGAAGGCATTATCCTATGTGTGCCCCTGCATTGTTAAAAATATTTTTTTCTCCAACTGCCAAAAAAGTTCAGAGTTTGAATTCAGGTCTAGCAGTAGGGTTGGTAATGCAAACATCAAGTTATGAGTTCTGCAACAAAAAAGAAAGTAAAGGCATACCTGTATTGCTTATGCAGCAACTTCTCCTGTGCAACAGGGAAAAAATGAGAAATTCTAAAGGAAACTGTCTCGAACCTTTAGAAAAAAATTCAGGGAATGACTGGAAAATAAATAATCTTTAGACAGAAATAAAAATGAGTCCAGAAACGTGTCCCTACAATATCTAACTGGAAACGTTCAACTCTATAGCTGTACTCAAGCATTACAGCCACAATAATGCCTACAACACTGTGGAATGAGGATCCAGCTGGCTGAAAGTGAGGTAATAGTTTGTAATAGGTCAGAGTTCTAAAAAAGCACTTTTACATCTTACAAATCCAAATGAAAAAAAAAAAAAAAAAAAAAAAAAGGACACATTTCATACATGTTGGGCTTTCCCACCAGAACTGTACGATAATTAACTCCACACCAGGACCCCTACCACACTAAGCCTTACTCATCTTCAATTATATGCTGCAGCAAAGATTTACCAAGCGACACCTAAACTTCAGTACAATATGAAACTTCGATTCTTAAAACTTTATACACACAAAATATAAAATTACTTTTCTAGGATGGGGTAGGGGAGGGGGATTCTCCTTCATGGTACTTGGACTGAAAAACTAGTTTTCAGAGACTGCCACAAATATAATTCACAGTTTCTTGCTGTCAGGCTTTTTCAGCTACATCAACGTAGTACACAACAATACTGTTAAGTCCAATAACTACATTGGATGGACATTCTCGGGAATAAGAGAAAACTAGTGACAAAAAATACCCGAAAGGTCTCCTCCTAACAACGTCTCGATTTGTACAGGGTTGCAGTTTGTCTATGTTACACGTTAATGCGATCTCACAAGAGCAGCAGGAGAAGGCTTTAAAATCTTTCTCCTGTCCAAGTGATCCAAGTAACATAAGCATCCACTTACCAGAAATAAGATGAGAAACAAGGCTTTTGTTACAAAGACCGCAGTGAACCACACCTTCCCACACCAAAATATGGTCAACCAGGGATTTTGGCCATGCAAACTGCTGGTCAGCAGAAAATTAAGCATGCTAATGGACAAACATTAATTCCAATCATATATTTAAAATGATCCCAAATACTACTAGTTAGCTACACTGAAAGCGCCTGCAAAATATATGTAGTGAAAAATGAAACAAAATATTAGTGATCACTGCAGCACTTAGAGTGATACTAGTCTTAAGTGATGAATCACCTCAGAAAAAATATGTTAGATGGGATTTCGAAACAAAAAAGTAACATTAAAAGGTGCACCTGAATATTACAGACTAAATTTACAAAACCTACAATAAGGTAAAATATATATCTTTTGAATATTCAGCAGCTTTTTTTTAAATTTGTTTTTATTTTTTGAGAGGCTCATGAAATTTTAAAAAGGGACCACTAACTAATCTCAACCATGCTTCACAAAACAATAATGGCTATTTCATATTGCAGTTACCAATGTAATGCAATTAGTGCTTAAAAAATAATCTACACTTTTTCTTTTTTTTCCTTTTTAAACAGAGACCTTTGGAGGAAATATGGTTGTTCAAAAGCTTCTCGAAAAAGAAAGATTACCTGAATATTAAGTTATCACAGATCAAGTGTTGTGTTTAAAAGCTTTGCAGTTATGAGTATTACAATCTTCAGGTCTCAGGACATTTAAACTGAGAAAGTTACGTGTTTGGTTTGTTGTTGTTTTTTTTTTTTTTTTAATCCACTTCCTAACCAAAGCAAATAAAGAGTACTCAACTTCTCACTATCTATTTACAATTCTTAGCCTACAGTCTGAAATGACAAGACAAATTCTCCTTTAAAACTGCAGCATTAAAGGGTAGGCACACCATTCTTCTGCTGCACGATTGTCACCCACTTAAACATACACATACAAAATATTTAGGTTAGTAAAATGAGCACTCCACGTACACTACAGTGACAAGTTTTATAAAACTCAACTCATGTTTCTTAAATAAGGACAACTGCAAAAGGTTAAACCTCTCTCAAGAGTAAAACTGTGTTACTTTTTTTTTTTTAACTTGCAACAAACTTTCTACCATAACCTCCAACAGCAGATGAAACCACACCTTAAACTGCGCCTTTATTGCAATCACCAGCTAAACTGGAACGTATTGCAGAGTTTATATACTGCTACTGAGCTTAAACTGCTTTAAATGCCAAGATGACAACTAGAAAGCTACAAGGAACCAGGATTTTGAGGACTGAAATATATTAAGTAAACAAAAATAAAATATACTTGGGGCCAAATGCCCAGTCCATTTCAAGAATGAGCAGTGCATATTTAAAACAACAGCAATGGTGTGCCTAACCTTTGAAAATATGAAGTTGCTGGGGAGGGGGAGAGGCTAATAGAATCAATTGTTCCAGAAGTCATTCAGCATCCCTAGGGCTACCTAGGCCACCCTCCCATGAACTTTGAGAGACCACTTTCACTGACATCACTTAATGATCTCACACAAAAACTCCAATGCTTCTTTTGGTTGTGCAAATGGGGAAAAAAAATGGTAATTCTATCTATCTTTTGCACAGATTAAGACCAAATTGCTTCTACCTGAAGAACCAGCAATTATGATTTGGTCATGTTGTGGTAAGTCCAGTAAGTTCCACTCAGTTACTGACCACTCCCGCAGAAAGTATCAAAGATAAAAGTTCAGTACAAAACTTATCCTGGATCTCCATATAAGCATAAAGATACCACCATACTGAAAAAAACCCCAGATTTGTGGTTTAAGGAGTGCTTTTTTTATGGTGTTTAAATGCTTATTCTAGCATGTGCTAAACCACTATCAAAATAGATTAAATAAAAACAACAACAAAAAAGCAGGACTTAATTCCTGCTACTGGCAACTGTAATATTTAAAAAGGAAACACCCATTCATTGAGTGTTCGACCCTGACAGTATTACAGATAGATATGATGCAGAGCCTGAATTAGATCAGGCTACCAGTGTTTTACTTCTTCCCTGAACATTAACAAGCTCCTTCACTAATGTGGATATTTGGGCAGACTACTGAGGTTGTAACGTTTGAGATCACCATTTTATGGGCTATTTTTTTTTCCTTTTTTTTTTTTTTTCTTTTTTTTTTTTCCCCAGTATCACAGTAGTTTGTTACACAAATCCCCCATCCCTGGATTAGAGTCATTTAAACTAGTTGTTGGGACCACATACATTAGTAAACTCAGAACCAAGTCTGTAAAAAGTGTAAAGGTCACAAAGAACCATAGTTCTGGTATAATGAGGCATACCCTAATATATCATTTAGTGTACCCTGACTGCTCCTGACTGTGAGAAGCTTGTCTTCCGTGAGATAAGGCTACATCCTCAAGCAGGTGAGTCTAAATATCACCCTTCAAAAACACCAAATAAAATTACAGCGAAGGTAGTGTTATAAATAATTAACTGACATTTTCTGAAGGTAGTGTATGTAAGTTTTCCCTCCCCTCCCCTCCGGGTGAGCACTAAGCAGACAGCAAATGGTAAGTACAGTTAATTTAGAAAGAAAACAGTGGAGAGCCTAATTAGACCCAATTGATTATCTATCTAGTCGACAAATCTGAGTTCTAGAGAGGTACCATTCCTAAATAATTTGATTTAGCTCAAACCTTTCAATCAACTGGATCAACAAAAAATAAGAAGGGAAAAAAGATTTCTGAAACATTTTTGAAGAATGACAGTCTGATTTTCATTTGAAAATTGCCTGGTTTTAGGAGAGTGTCAGTTTAACAAAGTGGACTTCTTTCTATAAAGGCAGATATGAAAAATCCAACATCAGAAGTTCAGGCAGGCTCTATAGGCAAGACGTCCACTTCTACAGATCTGCATTCTTTGTGAGGTAACTCAATTCTCTATTACAGAGAAACATGCAAAAGGCAAAAGAAAAAAAAAAAGGAACAAAGAAAGAAAGAGGGCAGTGGGCAGGTGAAGGAGGGAAACTGTGCCATACTAGGCCAGAAAAATTTACAAATGTGACATTCAGAGCACATCTTTCACCTGTGTTCACATAAGTCTATGCTAAACTGCAAAGGAAAGAGCATTGCAGTAAACAGGAGACTCAGGTGCGCTCAGTGATGGTTGAACTATGCAGTAGTGCTCACCCAGTTTGCAAAGTAATTGGCACTCTACAACATCCCTATTCATCCTTCAATTCATTCGCACTTTGTGCTGCTTCTCCCTGGGGATCTAATTCAATCTTTACTGAAACATCCTGCCCCTCCGACCTCATTAATTTCATTTTTTTCTTTGGAGGGTTTTTCAAAGTGCCCAGCCTCTCTTTAACTTTGTACTCCAGTGTACTGTGGGGGATCCCATAAATACTCTGAGCTTTGGAAACACTCATTTTCCCGCTCATAACCACAGAGATTGCTTCCTCCAGTATCTCGCTGTTGTACTGTCTGTATCTCCCTCTTTTCTTCCTAGGTTGCTTGGAGCCAGGATCTCCCTCTTGATCTGAGGTGGGATATGGCTGTCCAGAGGTAGACTGCTCAGCATCTGAGCCCCAGGAATCTGGTCCAGCATCCAGCAAACTTCTCCTATTTTGTTTTGGAAGGATAGCCCTTAACTTTTTGCTAAGCGCGCTCTCCGTTTGTGAACCCATTACCAAAGAGCTATAGCTGAACTGGTCACCAGTGCGGGACTCCCATGAAAGGTCCATGCCTCGAACTTGTGGTATCTTTAAATCCACAGGAGATGAATGGCTCACGTCCTTTTTCCCATCCTGTTTAGTTTGAAGTGCCATTTTTTGAAAGGCAGAGTTTTCTGTAAGAAAAGGAAGGTCACTGATGTTGCTGAGTGCACCATTTCCCCTGAATTTCATGCGGCTGAAATTGAATTCGTAGTGTGGTTTTGCCCAAGAAGCCTCCCTGGATAATATTAAGTGCTGTCCATGATTCTGTAGTCCAGATGGCCCATGGCTGGCAGCCGTAGAAAACTGGTTTCTGCTCAGCAGTTCTTCACTAATCTGGAGTGATCGAGCCAGCGGTACTTTAAGAGATGTGGAGTGGCCATAACCTTCCCTGGTTCCATCCTGCAAGCTTCTTGGAGGTACCCCATCACCACTCTGTAGTCCCTCCGGATGGTGCTGGCTGGGTCTCCCAGGTCGCCTAATTGGATGGAAGGAAACTGATGTGAGCAGGACTTGCACAGGTAGGGAGGGATGGGTGAGGGGGCCACTCCTTTATTAGAAGGCCTTGCTTGGGTAACATCACTTTTTGTGTTATTTATTTTTCTCTAAATTTTTTTTTATTACTTTAATTTTTTTTTAAAGTCTCAGCATCAGTCAGTTTTAAAACTTGTTCACAAAAAAAGAGAAGCTTTTTGGGCAAAGAAAAATGAAACCTGTTGGCTGGTCTCTGGTTGGGTTCACAAATTCTCGGAGTAGAAAAGACTTCGCGCAAGCGTCTGAAAATAGCACCTTAATTACAAAGTAGTAATCAATAGCCATAGATCTACACACAACTGTGTTACTGGTGTGACGTTACCACTAAACAAGCACAGTAATAAAAGAGTAAGCCAAAGTGCAACATATTCAGCATGTAAATATGACTGCCACCTGCAGTATCGACACACAGGTGGAAACCCTGGATAGTGTTTGCTTACATCATATTGAAGAATTGCTGCTCAGGATAAAAGGAAAAGCTTAGCAGGCCTCAGAGGTATTTGCCTGACTTTCATTAAGTACCAGATACGAAAGCTGAGATACCGCGGATCACAAAGGAAAACACTTACACTAGACTTACCAAACTGCTCTCTTAACTACTAATTGCATATATACAGAGCCCTGAATCTCATTTGATAAAAAGCATGCCTAGGAAAAGGAAGAGCTAAGCGCCAACTGTCATCCAGATCAAGGGTTAACAAAAAAACAAAATAAAAAAGGCAGTATGTGTTTTTACTATTTCCCTTTTATCACAAGTGTTCTTTCTATGAAATTAAGTACTACTGCTGCAGAGAATCACATCTATTTTAATGCTTTGATTGCTTAGCCCCCTGTAGTTATTAAGTCACATTGGTTTCAAAATCCACCCCCAAATTTCTCCATGTTCAGCATACAAATTAATAAAGAGAATCTATTTTAATGCTCTGGGATGCTATACTGGTGTCAAGCCCTCTGGCTAAGTCAGCATTACTTAAGGATAGGATACATAGTACTGAAAAGCTACATTATTATTTTTAACATCACACTGGGATTAAAAAAAGTCTTTAGAGAAAACACATCCACTGCAAGAACCTGGCATGTAACATACACAATGCTTGATACACACTATGCACTTGCTATGCACTTCTCTCCAGGATGCAACAAGTCATAGGATGTGCACAACAAAAGTCAACAAGGATTCAGAACAAAATCCAGAGAAATGGATCAAAGTTTGCAGTTCCAGAGAGCCCTCTCAGACAACGTGCATTCTCCACCCCTTCTACAGCATGTATCAGCATCACAGCGTGCACCAGTGATTCTACACCTAAATAAAGGTCATACTGGCAGATAATAGAGGGTTACACCCCACTTAGTGATGCTGAACAAACTGCAGCCAGCCTCGTATGCCACACACCTGGACAAGTAACCACAGGTGCCAGTATGCCACATCCTCCCTGGACCCACAGGACTGAGCAGGACAGTGCCAGATGCTGGCCCTGCCATCCCTGTGTGCTGGACTTTGGCCCTCACTTGATTCACAAACAAGGGAACAAACAGTACAGAGCCTCAGAGGCTTCTGCTGCCTTCCTAGGAAAAAGATGGAAATAACCTGTTCAGAATTAGAGGAGAAGTACTGCTGGGCAAGGTTTATGCTAAAGAATTGTAAAAAGTATTAAGACTAAGTTTTAAAGAGGGATTGAAGTATTTTATTAATAGAAATATTAAAAGGAAAAGTAATCTTGAAAGGAGAAATCTGAGACAGTGTATTTTTCCAAAGAGAAATGCAAAAATTCAATCAGCTGTTATCAGTACATGGGAATGGGGGTGGAAGAGGGTTGCTAGTTGAGATTTTCAAGTTTTTCAAAGGCTATCATAAAGCTAAATACAGCAATTAAATAGCACTTTAAACCATATAGTATTTCTGTACTTCAGTAAAAAATATCTGTTCACAGTAGCTTCAAGATAATCAACACCCAAACCCCCTCTTAGTCCCAGTCAGCCTCTCCAGTACCACCCTGACCAAGAGTAAAGGGTTTCTAAATGTATGCAAATGGTAACCACTAAAGATTGTTTTATTATTTAACAGTATTTCACACCTTGAACTGATTAGGCAAGAGTAGTACACCATATACTTTGTGATTATTTTTAAAAAAAAACTTGTTCAGTACTATAGAACAATTGCAAATCGAAAGTTACATTTAAAGTTTTCTGAACTACCAGACTACCTGTCCCATGTCCTCTTCTAACTTGTGGTTTATGCTAGGAAATATTAACAAAAATCATGCAGTGATTTAAATCGAATTCACCATGGTTTATCACCCAAATCATTGTTACCTCTAAAATAAACTTTCCTGTTAGCTAACTTTGCCCTAAGTGAAATGAAATCTAAATATACTGCAAAGCCTCTAAGAATCTTCATGCACTTATGTGAACTTGCATGTTCACAGAAATCACCTATCACTAAACCCAAGAAACAGGTAATGGAAGGATCTCTGGATAAGCACCAAATTGGCAAAAATAACAGATATTAGAGTCTTTAACTGCAAGTTAAACCTGTCTCAGTTGGCAACAACTCTTATTTGGCAGGTGGGGTGAAGGTATTTGCCAAAGGTACAAGTTGAAAACACGTTACTCCAAAGGGTTAACACCAAAAGAAAGTTAAAATTAACAGGAGCTAAGCACACATTTTCAGTAAAAACTGTTTTAAAAGGTCATAGTAAGTTGCTTTCTCTTACCCATTTCCTGAAGTACTAGAGCACCCTGGAGAGTGACTCAGAGAGGTGCTGCCAGCACAAGGACTCTTCTTAGTGGATAAATCAAGCACACCGTCTGTAGAGACAAAAGAATGACTTCAGTGTTTGAAGAAGCAGGATCAGCCATGCTGATCTTGTCTTCAGCTCAGAAGACAAAGCAAGTCTTCTCAGCTGAAGTCATTTTTAGCACACATTTTTTGGTTTATTGTATTTTTAAACAAAATAAGGCTTGGATTTTTTTTTTTATTTTTTGCAATATGGTTTACATGTGACTTCACTATAGTCTTTAGAAATCAATAAAAATTAACAAAATTAAAAGTGCATCTGTTACAGGAGACATAGCATAACAAATTACCTACAAGTCACAGCTCTGGATACAACAGAGCCTATCACATAACTACCTTTCAGTGGTCCAGAACTGAGACAATCTTCAAGACTTGTCAAACTGAGATATTCCCCTCCTTAAAGGGAGGCTGCAAGCCAGTATTAGGATTTTTTTCTTTTTTAATCCAAATCTCTTGTAGAAAAATTGAGAATTCCATACAGGAAATTAAATTAACACACATATAGATGTGAGATTCCTTCTCACGTGGCAGCCAGCTTCATCTTCTTTTTTCATATCTCCAATGGCCCCTACTGGAAATGCTGCTGCCTTTCTCCTCTATTATGTCCTTCTATTCCCTCTCTTCCATATGCCAAATTGGTTTTCTTGTTAGACTGCTTCCTCCAGTCTCACTAATGGCACATCCTCAAGCTCCCCCCATGCTCCCCTGCAAACCCTTATGTAAACTCTGCATTTACAGGCACCAGAAAATGGAGCATGGTTCACCAGAAAAGCCTTGCTCCTGCTGCACACTGAAGCAGCTTGAAATTCTGGTCATTTTAATAAGGCAAACATTGACATTGTCATTGAAGCAGCCCAGACATCTGAAGTTCCTGAAAACTTTGAAACGAGGAATTTATGAGGCAGAGATAAACGAAACCTGTTGGCAAGGTGAACTTGAGACATATGAGAGCTCCTCACTCATTCCATCTAATCAAGTGCATACCACCCAACACAAGAACAATGTAAGGCAGCTTTCAGATTGCTTCAAGTTCTCATTTGACATATGGAGAAAAAACATGATAAACAGTGAACTCGAATTAACTTACGAAAAGCTGTTCCACCCACTGCATTTGGGAACACACCATAACCCAAACTTAAGCAAGCAGAAAATTAAATTTTCTTTTTGAGCAACACTTATGCAGGCACAAGAGACAGACTGAATCAAGTCTGTCTTTCTTTTCAAGAGGCTGGACAGCACAGGCAGCTGCTGGAGGCACTTGCATCCGTGCTTCCTCCCTCAGAAGAGTCAGTATGACCTAGAAGCCCCTGAGGACAAGCAGGGCCAACCTCACACCCCAAGGAGAAGCTTACAACTAGCTGGGTTCCCTTCAAGCCACTAGAACAAACTATAGCACAAAGCACCACTAGCAATCTTTCATGACAGCCTCTGAAATCTCTCATTAACAAGTTTGGCAAAATCTCTTTCCAATTACATTAAATGTAAATTGGGGAAAAAAATTTACATCAGCAAACAGATTACTGTATAATTCAATACGCACATGTTCTACTCTCATAATGAGCGTTATGAACACCATACATTATCTTACAGCTTTTTCCATCACATGGTAGCTAAAAAACAGTTCATGTACATGCTTTCTTCTTCACCATACCATCCTCTAATTAAAAAGGAACAAAGAAAAAGCAAAACTGATTCTCTTCCTCTTTCTTTCAGCAAAAAGTTTAACAATGAGAACAGTTTAACATTTATAAACATGCATGCAAAACACACTCACAAAATGTACTTATATTAAAGACCGCTAGAAACAAATGCCTATCAGCTAACTGTACAGGTCCACATTTCAAGGGAGACACTACTCAACCTCTCACTGCAGTTTGTAACTGAAGTGCAACGACAGCTTTCAGTAAGTGCTCTAAGTGCAGTATGTATCCAGATGTCCAAGCTGCATATTACTGGACACATAAAATTAACCTGTTTACAAAAAGCTTCATAAACCAAATTTAAAAGAATGAAGGGATACCTACTTTTCTGTAGTAGCTAGAAAAAGGCTTTTTTTTAAATTTTTTTCTTTGCAGGCACCTTTTCCATTTGCAGATGGACAGCCTACTGTGAGAGAATGACTTCAAACACTAACATTTTTCTGAAGAAGGATAAAGGGTCTAATTTTAATCACACTTAGGATTCAACAGTTTCAGAAAATGGAAGTTCATATAGTATATCACTCACAGAATTTGTTTCTTTTAAAATAAGGCATTTTTTGATGGAAACCAAGGCTTTGGAATTAAAATAAGCTCTGAAACACTGCTACAAGTTATTCAATCTGTGCTCCGCAGAACAAGTCTATTTTTAAGGTAGAAAAGAGACATTTCTTCCAAACACACAAACCTGGAAGTTTAGTGCAGTTCATGGGTATAATTTTCATGGCCTTCACAAAGCAGTTTCTCACAGACTTTTTAAAGATACTCTTATACCACGACCAGAAAGAAAATAAATCAGCCTTTCAGTCAGATTGTGCACTAATCTACATAGAAGAGACAACATTATGATTTTCATGACCACGTGAACTTCTCTTATCAGCAAGTGTACAGTCTATTTTGGCAGACTGTTTCTGGCAGCTCCCAGTAGGAACAGCACATTTATCCTCGGAGTCTAGAGCATGTCCATCCCCTTTGCCCTTCTTCAGAAAAATCTCTTGTATCTATGGGTCTACATTCTTTCAAAAAGTCTTTTCTCTCCCAGCCACACTGAACTAGTCATTATTTAATTGTAAAAACATCTACTGCTTTTCCACTTTACATTTTATGCAAAAGTGCAACCTTCTAATTGGTTCTGCAATAAGAATGCCATTAATGGACTGGCACAGGATGCAAGACACTGGTAAGAGTCCTACCTTGTTCACTAGGTTCTGACTGAGACTTTCTGACAGTAAGGTCCAGAGGTGAGTCTTGGTCAGCCATGAGCAGTTTGCTGAGCACAGGGTTCTGAGCAGTTGCAGCCGTGGGAGAGGAGGCGACCAGAGATGCTTTCAGCAGGCTTTGGTTCTTTGTGCTATTGGGCTGGCTGGAGTCCTGAGTAGAGCTATTTTTTGAGGTATATTCAGCAGCAAACTGCCGGATCATTCGCTGCATGATCTCACGGGCCACTAGGGGAATATTGGGGTCGGAGACCCTAGGACTGTCTGCAAATATTAGAGATTTCTTTTAAGGAAGCACTTTAAGTAAAACAGCTTTTATATTAAGTCATTGTTTATTTACCAAAAAAAAAAAAAAAATCCAGGGGAAAACAGAAAAGCCAAAGATAAAATAGTTTCTGTAGAAAATGTACGTCAGTCTTAGAATACCTGAATAAGAACCATTGCTAATTCTGGTACAGGCTTCCCAAAATAACACTTTGCTAAAAGAAATACACAATATCATATTTTGTTTTAAAATATAGATATATTCTTCCAGACCTCTAAGAGGTGTGGAAATGGAAAGGAGGGCTAAAGTGCCAAGTAATGGAGCTCATCCAAAAATATTGAACATGTTATACAGTGGAAGAGTTGCATAACTTACCTGCAGCTACAGAAAGGTAAAATGGAAAATAAATTTGCAGCAGTCCCCTATAAGTTTACTGAGAAATAAAGCCCTGTAGTTCTGATAAATTAAAATAATTCACATGAAGATCAAATGTTCAAGTGTGTTCCATCTCACTCTATGTATTCATTTTGATATTTCTAACATTGCAATCTATGCAAGATCAGGAATCACCCAAAGAACTTGCATATACACAAAACCCCAAAACGTGTCACATGACAAGTAATTCTATTTCTAGAAGAGCTGCTAAATCTATTAGTAATGGATGTGAAACAGAACAAGTAGGCATTGCAATTTATTTATATGAAATAGTATATAAATAAAAAGGTATCTGGGCATGTGGACAACACAAAAAATTTATTGACAAAAATCACTATTTTAGACGAGTAGTAATTTGTGATGTGAAAGTAAATCTGTAACTCCTAAATCACAAAAGTTAAGTCCTGCCACTTCACTTGAAACACTGCATTCTCTGGCCAAATCAGTTTTGTCGTTTTTAAACAAACAATCAATACCCAAAAAACCCCCAAAACAACAACAACAAATACCAGCCACTCACAATACTCCCAAAAAACCCCAAATCACAGACAACCACACCACTATTCCAGAAGTGGCTCAAAAGGTTTGATTTTCTATTACCGATGAAACATTCAGAAAAAAACTGTACAGCAGAAGACCAAATAAATCTTTAAAAGCAGCTCTCAAGAGGGAACAATAGAGAAGTGTTTACTACCTCTTTTAAAAAATGGCCCAGGTTGAAAGGTAATCTATTGAGATTGAGCTATTAGAAGCATTAGGAAAATCTTCTGTGGGACCTTTCAGTGTTAGATTTGCCTTTTGCCACCATTTTCATCAAAAGTACATCAATCCAACAAACCAGCTTTATGGTATGTGTAAAAGATGACTGACATGAAGGTTTGAGCAGAGCTGCCTGCAAATCAGAGAGCAGCAGTAGCAGCCTGTTTCTCGACGAAACACCATATTGAGCTTTAAATACTTATCAAGCCCAAATTCCTTTCTGTTAAGCACACTTTTCTACACCTCAGATCTTATACAATCACCACGTATATTGTTACAGTAAATTTCTGTAAATCCTGTAAATTTCCAGGATGTTTATGTAAATATGTAACCATTTTCTTTAAAACATCCTGTAGATTTTACTTGTAGTTAAGTACCAAATACTACAGTTTTAAGAAGACACCAAAAAATGAGCCAAACTTAAATTTTGGTGCATTTATAATCTCACTTGCTTCCCAAATGGTCCACAAGGACACCAGCCTGGAAAAGTGTAGAGGTTTTATTCTGCTGTGGTGGCATTTCTTCTACTTTTCTAATGTCTTGACTATAACCTCCTGAAGGACATAGAAAGGCTCTAAGGAGGCCCAGAGGGACACAATTTGATGACATGACCAGACAGATAGCAACTGTGTGACATGTGCTTGCAGCATATACAAGTGGGGCTGGCAGAAATGCAGAGCTTTACAGCACCTGTGTTTTCTGAACGAAGAATCAGACCTTTACTGTGCACCATGTTCATATGTTCATTTCAGAAATGCTTACATCTGAACATATTTACACATTCAGAAATAAAATATTGCATATGCCTACAGCCATGCATCCTTGTAATCTGCAGTTTCATAGAATCAGCTCAGAATGACAACTTTCTAGTGCTGTTCAAGATAAATGCACTAATTCAGGTCACAGAATTCGTTTTCAAGCAGAAGGGTAGGTACCTAGCACATTAAAGGCTTCTTGCTTAATATAAAGGCTGTATGCTGAGGATTAAAGCTGTTCAAAAGTGAGTGGAAAATATGTGCTGGTGCCCATCCAGCATCACTTGAAATCAATCACATATTTATCTTGACTCCACCTGTCCAGGTTTTTTTAAGAAAATAAAACTAAAATTAACTAAAACATAGAAATTCTCTGAGAAAAGAAAATACAGCAAAAAAGTATCTGCTATATATAGTCTGAAGCAGTACCTCTGAGCTTTAAAGCCTTAATAGTTTTTCTGTATTTTTATATCAAAACCTTAAAAGGGCAGCATCAAACAAATAAAGGCATGATTTCATTAAACCAGAAGAAGGTCCTGACCTGCCACAAAGCAAAGGTAACAGATAACTAAGTATTACCACTCTGCTTTGACTGGAAAAATAAGAGTATTTAAAGGAAGCATTACTGGATCAGAGTGCCAGGGACACAAATTTCAGAGAAAGGACTAAGATTAATGGACAGTAAACCTGTCCAAAAAGTTTGCTGATGTTGTTAATTTCCTATTCATGTTCAGTACATTAATGTGTGGCCAGTGTTCAGCAAGCAGCTGCATTTTCTCTGATTTACCAGGCTACAAAATACCCATCTCAAATGTTACTGGCAGTGAGGATGGAAAGAAGAAAAAAACCAATTGCTGTCAGGAAGCCAGGAGAGCTCAGCATCTCTGAGCAATACAGGAACGTCAGAGTTCTGCCATTCTTTGTGTCCTCTTTGGTATGACAGTGCCTTGGGATCTCATGGCAGTAGCATGAGTTAGATTTCAAGCAATCTAAACAGAGGCAAACTTGAAAATCATGCATTAAGGATTCAGAACTGACTTCCTGCCAGGCTTCTACCCCTCGCCTGTTACTCTTGCACCAAACACAGCTTTGTCCAAGAAAGAAAAACAAGGGTATATTTAAAAAGAAAATCTCAAAGATTCTTAGACATCTGGCATGTTTCATTAGCTTTATTCTGGGTATCCAGCCATGGACAGAGTATTATACCCTTCATTAACACACTACAATATCTGCTGCTGGCTTCTCAGCGAATTTAAAAAAGCATACTTTCCTAAAAGACATGTCATACATAAAGATTTAAGTTTAGTGGTAAAGGAATGAGGTCTTTAATAAACAATTTAGAAATGATGGAAAGGCTTTTTTTTCGTCACCAGAAAAAGCAATATGGAAAAACCTGTATTTTCTCTAGACTTTAGTTTTCTTAAATTCCTTCTGGATTTGAAGATAAATGGGATAAACTCAAAAGCAAAAGGAAACATTAAGTTTACAAGAAAAAAGAAAAATTGAAAAGGAAGCCTTGCAATAAAGGTATTATCTGAACTATCAATAGTAATGCAGTAACTATCCTTCCTACCATCCTGCATGTATTGCAAAAAGTATAGAAGCATCATAATGCATAGCTTGTATTTATTCATTTGAGTCATAAAAGAAAGGCTAAGATACTGTTATCTACTTAAAACACCTTTAAATATTTTGGTCACTGGAAGGAGGGGCTGAGGACTGGCTACAGCGATTTCTAATTTGTTAAACTGAAGCCTTACATTGTCCCCCAGCAGATAGGTTGGAATTACTGATTTGGCAGATTTTCTCACACATGGGTTAGACTGATAAGTACGATGTACTTTCATTCAGGATGCATTTGGAAGCAACCTCTGGATTAATGTTTCTCAGATTTGTAGAAAAAAGTGAAATGAGCTCTGTGCCTTCCTTAGGAGCAGTTTAAGCAACAACTCTCCAGAAGATATTTAGGTGATTTTCTAGCACTGAGCATGTTCTCAGAATATTCTACAGCAATTCTTCTGCTGATCACATTTTGAATTCCTCACATATCCCCTTTAGCACTATTCCAATAATATTTTATATTCTAGATTGTTGGGAATAGGGTGGGTAATTATTACCAATAGTGAAAAGACTGATGACCTTTAAGAAAAACTGCATTAGTACATATCCCATCAAAATAAATAGACTTTTTTTCTTTTTTTTTAAAAAAACCACATTACCCACCTACAACCACCACTGCCACTTGACCTTTCTTCCAAACAGCCCACCCACCTAAACACTGGTTATGGGGAACGGTTCTGCAGGGTAAGAACTGAGTCATCTCTCCAAAAGTAAAAACACCAATGATCTCATGAGGAGATTTTTTTTAGGGTTAAAGAGTTTTATGCTCCCTAGGCATCAACAGTCTCTTCCAATGTCCCAAGCCCACACTGTTATGTTGCTACATCACTTCAGAGTCAATTTTTATCCTTGATAAATATATATAAAGAAGATAGCTGAAAAATACTGAACATTCAACTTGAACATCAGATCTTTGATACCTACATTGCATGCAAAAAGACCACAAGAGATACTATTTCCCACATCCTCCTCCCCCATTAAAACCAACCTTTTCTGTAAAAGACTGCATTGAGGAACTCTTCCGCTTGCCTTTCAAAACGAATGATTTTTGCTTGCTCTTGTCTAAGCAGAGCTTCTTGTCCAGCTTCCGAGGCTGGCTCATCCAGACTGACTAAGTGTTCCTGCAAAGATATTTAATATTTGTAAGATCTTCCAGACTCCAAAATTAATAAAGTTCCCTAGGCACTCAATATTTTACTAAATTCAAAACGTTTTAAGGTACTCAGCACAGAGTTGAATTTATTTAAATCAAAACTTGTTTTTTTGGCTGCATCAGAACATTGTACTTTGTCCTGTTTTCTTGTTGTAAATTGGGCTGGTTTGAAGGTCAACCAGAGGGAGGAATTAACCCCACACAAATGCCTTGCAAGTGATTTCCACATGGAGCTACAATCTAATAGGAAAGTTACAATAAAGGCAATAGTACAGAAACACTGGCTTAAACTGACAAAGAGTTTTGGCACCCTGCTGCTCAGGGTGGTGGTGGCAGTCTGATTAAATGGTGGTTGCAGTCCCATTGAAATGATGGATGTGGACTTGTCAAAGCAGTGGTCCTGTGGAAAGGTCTGGTCCTTCCCCGGAGGTCTACTGGTGGTTCCCCCAAGTCCCCAAACCTTGAGATCATACACCACCCTCAAATCCAGGCAGGAAGGTTCAGTACCTCCCCCAGGGCAGGGAATTTGACAATGAAATGACGCAATCCTGTGAGACATAGGATATTTTGGGCAGTCCTTGACGGCACATTAACAGAGATGACCACCCTTAGGCTGGGTGTAACAAAGAGAACACCACACCCAACTCATAGGTGGGGTATGCAGCTGTTACAAAGGACCCAGCACTAACAGTTCATCAGAAGGTGATGGAGGTGGTGCTACAATACACACTTCGGTCACACCTTACACTATAACCCAAGACATTATTCACCCCTTATTCTACACGATCTACATCATATCCAAATTAATACCCATCTTTAACTCTACTTTCTATATATATACACATACACAATGGAACATTACACACAGGTCTCATTTACAGTTAGGTGCATTGAGGTACACAACAAGTTTCCCCATCTTTCTGCATTTTCTATTGCAAGTATAACCAGGTCCTTGAGCAATTACAATCCCATGGATGGATTTCCCTTTGAGGAAGGATTAATCTAAACTATCTTTCTTAACATACCTCTCATGTGTACCACAGGGACTTCTATCTACAATGTGCAAGGGTTCTGACTGGGCAGGACCAGCTGGACTGATGGAGCTTCAGCTGTTGACCCACCAGGAGGCCTTTGCTAAATGCAGCTCCCAGTTTTTTAAGGTCCCCCCGCCCAGTGCCTTCAGGGTGGTTTTTAATAGTCCATTGCACCATTCAACTTTCACAGCAGTTGGTTCATTATGAGGAATACGTTACACGCACTCAATGCCATGTTCCCTAGGTCAGGGTTTTATAAGCTTGTTCTTAAAACAAGTCCCATTGTCAGACTCAGTTCTTTCAGGGGTGCCATGTCTCCACAGGACTTGCTTTTCCAGGTCCAAGATGGCGTTCCAGGCAGTGGTGTGAGGCACAGGGTAGGTCTCCAGCCATCCAGTGCTTGCTCCCACCATGGGCAGCACATAGCACTTGCCTTGCCAGGTTTGGGGAAGGGTGACATAGTCAATTTGCCATGCTTCCCCGTACCTGTATTTTGACTACTGTCCACCATACCATAAGAGACTTCATCTGCTTGGCTTGCTAGATTGCAGCACACGTCTCACATTCATCCATGAGAGATAATGTCCATGTTTAAGTCCACCCCCTAGTCACAGGCCCATCGGTATGTCCCATCTCTTCCCTGACGACTGGAGGCATCGAGGGCCTAACAAGCTAGAAGTAATTCTCCCTTGTGCTAACAGTCCAGATCTACCTGAGATACTTTAACCTTGGCAGCAAAATTCACCTGGCATGCTGTTACTTCATTAGCCCGACTTTCGGGTACACGTACATCAATGTGACAGACCTTGACAGTCAGCTTCTCCACCCGGGTAGCAATGTCTTGCCAGATCTCAGCAGCCCAGGTGGGTTTCCCCTCTGGACTGTCATTTGGCCTTTCTCCACCGATCCAGCCATCCCCACAGAGCATTAGCTACCATCCACAAGTCAGTGTAGAGTCTTTGCCACTTCTCTCATTTAGCAATATTCAAAGCCAGCTGGATGGCTTTAACCTCTGCAAGTTGACTTGATCCACCTTGTCCCGTGGTATCTTCTGCAGCTTTCTGTGTGGGGGATCCTCAGAGCAGCTTTCCATTTCCTGTTTGTTTCTACAATGGGGCAGGAACCATTGGTGAAGAGGGTGCTATCGCTTTTCATTCTCTGCTAGTTGGTTATTTGGTGGGACCTCCTCAGCACAGGTCACCTGCTCCTCCTCTTCTTCAGAAGATAGTCCAAAACTCGCATGCTCAAGCCATTTTGTTATGATTTCCAGAATCTCAGTGAGATTAGGATTTCCCATCTAGGTTCCCTGTGTGATCAGCACGATCCAGTTGTTCCACATGGCATCAGTGGCACGACGTGTAGAAGGAACCTTCCCTTTGAACATCCAGCCCAGCACTGGTACTTTGGTTAACAGAAGCAGCTGTGCTTCAGTGCCAATCACATCTGAGGTGGCTTGAACCCCTTTGTAGGCTGCAAGAATCTCTTTCTCAGTTGGGGTACAGCTGGCCTCGGACCCTTTGTACCCCTGACTCCAGAATCCCAACAGTCATCCTTGGGTCTCCTCAGGTCTCTGCCAGAGACTCCAGGAAGGATCATTCCCCCCAGCCACAGTGTAGAGCACATTTTTTACATCCTGCCCTGTCCTGACTGGCCAAAGGGCTACTGCATGGAATCTCCTGCTTAATTTGTTCAAAAGCTTGTTGTTCAGGGCCCCACCAGAAATAATTTTTCTTTTGTGTCATGAGATTGAGGGGGCTTACAATTGTAGTGTGCTCTGGGATATGCATCCTCCAAAAGCCCAGAGCGCCTAGGAAGGCTTCGTTTCTTTCTTGTTGGTTGGTGGAGACATAGACGTTATTTTGTTAATCATTTCCATTGAAATCTGGCAATGTCCATCTTGTCACTTTACTCCTGGAAGCTGAATTTCCTGAGCAGGTCCCTTAACCTTACTTCGTTTAGTGGCAAGCTTTCAGAACAATCTGGATAATCTCCTCTCCTTTCTTGAAGACTTCCCCAGCTGTATTCCCCCTTATGATGCTGTCACCGATGTACTGCAGATGTTCTGGAGCCTTATCCTTTTCCAGTGCAGTCTGGATCAGTCCATGGCAGACGGTGGAACTCTGCTTCCACCCCTGTGGCAGTCAATTCCAAGTATATTGCACAGCCCTACAGGGGAAAGCAAACTGAGGCTTGCACTCTGCTGCCAAAGAAACAGAGAAAAATCACTGGCAATGTCAATGGCCGCATGCCACTTTACTGCCTTGGACTCCAGCTCGTACTGAAGCTGCAGCAAGGCTGGCACAGAAGCACTCAGTGGTGGCATGATTTAATTCAGGCCAAGGTAATCCACCATCAGACTCCATTCTCCACTGGACTTATGCACAAGCCATAGAGGCTGTTAAAGGGTGAATGAGTCTTGCTGACCACCCCTTGGCTTTCCAGTTCACAGATCATCTTATGGATGGGAGAGTCTTGGTCGCTGCAATATTGCCGATGGTGCACTGTTGCTGTGGCGACTGGTACCTGTTGTTACAGCAGAGGGGTTGTCGGAGAGACCAGGCAAGGTATTTCATTGCCTGATTTGCTCCGTCTCTAGAACAGCTATCCTAAAATCCCAGCAATGTCATTTTGAGTCTTGAGATAGTCTGTGCCGAGGATGCATTGGGCCTCCCAACCAGTCACAACGGGGTGTTCCTGGCTCTCCTTCCCAGTCAAGCTCACTTTAGCATCCAATACAGTCAGCTGCTGGGATCCCCCTGCCACCTCAGAAATAGAAATGGATTCCACTCCCACATACCTTGATGACATCATGGTACATTGAGCACCAGTGTCAACCAAAGCCACAAACCTTTGTGGGTCAGCCATGCCAAGCCACTGGATCCACACAGTCCAATAGATCCAACTGTCCCTTTCCCCTACCTGGCTAAAGGCAGGGCTCCTCTAAATCCCAGTCATTGTACACCTTGCTCTCCTCCTGTAAATATGCCCTTGAGGTCCCTTCAAGAGGGTCAGTAATATCATCATTCCTTTACCACCTGGAGCCTTGTCTAAGAGACACCAAAGCAGTGTCGATCCTAGATGAGCTCCTTGCAGTTGTTGCTCCTCCTTTCAGTTCATGTACCTGGGTGGCTAAGGAAGAGGTGGGTTTTCCACCCCACTTCTTCATGTCTTCTCCACGCTTCTAAAGGAAAAAACAGAGGTTACCTTGTGGAGTGTATCCTCTCTCCTTGGCTGGAGGACACCTGGTCCAAATGGCAGAGACTCTTCTTGGTTCTGGCAAGATGTGGTAAATTCCTTCCTTAAGCTCCTTCCTCAGTTTCTGGTGGCCCTCTTCAATTTTCTCTTCCAAGATCCAGATGTGCCCAGCCAGCTTTGTTTCCACAGATGAGATGTGGATGCATAACCGGGCAGTGACAGCGTCCTTGCAAAGTCTTAGTTTGTTGACCAATGCACACACCTTGCCCTCTCCTTCCTTCCATTGCAGGGTTGCTAAGTAGTGGGAATATATTTCTGGTCTGAGCCTTGCAAATTTCAACTACATTTGTGATGTGCACTGGACACCATCTGGGCTCTTAGGGAATCTCTCATCTTCCGAAAAAATGATTTCCAGCACAGTTAATTCCCTTAGGCATTGGATACCTTGGTTTCATTGTGCTCCATATTCCTTCTTGCACATGGAGGTCACCTTTACAAAGGTATCTAGCCCTTTTACTTGCTAGCAGCCACTGCCAGAGGCTGAGAGTTTCCTGGGCTTCCCTGATTCCCTGGTCAATGACCACATCCTGGGACAGTGATCCCAGTTGCCCAGCCTCACGTCCTTTCAGAATGGTGTCATTAGCTGCAGCATCCCAGATGCGGAGCAGCCAGGTCAGAAGGGACTCGTTCAGCTGCCGGGTGAACTCCCCCTGCAGCTCACACAACTCATCCAGGGACAGAGGCTGAGTGATGATCTCCAGCTCCACCTCCGGCTCTTCCGCTTGGGTGTGAAGGTCCTGCTGCCTCCTCATCAGTCACTGTGCTGACTGATTTGCTTTCCAATTTCCTCTTCTGAACCAGGGCAACTACTACTGACTTAGGTTGTCCTGGCTCAGTCACAGTTTGTGTGGACACAGTGCCTGCTGACTGGCTTATTTTTTCCTCCTCCTCCTGAATATGCTGGACCACACCAAGCTTGGTCCTGACTCCAAGCATGGTGTACACAGCGCAGGCCATACAGAGAAGACAGAGCAAAACTAACAACAAGATTATGCCATCCTTGACATCCAGACAGAACTCAGTATTTTCAAAAACTGTTGTGTTGGGCCGGAAAGACTGGAAGAAATCATTCTCTACTCTTCCTGTCACTGGCTGGGTGTGATTATTAACAAGGCTCCGTAATCAGCAGCCCAGACCAGGACAGGAGAACAAAACTGAATATATATTCTGAATGAGGTTCACTGCCTCTGATATTATCATGCAATAGACATAAAGAACTAACAAAGCAATTTTCATAGCATTCCCTGGTCTCAAAAGGTGTAACACAACTGGCAAATACTTCCCCGTGTGCACAAAAATATGGAGAGCAAGGTACAAGATCCATGCAAACAAGTTATCACATCACGGTGAATAGGCAGTTTCTGTAATACAATGCAAAACTGCAATTCTGACGTCTCTCAGGATGCCACACATTGGGTGCCAAAATATGTGCTGGTTTGAAGGTCAACCAGAGGGAGGAATTAACCCCACACAAATGCCTTGCAAGTGATTTCCACATGGAGCTACAATCTAATAGGAAAGTTACAATAAAGGCAATAGTACAGAAACACTGGCTTAAACTGACAAAGAGTTTTGGCACCCTGCTGCTCAGGGTGGTGGTGGCAGTCTGATTAAATGGTGGTTGCAGTCCCATTGAAATGATGGATGTGGACTTGTCAAAGCAGTGGTCCTGTGGAAAGGTCTGGTCCTTCCCCGGAGGTCTACTGGTGGTTCCCCCAAGTCCCCAAACCTTGAGATCATACACCACCCTCAAATCCAGGCAGGAAGGTTCAGTACCTCCCCCAGGGCAGGGAATTTGACAATGAAATGACGCAATCCTGTGAGACATAGGATATTTTGGGCAGTCCTTGACGGCACATTAACAGAGATGACCACCCTTAGGCTGGGTGTAACAAAGAGAACACCACACCCAACTCATAGGTGGGGTATGCAGCTGTTACAAAGGACCCGGCACTAACAGTTCATCAGAAGGTGATGGAGGTGGTGCTACAATACACACTTCGGTCACACCTTACACTATAACCCAAGACATAAATGCAACAGAAGCCTGTAAAATTTGATAACAATGCAGAAAATAAGAGTCCATTATAAAGAAGAAAACTTAGATATTTTACACCATTTGGCTGCAAATCTCTCATCTAGCACTTGTTCTTTGGCTATTATTTTTAGATCAATGAAATAACTTTTGAAAGCAAAACATACACAGTTCTCCTTACTCCATATATCCTTCAGGCAAACTAAGCAAAAAATGACCAAGCATTATCAACAAACAGGATCTTTTGTGAAGAAGCTCAATAGTAGCTACTTTTAAGTGAAATAAATTTAGAGTTAGCTGTTACAACCTACAATGAAATAAAATCCATTCTCACAATTGCAAGCAGCTGAGTAATCTCAATAAATTGAAACTAGGATAATTAAGCACGTGAGATGCCAGAATACATAATTCATTTTAAATACAGTCAGGAAACTAGAAAACAAGGTTACAAAAATATAAAATCTAAATGCTTAGGTTCCACCCTTAGATGCACACACCTTTTCCCATTTCTTTCAGTTTAATGCCTTGCTACTGCTCAGGAGAAAAATCTCTTTACTGGCCCTCTCCTTCCACTTTCATTTTAAGCTGTATTAAAGCTACCTGTATTTACCTACTGCAGGAATGTATACACAGCCATTCTTTGGCTTCAGGGAGTGTTTTGTTTTGTTAACCTTTATAAAGTATCAGTTACCATAATACTTAGGCTGCATCTGTTTTTTTTTGGTCTCTACTGTATAAGTTGATTTCAGACTCATATCCACATGGGACTAGAAGGGAAGAACTAGAAATTCATTTATAAATCACAATAAATGAAAAATAAGCAATTCTTAAGTTTGTGCTGTCTCAGCTTCAAAAGGTTTAAGAAGCAAGATTATATGACAAGCCCACAGTAAACTAACGAACGCAGCAGTCCCATGAACTGCGTGCTAAGGGTAATAACACCGAATTCTGTGGGCTCTGGCCTGAACCACACGGATGGGCTTTCACATCTTATTTGTGACTCAACAGCTTCCAAAAGCTCTCTATCAAAAGCAAAGGGAGATACTATCTCAGGGTACAGACACAAAGCAGCGCTTTATGACAAACAGAAATATAAGGAACAGAGGTAACAGGTGAGTAAAAACATCTTTGATTCAGTGAAGGTAAGAGCCTGCAGAAGTGAAGGCCTCACAAAATGACTGATGCTTTCTTCCATACCAAAGACTCAAACCTGCTTGCTCTCACAGGAGAAGTTTCTTCTTTACCAGACTATAGCTCTGGAAGAAGCCTAAAATCAAAATAACCCTTGGCCAACACAATGCATTTCAAATCTTCCTAGCACTTTTTGCATCTATAACAAGACACTGTAAATACTAGCCTGGCAGCTCAGTGGAAAAATAGTCCAGTAGCACCCTGCCTCACCATAAACAAATGTATTCTATATTACTCATATAAAGGCAACATAAGAAGAGTACCATTTAATCTACTGAAGCTAACCAAAGCTGTACACTTGCTACATAGAGAAGGAATGAAGAAAAAGGGATCAGTCAGAAGAAAAAATTCTGAATGGCTTATGCTGGTGAACAGCTCAGTAAAGGATCTCTTGATCTGCATTTAGGAGAGAAGAGCAATAATAGGAAGAAAATGGCAGTGCTTAGTTTTTACCCCTCAAATTAAGGAACATCTCCTCACATCTGTGGTTTTTATCAGTGTCCATGCTAAGACATCAAAACAAAGAAATACAGTTATGTAAAAGAGTCAGATTTAACCTCGCACTTTGTATAAAAAATAGTCTTCGGGCATGTTCAGTACAGTACTGACTACATGAGACAAAATATACTGGAAATAGTTCTGCTTATTGCACTTTTTAATTGTCTTCTTATCCATTGTACCATAATTATTCCAGGAATCTGCACGTTTTTTCAGCCCAGAAGGAAAATTCAAGCTTTCACACTAAGTATTTGATTGCTATTCTACTTCCAAAAGTGAGGTGTTTTTGTTTGGCTTGGGAGTGTCTGGTTGGTTGATTTCTGCTGGTTTTGTTTTGGTTTTGGTTTTTTTTGTTTTGTTTTGTTTTTTGTTAGGGTGGGGTGGTTGTTGATTTTTTAGGTGTGGTGGTTTTTTTTTTTACATTTTCTAGTATTTCTTCCCAATAACCATTATTTAGAACCACTACTTTCAGGTTTATCCACTCACTACAGTCCTAAATCACATCAAAGTTTTCAGTAGCAACATGCAGGTAGTAGGAAGAAGAAAAACCCAATAATATCTAGACAGTATTTTCATTAGGCATTTTTTCGGGATATTTATAGCCATTCAGTTACTTTTAGGTATTATTTATAACACAGGATTCTTTCTATTCTCTTTGTACTTCTCTTCAGGTGGGAAACATACCCCAGAGCATTCCTTGGAATTCACCAGTGAAGATGCAGCATCACTCTACTGGACAATAAACCTTCAGAGAAAGATACCTGGAATGGTTTGCACATGTTCCTTGAGGGATAAAGCTCTTTTTTTACATTAAGATAAAGAGCATAACTATGTAATTATGTCAAAGAGCCTTAGAAATACAGGGCTCAGGTTTTCAAAAGGCAAAGCCAATGTGTGACCTTGTGAGACCACCTAATCCTGAGCAGCCTGGCCTCGTCAGCACTAGTGCTGGATGCTCACTGAGAGCCTTCTTGTAGGAAATGTTGATACAGCAATTCCAAATGCTAAACTGCTGACATGAAGAGAACTGTATGATGCAGGCTGTTGTTGTGTAGATGTGCAAACAGCAGTTTCATGTTTAAGCCACAGCACACACACAGATGGAATGGGAAGAGCCCACAAGCCAGAACACGATGAGGTAATTCCTATCCATCTTCAGGGAAAAAAAAAGAGGGAGGCTGCCCAGAGACCACCCATGGCTGACTGGTCAACCCATGGACCTTAGGGATAATATCCAGCCTCCCACCCTACCTCAAAGCAAAATCACTCAGGAACACTAAGTAAGAAAGGAATGTTATACATCCCTATTTTGTCTTCTCCAATGTGGTTTTTTCCCTTAAGACTGTACAGTCTTCTTAATTCATAGCCAACACAATGGAGAACAGTTTTCTGTAGAAAAAGCTTTAAGGGTACCAGACACTCTCCTTCTACATGTAAAAGTATCATTCTTGTTGGTTTCATTTCAATGCTATTCAGTTTGTTTACATCTCTCAAAATGCTACGGTCATTTGAGGCTTCACCAGCATTCAGGTTTCCTCTCCAGGTATTAACACAAATTCTACTCTTGAAATAGTCCATGAAGTTGTTTACTACTTTTACAATCCTATGACTTTTAAGACACCTGTAACTTGTGACTTGACAAAAAAGGTCTGTCTTATCCTGTTTTTCAAATTTATCAAGGTGATTTTCAATTCTGAGCATGTCCTTTAAAGCATCTACGACTGCTCCCAGCTTAGTATTAATAAAAATTCAGATGGTTTAATCAGTTTTAAGACCTCCCTCACTTACTGAATATATATATTTTTATAGCAAGATGACTGACATGATATTTATCAGATTCAAAACAAACAATTTGACTGATTCATAGCTATTGATTATGATTTATTATCTACAGTAGGAGGGAAAAGAAATGTATCAGTGGAATATAAATGTAAGCATATCGTGGTGTGGAACCACAACATGCTTACATTAACACTGATGCACAAGAAAAGCTGCAACTCTGCATTACTACTAAACACATCTGGAGATTATCACAAACCATCTTTTCAAGTTTTAGCCTCCATTTCAAATTATTTTAAAATGACACAATACAAAAATGACAGTCTAAATGCTCGAGTTTTTTAATTATTAAATCCATTTAAAATGTTTTAGAGCATGTTCCAGCACACTTAGGGAAGTCTGTACACAGTTTAAACACACTCTAAAGCCATCAAAAATTGTAAGAGTTCTTCAGCTAATTTTCAGATATTTCCTTTGCCATCTTCAATTATTCTACAAGTTAATGCTTTAGATGAGTGACAACTTCTCTTCAGAATTATTCAGACATTTACCACAGTTCATATCTTCTTGGTTACGTTCCACCACAGTCAAAGGTCTTCAGAGTTGTGTAAAATAATTACAAGCTTTTAAAAATATCCTAATCAAAACAGAGTAATTTTGAATTTTAAAATAACTTCAAATGCTGTACCTTAACACACTTCTCCACAAATGAAATAATTGTGAGAGGTCCTTTCACTGAAGCCCAGGTATTTTAGAGAACTTTGCAGACCAGAATCAATCTTCTGGCATCAAACAGCCTATGAATCCAGAATATACTCCTAGAAGTAATTTTCTCTCTTGCTATTTTTGTAGCTTAAATATATCTATAAAATAGTTAATGTGCTTAGGAGTATTATCCTTCTTGCTCTGCTCTCACCAACTAATGAGATTAGTTGTGTGTCCATGTATGTGTGTTCCTTTTTTCTCTTAATACATATGAATTGCTTTATGTCACGGTAGACAATAGTGTTTTCTTTTCCACGTGAATATACTAGACTGAATACTCTTAAAGGATTCATTTTCTGGTTCCTCCTTTCTTCTGGCCTTTCTTAGACTAGGCTTGAGCTCCAACTATGAGCAAATGACACTGGAGACCACCTCATTTGATACAAACATTGTACATGGAGCCAAAGGTCTCTTCTGTAATGATAGCTCAGTCAGATTATTTAACAAACCACATGGAAAAATTAGGAATCATAATTAAAAAGAGATAATGCAAGTACAGTTCAATCCATCTCAATTGATGGGTCTCTGCTGTACCACAACCTTTTAGAAGGAAAAGTGATAAAGACCACAAGCAATAGAGAATTACCACAATTGCATATTATCCAAATGTGAATTTGTCAGATGTGGTCCCAGAGAACCCAATCTTTCTCTCACCTCATGGAGGCAGCCAGAGCTACTAAATGTTTTGGTTTTTTTTTTGTCTTTCAAGGTACCTGTCCATTTCTGCACACAGGCACCGATGTTAATAACCTGGTAGCAGCACCTTAGGTAACCAGTTATTCTCCTATCACATCTTACAGAAACAATTGTGTATTCTGTATTCTGTGATGAAAAGAAAAAAATCCAGTTTCTAAAAGTTCTACATTACTGCACACAACCCTTTGGATTTGGGAAAAAATATGTCTGGGAAGATGCTGGCTCCCTACTTTGTCTGTATTTTGTTATCTCCTTCAAATGAAGACACTTTAGTCCATTTCTCTATTGAAACCTTCCTTGTATTTTGACTGCCAAAAATGCAGGTATTTGCTCAGTATTTGCAATTAGAACTGCTGCTACAAATAAATTAATCTTTTTTAGAATACTTAAGCAGATGGTTTTCCATCCTTTGAAGAAATCATGTAATTGAACCTGACTGCCTGCAAAAGCAGTAACAACTCTCACTCAAAGAGTGGGACAGCTAATGTAGATTCTTACCCTGTAAGCAGCTCTGCCAATAAACTAATACCGGCCTCCAATTCTCATCCTACAAGTCCAGAACTCATTTTTACTTATGCACAACTACTGGTCTCCTAAGTTAAAGGTAATTCTTATGGGCAAATGAAATCCAGAAAAAAACCCTGAAGATATTTATTGGTTTTGAAGTTGTTACACTAGGTACCTACATGTCACTTACAGGTGAAAATCAAGTGCATTGATTGATTATTCAGCTAATCCAAAAGGAGGTATTGGTAATCATGTACTCAAAAAAAACCCCAAAAACAGGCCAGCCACAGCCACAAGCTATTGTAATACATGGCTTGTGGCTATCCCACTCCCAGCTACATAACCCATTACACACCTTTTCATTCTGTAACTCAGCACTTATGCAAGCACCAACCCAAACCAGGCCACCCTGGCCAGTTCTTTTCCAAACAAGGTGAGAGAGGATGCACGTGAACAGCCTGCAACTCCCAAAAGAATCAAAGATCAGTCCAGATGTTCAATGGAAGATATGTCAAATAAACCAGTACCATTCCAAATTTAGTTGAACTGAATTAGCTGAAGACTGTCCATTATTTAGCTAAATTAAGTTACAACCTTTTTTTCAACAATTTGGTCTCAGATATTAAAATTTCAATTAAGATGTTGTCAAATTCACACTATTTGAAGGCTCTTGTGAAAGAATCATATTTAACTCTGTATTGCAACCTAATGACATCAGTGCCAGCAGGGCAGCAATCTGCTGCACCCACAAGAGAAAGGAAGCACTCCCATCCTACCATCTCTGGGATGACACACAAAAACCCTAGGCCTAGAAGGACACATTCCCTCAAAAACAAAACAAATGAAAAGACAAGCAAAAAAGCCAAACCACCCAAACCCAACAGAATTGAGAGAGAGGCTGGAGGGCAGTAAGACTGACTTTTTGAATACCTACCCTGTCCAATTGGCCCACGCTATGACCAGTCTCTCACCAACCACAAAATTAATTTCTGAACCAATTCAATGGCTTAACTAGAGCTGTGCTTAACACTGGATTTTGTCCTTTTATGAGACGAGGTAAGAAAAAAGATGGAGCTCCTTTCACAATAAGTATACATACATGTTACCTGCTGTCAGTCTCAATGTAACAACTATGATTTACATCCGTTCTAAATGCAAGCATTCCTAAATCTACTCTTTTGCCTTAATAAAAGCTGCAATACAGAAACACACATGAACTGGCAGCATGGCAAATACCAGTGTCAACAAGTGTACTTCCTTTATGGACAAGCCATGCAGCTACATGTTAGCTGTTGCAGAGGAAAGAGTGCTTTTGTTTAATTCCTAAGTTGATAGAGATCCATTCTGGTGCTGTTTTACATTGTGCAGGAAGAAGCAGTAGTTACAAATTCCAGTAAATGAAGTTCTGCCAAGACAGATGATCCTTCCTTCCTATGTTATAGATCAATCACAATTTCAGTATGTGGGCTGAACACCAATCAGTATAGCACCATAGCTTTTGTTTTATATACAACTATGACCTCCTTAAGAAAATAAACTGCAAGTTTATTGTGCTTGCAAACCTGACTTGTCCATGTTTAGTTCTGACTTCATTATGAACAAGCACAGTACAAAATCTACCATGCACAAGAGCACTTTAATAAAAGGATATGGCCTACAGGGAAGAAGATTCCAAGACACAGAACAAGATTCTAGACTGTTAAAATGGACCACTGAAGATAAGCCCATCATCTGACCGTAGTAAACATGCACAAGCCACAGTATGGCTCCCTTGGGGAGGGTTTCATGATTCCCAAAAAGATCCCTTACAAAGAACTCAGGAAAACCCAAAACAAATAAAAAACACCAAACAGAAAGAGCTAATGCACAGGGAAAAAAAAAAAAAAAAAAAAAAAGAAACCCAGCACCTGCATTACATACTACAAAGAAAAAGTTGCAGAGAAAGAGGCAAGTCTGTTCATTAACCTGCATATTTTAATTCGGAAAACCTTTTTCCAAAGGAGAAAGGGGTAGGAGGTTGCAGATTTTCCATATTCAGTTAACTAGGAGCAGCAAACTCCCTCCCTTTGTCCCTCCCCTACAACTACTAGCTTCACACATTTGCATTGTTACCTTCACTTTTTCTCTTCTCAGGCAGCAGAAAAGACAATTTTCATCAAAAGACCAATCAGAAACACCTTCAGGCTCACAGTCTGTAAATCAGAAGAATAGCAAATTACTTCATATTCATAAACCACAACACAACTGGAGCCAAAAGAGAAATGCTGAATTAAATACCTGTTTCACAACATTCTTGCCTGCTTTCTGAGGATTCAGGCTTCATTTCGGCCATTTTTCTAAATCCCCAGATTACCAACCTATATACATTTTATCTATGCACAACAAATCTGTTTTTCTGAGCACTGCAAAATACACTCCCAGCTACATAAAGATGAACGCACACTCATTAGTAATTTTAGCCAATATGAAACTAACTGTGAGCACTGCCTGGGGGAGGGGGAAAAAAAAGCACAAATCACCACGGTAACACACATTTTCTAGAGGCAGAGCTGAGGCTGCTTCTGTCATTAGAAATGCAGAACAAGATACAAACATAGAGATTGAATACCTTTAAACAAACTGAGATCTTTTAATAATCCAGGTCCAAACAGGCCTTCTAGAATACTTTCAAACCCTAAAAGCAAATAAAAGAATTGTTAGCTTTCTAGATTAGTACGTCACTATAATATTCACAATAGCAGTTCTATATTTATCTGTTCCAAGAACAGAGCTCAACACGTTTTCTCCAAGTATTACAAGATACACAGGTCAATTGTGATGACTGAACTACCGATAAATCATAGCACAATCTAGAGTCCACTGACTCCTGGACTTTTCTAAGTAGCTAGGTTAAAAACAAAGAACATTGCAACATTTAAATAAACCATTTTGAAAAGAAAATAGGAAGCTGCAGGTTCTACAACACACCGGAGTAATTTGTACACAAACAAAAATACTCTTATTTAAGCCTCCAAAGTGAAAGAAGGTACATTTTCCCAATTTAGAAAATACATTCTTCCATCTCAGTGGCATTCTGTTACTTTTCTGAATTTCAGTAAACATTAGAAGCAGTATTTCCTCAAGAACTGCCGTTTTGAGGAAAGAAAATTAAAAGGAGAAGGATTCAGCGTTGCCATATCAGTAAGGAATGAAATTTCAATCACAGCTCTGCATCCAAGACACACACAGTCCGATTTACTTCAATGCCACGATTTATACCTCACTTAAAATAAATCTAACCAATTTGAGTTTATTCCAGAAGAGGAAAAACGTGCACCAAAATTACTGCCATTATTTGGAAAAGTTAAATCAATATTACACTAACCCCCTGCTGGCAGTAAAAAATCTACAGAGCTATTAACTACCCAGTACTGTGAGAAGATGGGTTAGCAGAGTGAGTATGAAAAGTACGAAGATTACTTTAAGGGTGATAGACAAATTCCACCTTATAAAAATGTAATGATCAGAAAAATTCAAGACTGTAACTTACTATACTGCCTGCCCTTCCCTCCCCCCTCCAATACTTTTTGCTTTGTAGCTTTAACAATGGTTTGCAAGTAGCTAGTGGCTTCTAGCTTCTCCTACTTCCTTGAGTCTTTGAGTGGCAGAAGAGGAAACAAAAAACAAATTAAGAAAGAAAAATATGGTCTTAAATTTAGAGAAACTTGCATGGGTGAATCAGGGACAGATAAACTACCCAAAATAGAAATGTTTAAGATATCAGTCAAAATCTAAATGATCATGTACTATGAAGGAAATAGTTTATTACACTTCAAAAGAGCAGTAATTCTAAAATAATTCCGACTTCATCCAGATCTAATATCTAAGTTATGTTTTGGAGAGCAGTCTTCAAAAGGAAATGACAAATAGCGTTTCACCCCTCTGGGAGTCAGCAAGAGCGTCATGCACCAGCATCTTCAGCGATCAGATGCAGGATGCTACAGAATTTGCAGGGTGCAACATGACTTAGACGGCAAAAGCATTGCTGAGGTACAACACCTAAAATATCATCTCAGAAAGGACCAAGAACCAAAAAAAAAAACAAAAAAAAAAAAAATCCCGTGAAATATCAGTCAGGAGTAAAGAGAAATAGGGAGAAATCAGAAAACAAGGTGGAAGAGGAGAAACTGGAAAAACATCCCATGGAACAGCACCTTGTCAGGCAGAGAAGTAGCACTGCCTCCAAAAAAAGCCAATTCAGGCTTCAGGAAGTGGCAGGAACAGTGGGAAAGGGCCGACCAACCTGACCTAGAAGAAAAATAGGAGAATCAGGGTATTGACCCATAGGTTTATAACGTTGAATAGTTCATAACGTTTTTAACATATGGGTAGAGACCCTCAGAATTTGACTCTGAAATGAAACCTTAAGGAAAATAGCTAACCAACCTTGTTCTTGATCTTTTTGTTTAAAACTTGTATTCTATATTTGTATATATATATATATATAAAAAAAATTTTTAAAAATCAGAAATTTTACTCAAACTCATCAATCTTTTAATAGTAACTGCCAGTGACTCATGCCCCACAGTTTGCCATGCATGCAATTGCACACTGAGGTCCCTGCCAAGTTTTACAGCTTGGATATTGTACGATCGTAGTTTGCTAGCCCACTGCTCTGAGTGATGCTAATGCCACTCGGGTTTTATTAATATTAAATATTGGATTTAGCAGTTGCATAGCAACAGCAGAACATCTTATGTGCAATGTTTGACATTAAAAAAGGCAAATAAGGGAACTATGAATGTATTCAAAAATTATACTAGAGACTGGTAAAACTGCCATAGAGCTGAGCCCTATTCCCCCCAAATGCAAAGTGCAATGCAGCAAAAGCAGTTTAAGCCCTGTGATGTTGTGTTCACTCATTCAGGGCTCCAAAAGAGCAACTGTGTACAGTTAATCATGCAGAATACATTGAAAACAAAATCTTGAAAAAGGAGCTGCCTACTTTTTATAGTATTTTTTCTCTCCATTGTCACTGCTCTTAGAAGCTTGAAAAGAACATTTCTTTTCCCACCGATTGTCCTTTTCCATTTGGCAGATGATATTTTCCTGCATTTCAAATGGAACAGAAATTAACATGGCTCCCTCTGCTAAATTCTAGTTCCTATATTTTCATCATCTGTATTTCAGTGTCTGACAGTTCACAGCAGCTGAAGAGCAGAGCCAGTGGAAAAGTTGCAAGAATTACAGAATTAAAGAAAGAAAAAGAAAGAAAATTCCAGTATTTTAGAAATCAGTATTAGATTTTCAATATCAGTTGTATTTAGATCTCTGATAAGCTCTTCAGAATCAAAGCAGTCACATATTTAACTCTCACAAATGTTATTGGTGACCTCTCCAATGAAAAACATTTTCTGGATGTTAGTATAACAATTTAGAAAAAAATATTTTAATTTTAAAAACCGTCCTGAATTTATAAAGTGTAAAACATCTCTCTTTTCTAGAAGACTCTCTAGGAAGTGAAGAATTAGAAAAAATTAATCCCAGAACAAAGAAAGAAAACCCTTAGTACTGAAGCAAGGGTGAAATAACTTTTTAAATGCAGAGTTGTTACACACTTATTCCTATTTCACAACAGTTAAACTGTAAACTAGTAAAGCCTCCCCTAAAACATCCTCTGGTAAAAATCAGAATATATATGTGCCATTTTTCTGCTAAGGGTAGCAAGGAAAGAAATTAAAACTAAAGAGAAGAGGGGGAAAAAAAGGTTGACTATGCAGTCTTCAGCATTATCAATTTCCACTAGTTTTGTCTCCGTACCTAAACAGTTTTATTTTCACCTTTTCTTGGCATTTTTACCCATCTGTAACCAAATATTTTGTCATAAATTTAAACTCTAATTGTAGTTTGATGGCTAATGGTGTAAGACAACAATGTAACATAATAGTTAAATTTAAGCTTTGCAAAGGAAAAAAAAAACTATAACAGTTAAGCCCTCATGTCATCTTCTCCCTTAAAACTGAGAGCCCTTGTGATCATTAAGTAGCTACCAGGCTCCTTGGGATAACAGTATCTAGTAACACAGATTAGCCAAAGACATTGTCTACGACAAAAACAGGAATGCAAGATCTTCAGAAAAAGATAGGGATGCACTTCTGGAGTGCCACTGACACAGAACCTAGCATGTCAAACAATGCTTTTTTCCCCCTCAAGACAGCACAGGTCAAATATACCTTTGAATAGTCACTACATAATTCAGCCCTAGATATGCATCTAGTCAAAGCAGTAAAGCCTGACTTTAACTTACAGGTACAAATCACTTTGGGGGAAGTAAAAAACCACAGACTACTATTGCTCTGAATGCATTATTACATACATTGTTAATAACTCAAAAAAAATCAACATAGCAAGGGCAGAAAATCAAAACCAGCATACATAGTTGTCAACTCCTCAGCCCTTATCTGTGCATATCAATTTAATTGGTGAATATCAATTTATAAACTAAACCTCAACAGACTTCATGAGTACTACCAAGGCCAGCAGTTAAGTACAGTAGGTCATAGAACCAGAGAATCAGAATATGCAGAGTTGGAAGTGATCCACAAGGATCAAATCCAACTGCAATGGACCAGTTGCAATAGAAATTAAGACAAGTGACTAATCAGCATTTATTTATAATAATTTTTTTATAATAATAAAAAATATATAGCAATTTGCACATTAAAAGGACAACTTCAAAAAGCTGGAAATTTAGTCAAGTCACTTAAGACATTAGTTGACTATATATTTTGTTTAAATTTCTTAACCATCTAAGAACATATTAGAAATCATCAAACCCATGGGGGAGAAAATCTGACCTGCTAAATGGGGCAAAAAAAATTAAAAACCAACAAAACCCAAACCCAAGTGACTAGGAGTAAAAGCACAAAGAGGAGACAAGCAGTTGGGTGATGGGCAGGAAGATTCAGAGCAGAGAAGATAAATCAAAACTTAGAAATGTTGCAAAAGTCAGAAAGGAGATGCAAACAGCTTTAAAGTAAGCAAAGAAAATCAAAACCAAGGCACATACAGAATGGAATTTCTAGATAACATATGTAGGAATATGGTAGTATATTACAAAACATTCAATAGAATGGCATAAAATCATTCAACAAAATCTATCAAGGTGGTGTTACTAACATTTTTAAGTTAATTAATGTAACTTAATATTCAATGGATGTGTGCTGGTTTTCTTTCTGTGAGTTACTCAGAGTATTTGCAGCAGTGTTTAATTCCAGAAAGTCCTGAAATATTGTGGAAGTCCCAAAAAAAAAAAAAAAAAGAAAAAAAATCACTTTGAAATGTCACAACATTAAACAAGTGAGTACCACAGTCTCAGACTGGTAAAGGTTTTGAAAACCAATTAATAGTTCTCAGGAATTGACAGCAAAAATGGTGTCAATCAACATGGGCTTACAAAAATTCTTATTAGAGTCTTACAAAACAAAAATTTTAATTAACAACAGGTTTGATACAATATTTTTAGACTTTTGGGCTGGCATGACACATCTTGATTAAAACCAGATATTTTAAAAAACCCCAGAATTTAAAAAAAAATCCCTAAGCCAAACCAAAGGAAAAAAATCAGTCAAATAAATACAAAACATTAAAAATCAATTAAGTGACAGCTTTTGAAACATTTGTGGCAGTGAGAAACTACTGGCAATGAGGTCCATCAGGTACTGGTTGTTGGCCCTGTGCCATTTGCCATTTCAGTCCTAGTCAGTGACTTGGGAGAAAGCAGTCACTAAATTTGCTGGAGCTACAAAGACAGGAAGAGCAGCAATTAACTAAAGGCCCAGGTCACAGAGGCTGCTTACGAAAGCAAATGCAATTAAACACTACTTGGAAAGGGGGGTAGGGGGAATGGAGAAAGCCACAAATCACACATCTAGGAACAGGAAAAACAGCTTCTCAAAGACATACCCAGATCCAGCAGCTGAAACTGGAAGCTGATCAAACTCAGCCAGACATAAGACACTCTTTAATTTTACAATGGTCCAATTGAAGACACAAGACACACACCCTAAGACTGGATCATTGTTTTCCCGTCTCTAGGACTCTGAAGGTGTTATTTAGGAAAGCATAGGCTGGTTGCTGAGATCTATTTCCCTTTCATTCTCCCCTAGCACTTTGATTCATCGTGTTAGGAGTCTCATTAACTAGTTTGAAGAGCCACCACCATCACATCAGGTTTTTACTGGATTTCTCATGCCTACATTTTCTGGTCAAGATTGGTTATATTTATCCACAGCTATGGGATTTGAAGCAGGAATTAATTCAGAAAAATCCTACACTCTATGTGTAACACGGGAATTCTGTCTCTTTCAGGACAAAAATCTATTAAACTTAAATGTTTCAGTCACAGGCATCTTAATAGAAAAGCAAGACCAAGCAACAAGGGAGGTGGAAAAAAGTCACAGGACAGTTATTAATATACACTAAGTCTCATGACATGCATATAATTATAAGTTGTGAATATTCTTTTATTCATGCAACAAAATAAAAGAAACTCCCGTCTACCTATGATGAGAGATCTCATTATCTGCATGGAGACCAATTAAGAACTCCAACTACCAGTTAAACCAACTTTGCTTTAGCTTCTTGGGGAACAAAGTAAAAGCTGCACATCTCAACCAATTTTTCAAATTTCATGCTTCCCCATTCTTGTTAATGAAACTGCACTGTTCAGAGACTTACTGCAGACATTCCTGCTCCAGAGGATTATGAGGACCTTAAATATCAACCTGGTTCTTTAAGAGCAATATAGACACATGCATACAAAAGAAAAGAACTAAGTATGTGAAGACAGGTACTGTTTAAAAGAACAGGTATATCCAAGTTCTGTATAGCAACATACAGCTCTTCTGTAGCTTTTTGCACCAAAAGACCCTCTGTTCTCAAGACAGAATACAGAATATCATGTGCTGAGGTCCCTAAATAGGACCTTGGAGCTCAAGAAAAAAAGAATTCTTTGGTCTTAAGAGCAATGCTTTATTCACTGTAGAAGAGCATCTCCAGTAGAGAAGCTTCATTTGAAGTGATCAAGAAGTGAACAAGATGCATGTTCTGCCAAACAGCCACTACTATGTCACCGTTACAGTAACGTACCACAGCAGTGAGCTGAGAAATCAAAAAAGCAGCAAAAAACTATAAGAACTGTTGATAGAAGTGCTTCTGACTGACCCTCAATCCTGCAGGACTTAATTAAAATTCCATTACTAGTTTGTAATTTTTATAAAAAAGCTGCAGCAGACCATCCTCATTCTGCTCTCCATACATCCCTCTCAACCAAGCTATTCTTTTTCCTCTGAGAACCAAGTCTAAGAACATTTTCTCTGATGCAATTCCAAACTCGCAGCAAGGCATTTAAAATTTAATGAGCTAAATATAACAGCATAACAGCTACATATCAGAACTACAGAGCTGCAAAGCACTTGCCTTCACAGCAGAAAAGTGCCCTGCCAAATACCCTAGAAGAGGGTAGACCTCTCCACTCTACAGGCAAGAGCAGAGAAGCAAAGCAAGTTACCAGCTTGTGTCACAGTACAAGAAATGGAAACAGGAGAGTCTCCATCCAATGTTAGCACTCTTAACTGGCAGGTTATCTCACTGATTACAACTGAAAATTCAACCCCAAAAAACCAAAAGTGACAAGTTATAAAGCTTGTTGCCAGAGTGCAGAGTATAGCAAAATATGGATCATCTCCTGCTTCCCTCCCACGAGGAGTATTTTTGTGTGTGTGATCTGATATCAAGAAGAGAATTACACAAAGGCATGCAAACTTCTTATCTCCAATCAAAAGTCTCAGAAGAAGAATTCAAGAAAATCTAAGGATGTTTCAACAGCTGTCTCAAGATCCCCTCAGGATACATCAATTGTTCTGGCAGGCTGAGTTGTAATCCTCATGTGGATTTGCAGGGGTGAAAGGATCCTCAAATTTGTAGATACTGCACCACTAATCTGGCTAGTTGTTCAAGTCAGGGGTTGTGGGTTTCTGGTTTATATTTAACCCAAAATCAGGAGATTTATTGTACGACTATCTGGTTTCCTTCACTGCCAGTCACCACATGCAGGACCTAACGGGAATCTTCTCGTGTAAATACTTGCATTTTATTACCTTAGAAAATAAACCAGGAAATACAGACAGCACAAAATGACAAAGAATTACAACAGTGGAGTTTCAGTAACTGCCAACTTTCTGTGCATCCTTAAAAAATATAGGTTTTACTTAACAGTAGAATAGGATCTAAATTTTTTTTTTAAGAACTTAACTAAACTAAAATCCAAATTTTAGTACGAATTTTAAAAATAAAAATTGAAGTGGGATTTGCTTTTCAGTATCTCAGTTGAAAGACAGTGCTCTTATTTGTTCAGCCTCCAGGTATGGACTTCCAGCAGGCAACCAGGTACAACTTTCACTGATAAGAAACTGTAAGAACTAGCTAGGAAGTTTACAGATTAGAAAAGTCAAATAGCTCAAGAATGAGAATGCACACTAGCACAAATCAGCATGGACCAAAATACAGAGACCCAAACATTTCTCAAACTTGAGGCTATTTTTTTCAATTTTTAACCGTATTGCATTACTTATTGCAGCAAAATAAAAACCTTGAAACTTTCTTCCCATTGGAGACAATCCATTAATGCCTCACTCCCAAGCAAAGGTAAGGTGGCATTCATTAACTACCACTGCTTATCCCCATGTGCCATGCTCCTAATGCACAAACTTAAGAATAGCCTTGCAGCAGATGAAACTGATCTGCCTGGAAAATGCCTCCCACAGAAAAGATAGGATTTCCAGCAGCATCAACTCTCTGCTCCACTTTATTTCGTGGCCACAGTAATGCTCGTGTCACAGATCAGGCCAGGAACAGCTTGCCACAAGCAGGTACAGCAGAGGTCCAAGTCAGTCTAAATCACAGAAGAACCCTCCCTCTCCCACAGAAGCTGTCTATGTGGAAGCACAGGACACCAGTGGCTTTCACCACAACCTCAAGAGATACTGGCATAGTGCAGAAGCATTAGAGGATGAGTTGAACTGGCTGAGATATGAGCTGTATTTCATACTCCACAACTGTCCTGTTTAAAGAGGGTTGCTTTCCCTCAGCAATTCAGTCTTGACTGACATTGTTCCCTGTCTGCAACACAGTGATCTACCGAAATCACATTAATTGAAATAATTCAAAGCTAAAAACCAGCCCAGAAATGGTAGGTACAAGCTGCTTAAACAAGGACTGCCAGCAGAAAAAAGCATCTACCAAACCACAATTGTGATCTAGAAAACTCCTGCATGTGACTCAGCTCCAACTTCTTTACCACAAGAGGCCATTTATACCATGATTCATTACTGAATTAACTCAATACATTATTCTTTTCTTTTGGCTCTCAAGTTGTAGATATCCCTTTCACTATCTCTACAGAGATTTTTCAGATCTATTCAAATTATCAGCAAATGGGAATGAAAACATGGTTCTGTTTAGGAAACTAAACATAATTATATCACCAATCATTGAAAATCTGATGACCTTCAATGAACAGACCCATGAAAACAATTGAAGATTTCTGAGTTGAGAGATGAATATACCGAGTTCACCTGTAAGGTAAAAATCACCAAGAGCATTTTTACTCTGTTATATGTGATTTTAAGTCTGTCTGGTGTAAAATAAACCTCCACAATAAGCCACTACATAATTACCGCAATGAACAGTACACCTTGACTCCAGCTATCTCACAGCATCCTGAAAAATCTTATGGTATGCAATGATACAACACTATTAAGTCAAGTGATTATTTCATCACACCAGTGAATGGATCTAAATTCTGATTAAGAAGCTAACAAAAGCAAAGAAAGCTCTAGATCATGGAAAGAAAGCTGAATCATGACTACAGTGAATATGAAGCACATGTGATGTTTTGAGAAAGCTTTCCAGAAATGCTAGAAAAGTATCCTTAGCCTTTTCTGATGGACAGCTCAGTTCTGTCCCAATAGGAAGGATGATCTAGGCAAAATCAGAAGGTGATAGAGGCAGCTACACAAAAATGAAAGGATAACTGAAAGCGGGGCAGGGAGTCACAAGTTATATACCTTAAACAAAAACCCTGAAAACAAATCAACACACACAGAGGAGTATCTTAACACTGAAAGACACAGAATTCATACCAGCTACAGGGCAGGTTATAGTTACTAATTGTCATCACTGAAGTCATACTTGCAAGTATAAATCAAGTGAGGCATTATTCCATGGGTCTACAACACAAGGTGCAAACCCAAAGGAAGCAAAACTAAGCCTAAAAATCCTCTCCAGCTTTATGGTTGTTTGCACAGCAGTAGTATTAAGAACACAAAGGTACAAAGTAAGCACATGACTACTCTTGCATACAGCAAGGAAGATACAGCTGTACTACTGTTGTTATTCTTGTGTCAACAGAACCAAATACTAACAGAAATATTCTAAAGCACCCTTCAGTCACACCGTGGGTTATACCTATGCACTAAAGAAGCTGCAAGCCCTGATATTCCTCTGGAAACAGAAAAGCATCAGCACAGCTGCTGACAACTTTGTAACAAAATATTACAGCAGAAAAACAATTTGGTGCTGAAATTAACTGCGGGAACTGAAATTGCCAGATGTGATGGAACATTACTCAGTGTAGATGAGGACCAGTAAACCTTTAAAAAAAAATAACTACACTCAGATGCCAGATCACAGTAAATAGCCGTAAAAAAGCCTGACCTTTGGGGTTTAGTGAAATTTTCCCAAAGAGCAAGTGACTGATAAACCTCTCTCTCACTTTTGATGTCACATGATGTCTACCATCATTTCATGTCGCAACTCTTGAAGTCTTACTAACCCTTTAGTCTCAGACACACATCACCAATTCTGTAAACTGAGCTCAGACTGCTTAACCATCAGCATTTCTAATCACAATTTTGACTGGCAATATAAATTACTACATAAGAACATACAGAAGATTTCAAAAAATAGTAATTTTTGCTTGCCTTTTTTTTAGATTGGAACAATTCCTGGCCTAGTCCAGTTACATCAGCAGGAACAAGTGGCAGGACCAGAGAGGGACATCTTAGACAACACTGCAGAAATCAAGATCTGTCCAACATAGTTTTTCGCTCTCTCAGACTGCCTTTCCCTTATTCAGATTAAAGACAGATATCTGAAGTAATTACTGGATCAGAAGCAAAGACCATAGCCAGAAAAGATCCCTTGGGATTTGGTTGATGCAAAGATAGAGATGCATGATAGAGAACACAGATTTCATGATGGCCATTCAGGATTTCAGAGTTATTCCCGAGTACCTTTTCTGGATAGCTACAGTGAATTTGGTGTCTAATGGTATATTTAACAGCTTATAATGCACTTAACTGAGTTATATACATAGCAATTTCAGTTCCTATCCTCATCTTTAAGTCTTCCTCAAACCAAGCAGCTATGTTCAGCTTTCTTACGGTTCTGTCTTCTCCACCTCATTTATTCCAGACTTTCTGGAATTCCTGAAATATAGCATATATTACTGGCCTTCTTTAGTCAAATGTTTAATCCATTGTACTTTGGTTGAGGCCACCCTATACCCTCATGCATTTGTTTTCAATCTAGTTGAAGTTCTTTGCTTTCAAGCATCATTTGTGATCTGAACTTGAAAGAAGACAGCAGTCCCATACTTTCTGCACACTGAGTTTCTCAGTGTCACTGTGTTGTAGCAGAATCTCAGGATATGCTAACAGTTAAAGAAATTACAGGTTTCTAGTCAAGAACATCAAACTGTTACAAAGACAAAACATCTGAGGATAAGACTTCTACAACAGCCAGTCTTGCTCTAATTTTACAGTCAGTATCTCAATAAAAAGGTCTCTGTAAACCTGCTACACATCCCTCAGATCTTTTCAAAGAATGAAGTCACTATCATCACTAGGATGATCAGAAGATCTGAAACCAATTCTTTGATGCTAAGTGAAGAAACACCAGGAGAGTACTCAGCCTTCCAAACCAGAAATTAGTCCTTTGTTACAAATCAGAATTAAATTTTCCAGGTAACCTATACACAAATCTTCTCAAGCTTGCCCACTCTGTTGTATTGCTAAATTCTCCAGAAACTGAAGTATATGTAAACTGAAGTATATATATCTTTATAAGAAGAAACAACAGAAACCCTTCCCAATTTTGAGTGCTGCTTTGCTATAAGATTCAGCTTTTAAGATCAGTATCACTGTCCACTTATAATCAAAGCAGCTCTTTTTGTAACTTCTTAATTGTTCTTTCAGAGCAAAATCTCAGAAATGGATTTCCTAATCCACAGCTAGGAACTGCCAGCAGTACAGCCATATAAACAGCAAAGAAATTTGATGCAAACTGAGCTTCTGCAGGCTATACACTCTAATCATCTGATCGTAAGGGATTAAGAGTCTACAGTAGCACTAACAACTATTCAGTTTGTTGATGTCTATGACACTTTGTAAATATCTTCCCTTAAGGTCATTTTTTTCCCTACAGAATTTTTCATACATAAGTTTCTCTAAAAGAAAGAGACTATCATGCACACGTAATGAACAAAGTATGGCATGAAGAGGGAACAGTAAATTACTGATGGCTGTGTGTGCAAGAAGCATTAATAACTACTTCATGTGAGTGCCCTGCTCCCCACTACCGTCAATTTTATATCTTAAGTACTCTGAAAATTATTTCAAACATAGCGAACTTTTCAAGAAAGTTATCTTTCATGCCAGAAATATTTCCATGTTCAAGGAATATGAGACTTCTAGAACACATTATGGCAACCATAACACACTTTTCTGTAAAACCACAGCAGTAATATCAGAAGTATGAGTGAAGGAAATCAGACACTAAAACAAAATGCAGTGGGATACTGGAAAAAGTGTTGCAGAGCAACTTGCACTAGTTCTTCTTTTGCCAAAGTAGCCAAGCTAAAGAAGAATTGCAATTTTACCTGGATTTATTACCCATGTAGAGCTGAACAGTACCAATTAAAATCCAAGCAGAGAAACTATACCTAATCACTGTAAAATCATAGCCAAGAAGGTCAGCAGCAGTTTTAACAAAAGATATTCAAACCACATGAAGAGAAGGTTTCTTTCATTTATAGAGGAAAAATAACAGAAGCACACTGGAAAATTAAGGCTGGAAAGGAACTTGCAAAATCCACAGCTCCACAATGAACACTGTATTCAGAATCCTAGTGACTTCAGTATTTTAAATACTTGTTTATGTTAGCGTTCAAGCAATTCAATTAAATACAGTAGTAGTTGAACACATGGAACACTCTAAGAGTAGTCAAGTCAAAAACACTTTCCAAAATAGCACATAGTTTAATGCTGGCTTTGTCTTTGAATTGCTAATTACTTCCATACAATTACTTGCATAACAGGAAACATGCAATACCTCATTTTGCAGTAGTGATACAATCACAAAACACATTTTTAAGGAAGCTGCGTTATCAAATCTGCAAAAATAGTTTAGCCTAGGGTTTACTCTTCCAGACAACTGGCTCCTTACGAGTCCCAGAATAATAGTATGACCTGCGACGCAGGGAATCAAAGAAGACTTCAGTGTGCAATTCTGGGTGAAGTCAATGCTTATTTGATGCAAGTATTTCTACAGATATTTGACTATTTCAGTAATTTAAAAATCTCTCCTCATGCATTCATAAGTCTGAAATGGTCTTTCATAACTATCTTGAACATAGTCTAAAGATTTTATATGTTCATGGATTAACCTACAGTTAATCTTATTACACAAAGAGCCAACACTTTCAAGAATGAGTGCTAAAGCTGTAACACTAAATAAGCTCATTTAAAAAGCAACCCTGAAATTCTTTTTACTCCTGCACCCACTTTAAAGTCACCAATAAGCACTAGTCAGATTGCAGAATGTTTTTATCAGCAAGCTTCTGAATATGCATAATGCCAATAAAGTTAATTACATTTAAGAAATAATAGTCTATGTGCAATTAAGATACTGGCAACATTTTAATGCAAAAAAAAATGTTTAAATATACTAACATCCTAGTCTTGGGACATCCAGTCAAGCTAGGCAAAGAGATGTGTTTGTCCCTTGCATACTCCCAAATGTGGAAGTAGGATCAGAAACTGGATCTGGAAGAAAGGGTAAACAGCACGTTAGTTAAATTCACAGAGGATACTATGTTTGGAGATGTTGCAAACATTAGTGAAGACAAATACATAAATGACCCAGAGAAAAAATAAAATTACTTTGGAAACAATAACACCTCATGAAAAATAACTCCAAACACTCAATGTAGAGAACCACAAGGACAGTGGAATAAAATGTAAAATGAAAGGAACCTAAAAGCAGCAACAGTGGACAGTCAGCTAAATATTTGCACTGAAAGACAGTCTGGAGTTGCAGAGGCACCAAACAGAGCAGGGAAATTAAAGTTCTTTCTACAGCCTTTGAGCCAATAACAATAGCCATCTCTCTGCACAATTGCCAGGGACTGAAAAATTCCCCTTCATGCCCAGCAAGTGGAAAGCTCTTCTCAATGGCAAATCAAGTTCTGCAGGAGGTAGGGTTTAATTTTTTTTAAGCAAAGTTAACATACGGTTAGCATAAGCCTACGCAGCAGGCTCTTCCAGTACTTCTGCTGCTCGCGGCTTTGTGCAGAACAGGAGGAAGCTAAGAAAACGAATCCATTTTTACAGGTGCAACTCAACCTTGCATTGTTCAGATTTATTCCTGTGGTCCTTGAGAAAATAAACCAAAACAGCTAGTTCAACTACTAAAAAGAAAAAATAATTTTTTTTTAATCCTTCACCATTTACTTTTTGCCTTAAATTTACTTTTCCCAAGAATGACATCCACTCATCCATCAAGGCAGATGTCAGCACTACCCAGCTTTAATAGCAAAGATAACAGGAGGAAAGCATGGACTCTGCCTTCAGAAAGACTACAAGAGACTCCCCATCCACAGCAGACAAATGTAAATGTAAAAGTTACAGTAACCAGCATCCATCTTCAAGGATTGACAAGCCTTTGTTTCTAAGAAATATTTCTAGACACAAACTAAGAACCATTTATTCTGATTCATTCCCAAATTAACAAAATAGGCTAATTTTACAGAATTTGTTTCCCTTGGTAACAAGGGTTCCATGAAGCAACCATGTAGATAATTTATACTCATGGCAGTCCATAGACAAAAAACCAAAACAACAACATCCCAAACCAAAAGATTCAACATTTTACCAGAAGCTGTCTTTCTGCCTATCATGTTGCTGAATATTAGGAGAAGCTGCAGCATGGAGACTTATGCTCCAGTTTATGCATCCCATCATCACAAGCAAACAGGATACTGGAGGTTTTCCCTCCTCTTGACAACTGCTAAGCTATGTGATTTCTGAAATAAGTCATCCTGTGCACATCTTCAGCTGCTGCTTGTGGTGTGATGGCAAGAACACAACAGCTCCTACCAGTTTGCCTCATCTTTGACAGAAACTGGTTAGCCCTGCATATTTCAATGGAGATTTAAACAGCATGTTGCCAGGTATCCCTCAAGCCAAAGGCACATGAAACACAGCTTGGGTTTTTAATTAGTTCAAACTATAGAGACAGTACAGAACCAAGAATCACAATCTCACTGAAGAACTCAGTGTATTTCAGGAAGATGCAAGGCTTCAGACGTAACAAAAATTAATCTCTGATTTTGCACCAGAGGACACTAGCAAAGTATCTTTGTAATCTTTTGCCCCCTTTAAAAGATCAGTGCTAGCATGAGGCAAGCTTCATAGAGGCTAAGTCCAATCACCGTACAGATTCAAAGCAGTCTCCGGGGCAGTAGCAAGAGCAGGTTATGCAGTCTTTTCCTTCTCTACTCCATCACTCATTCTTACTCCTACACTGCATCAGCTACATTGCTAGAAGTTCATGAGACTGCAGAAAGGATAAGTGGTTTTGCACTCACACCCCTCACTTCTCTCTTTTTTTAAAGCAGTAACTTCTATAGAAGTTTACCTTGCATGAGAACAGGTGTTCAGGGTTAAGACAAAGGTTTAACTAGGCCAGAATCCCAATTCCAACCAGGGCAAAAGTGTAAGTGGCAATACAAGGAGATGACTTAAACAATGCCATCATGAAAAGCATAGCCAGCAAATCACAGAAAACCTCTTTTCAGAAGTAGAAGTGTATCTGCTGCTTTACAGTCTGTTAAAGAACAGCATGCAATTACTTCAGTTTGTCAGATGTGTAACTGCATTGGACCCCTTGCAAATGAAAACCATGAGAGATGCAAGTTACAGTAAAAATGCTAGAAAATCAAGGCCTATTAAAACAGAAAGAAGGTAGAGTCAACAATATTCCATGGTCCATAGGTTTGGCACAGTGTGCTGCAGAGAACAGGTGAGACACAGAGGAGCAGGACAGACCCATGCTCCTGCAGGAGAGGCCAGCACAGATCACACAGCTCTTATGGAAGGCAATGGGACCCACAGCTGCATGAGCACACAGGTGGTATCGGGGAGTGGTTCTTACTCCAGCTCTCTCATGAACGCAGAGCTGGTCTGACACAGCCCTGTCACACTTCTTAGTCAGCTATCAGGAGCTGCTGGCTGATGAATCTCAGATGAACTCAGCACAAGTGCTAACTGCCCTTAGCTCTACCTGCTTTTTGCCCCTAATGACTCTGGATTGGAAGCAAGCCCTATGACAGTTGTAAACCTTGTCTTAACACAAAATCCTTAAACAAGTAGTTGTGCTGAATATGCATCCTGACTGGCTGACCACATAAAAATCCCAGTCCAAACCTACGTATCCCTCTGTGGTAGGGACTGCTTTCACTGAAAATGGAAGATACTGCACTAAACCAAGAATGATCTGAAGTCTGGTGTAATGAGGGGCTGATGTCCAGGAGGTTCTAGATGCCAGAAACCCACTGCCCCTGCTCTTTGGGAGAACACTGACCCATCTCCCCAGCTAGCAACACAAACCTAAGGTATAAGGCACCCTAGCAGAGATTGCTGTCATTTTCTTAAAGCCCAAATACAGAGATTACCCAAAGGGGTAAAGAGAATCCCTTCCTTTAAGCCAACATTCAAAAATGTGTTGACCGTAGTTCAAAAGGAGAATTTAGACTATCATTATGTCAAAGGAACCAGAGCAAGGAAATACCTATGAGAATGACTACTAGGGGATATAAAGATAGATTCAGCTGGTTTCATCCCTGAAAACTACTTTGCTAACTAGTGATGATCCTAATGTCCCCATTACAGCACCAGTTTCTCTGTAACTTCCTGTTAATTTTATGAAAAACAAACATATTGGATAAAGATCTTTAACTACTCAAGACTTACTGCAACTTAAGGCACATTGACTAATAAGGCAGCATAAGGCAGGAGAAAAATGAGGCTTGCCTGACTCAAGTCCATTAAAGGAGGGTGATAAAAATTAAACAGCAGTAAATGCATGTGTATGCAAAATGTATGACTGCAAAATATACTGTGCAAAAATTGTTAACTATGAGAAGCAGAGTAAGAAAACAAAAATTCCACAATTCATTTATCCCAAGTCACTAGAAGACAGATTACTGCAAACTGAAGGTTACTGTACCAGGGAAGTTCATTCTGCAGCATGTCTTCAATGTTTTGAAGCTATGATTACTGATCACCTGGCACTTTAATCCATGTTAAATCCACCTCTCCACTGAAAAAGCTGATCCCACTCATCCTCCCCACCCCCCCAGATGCTCACTCATCTCGCATTTGCACAGTAACACGACAAGATGGTTCAGGGATCAGTTTCCTGATCCAACCCAGCACGCATTTACACAAAGTGAGGGCAGTGGCACAAAGGGAGTGGTATGATCACCCTTCTCCTGCAGCATTTTAAATCTATATGAGAGTAAAAACTGCTGTGCAACCATGAACTGTATTTTTATACAGAAATTCACTTTTACTGCTATGCATCCCTTGGACATGTATTCTATTTACCTGTGGTGGAACCAAAATCTTTCCTGAATAATCTTATATACTGGTCAGCAGTAAACAACTATACTCTCCCATACTGCTCATTTGTTAAAAGACATATAATTGTGATTTCTCAGAAATTATGGCAGAAGTTACTGCCCAAACCTGCACCTACTCTAAATGCAACACTACGTTGCAGTTTGGCAAGGTCTGAAATGTGGACTTGCAGTTTCTTCAAAATCAGGGTGAAATGCTTTATTACAGTTGCTCTAGCTTAACCTCACCTTTATTTTAAAAAGGAAAGAAGTCTACTTAATGTTTCCTATAGCATCTTCTACAAACACTGAACATCTCTTTTAGGGTATATGAACTATAATCAATACATTTCAGTATTTTTCACCAAAACAGTGATATTGCAAAGAGTGTAATTTCATGCCTTTTCAGAAATCTGACCCTCCAGAAACTTGCTTAATGTCATGCAATAAAGTTTAAAAAATAGTGTAATGTTTAACTTAATTGTGGACAAAGAATAACTCATGGCTCAAAAGCCAACAGTAATTTTATTAGATAGTCTCGAGGACCATTTTCTGTTAGCTTCCTTTAAAAAAACATTCAGAGAACCTATCTAAGTATATCCCTATGCTGTCCTAACCTTTAACTCTTTAACTGAAAACAGTATGTTTTTAGAATAGCTTTTTCATGGTGACTTCCATTTGACTTTTTAAGCTTAAAACAACAAAACCAAACCCAAACAAAATAAAAAAAAAAAAAAAAAAAAAAAAAAAAAAAAAAAAAAAAAAAACAAAAAACCAACAAAAAAAAAAAAAAAAAAAAAAAAAAAAAAAAAAAAAAAAAAAAAAAAAAAAAAACCAAAAACCCAACCAAACAAACAGAAAACCAAACCCACCAGAATGTGGCTGCCTTCTCCCACCAGTGCCTCCCCAATCACTGCCCCATCCAAGTTTCACATTAGAACTTTAATAAGCAAAGGCTTCAAAAGAATACACTCTTCTCTTTGATGGGAAGATCAGGTAGTTAGTTACCTGAAACTCTTTTTTCTCTGAAGTGGGAAATATTTTGACCATTCCCCAAAAATGCTTTAAGATGTATTTGGAAGAGTTTAGTCTTTACACAGCTATTAAAGCTCATTATCTCCTTTTCTAAAAGCATTCTTTGTGAAGGATCCTCATTTATGCTAAATCTGGATTTTCAAGAGACCTAGTTTTGAAGATATATTCATTTTCCTTCACTGGTTCCAAGAAGAAAAACTCTTGGGATATTTCAAGGCTATGATGTCCTGTTAGTTCATTTTCATCTCTACCTCCCCTCAAAAGGAACTAGCAGGTAAAAGGCACCTGAGTTGAACAATGCCTTACCAAGGAATTTGAAAGCCCACAGACAAGTATTTTACATGTAATTTTGAAAACAAGAGTAAGCTTATGACCTTCTGTGAGGTCATTTGAAGCAAGAGATCAATTAACTAAGACCACCTGACTCGAGCTGCTTTAGACCCCAGCCCTACGTGCGTGTGGACTGACAGCAGAGGGCGAGGCAGTTACTGCACCACCGCCACAGCACATTTACATGCTGGCTGCCACGCTGACAGAAAGCAGGAATTAGTCCTCAGGAGAGCCTCACTTGTCACACAAAACCACAAGGTGCTCCTGCAGGCGCTGGTGTCCTTTCACTGCCACTGAGAACAGACGGTTCCTAGCTCAGAGGAAGGACATCCCTGACAGGGATTCCTCCACACACCCACATCCATGGCTCTCGTTCTGGCCCACTCACAGCTAAGGTCCCATAGCCTCTGTTCACACTAACCTGTGACTTCTCATTAGAGTCAAGGCTTATTAAACCTTGACTTCACAACCCAGCTTAAAAACAGACCAAACAGAGCTACACCAGCAAAACTATAGGGCAGCAAACCAGTGTTCAGAGCATGATTTATTTATTCATTAAAGAAATTTTTGACACCACCAACAGAATCTCAAAACTGCACAATAAATTCAGCACTCTTAACCCTTCAAGTGTGTTAGTACAAACCAATACAGAAATTAGCTCTGTTTGCTGCTTACCAGCACAATCATGAAGACCCGCCTAGGCAGCACCATAGCATGCTGAGAGCAAAGATCCATCTGCCTTAAAGATGAGATTAGAGGATTGCTTATCTCTTTCCCCTAAATAAATAGGAAATAACTATTCTTCCCTTACAACAATGGAAAGCCCTCCAACTTTCAGACACTAGAAAGACAAGAAGGAACATCAAGAGTGATACAGGGTTGGGATGCTGAAATGCCCACAAACATGATAAGCAGAAGGTGTCGATTTCTTGGGAAAAAGTGCTTTTGCATAGACTTTAAGTAGGTTTAGTAGTTTTAGTCCTGAGGGGAAAAAAGTTTCCAAAAATAACTGCTTACTTTCTGAAGTTTGTGAGGTGTCATCACAAGTGCATTTAGCTGCTAAAGTTCATCACCATGCCAGTAAGTATAGACCAAAGCAGCTGTGATCGACTTCTTGCCTTCCTCTCAAGCACCTCCCATTACACACCAAGCTGTGTAAGGCATTTCCTATCCTCGGGCCAGGAGCAGTCCTTGGGCTACAAGGAGTTGAGAAAATGTAAAGCCCTGTCTGCTGTTCTTATTTGGAGCACAGAATTCACTTCAAATTACAAGCAGAAGAAAGATACAAATTCAAGATTAGTCACAGGCAAGCAGATGATTTAAGAACAAGAACCAATCTGTCAACAGGAAAGGAGTGCAGCCTCCATGGCAAAGTCGACTACAGTTCTGCAACATCTTTAACTTATGAAGTCAAATTTTAATCTATTGTAAAACTGAGTAACTTGTTGAGCAGAGTAACCTCTGACCTCTCTTCAGTTTTGTACTGTTAGCATGCTCAAACTGTGACCTCAGCTATGGGTTCTAGCAGAAAAAGTCAGGTGGACAGTGGCCAGGATGGAGACTATTTGGGTTTTGATACCCAGAACAGCAGTGCACCAAGGGATTAGCAAACAGCTTAGCATCCATCCCATACTTCAAATGCCTTCTAGTCATTAAAATAAATAAATCCATGTCCTCTTGAGACCTGAAAGGTGGTTTACCTGTTGTTTCAGGGCATCTGCCAACACACTGCATGGAGGCTACATCAGTTTACACTCAAGCCTGCACATTTAAAGTTCCTTTCACAACTGTGTAAGGGAGGAATGCAATGAAATCTTTAGATCTAACAAAAACTAGCAGGAGTTTGGCCTTCATAGCAAGATTCTTGGAAGGGAAAATACAGAAGCTCTACATTCACAGAGTGCAGTTCTGTAAACAGACCTACTTAACACCACTCTAACCTTTTTTCAGAAGTCAGCTTTCAAACTGAAGTTTTCCAGACTTAGTATCCTCCACTATATCCATTTTTGGAGAAAATATACTTTCAAATAGCAAACTATGAGAAGAGGAAGGAAAGACAAAAATCAGTCCTAATGTAATGGATCACTAAGTATCAGCTCATACTCCTTAACACCTACAGCCACTTTGGAAGGGAAAAATAGCCCTCATTTACAAATCATTTAGAGCAGTAATTTTCAAGTTGTGGAATCCTGAAAAGCATAAAAATGCCACACAATTTAAACTATTGGCAATAGCCTTGTTTTTCCACAGTTGCTTCTTGCCAACTTCAGATTGAAAAACACTGTTTTAAGAGAGCTCTGGCAAAACAGTTCTCTCAATGGTTTAGGCTTGTTCAAGAAATAAATGCAGCATCCCTGCTGAATTCAAAAGATCATATGGACCTCTGCATGGCCTATGTGAACTGAGCACTAAAGCCATTCATTCCCAAATGACTGTACATCACTCAAGGAAAACTGCAGAGGCAAAACCTAGGCATTAGATTTTGTGAAGAGTTTACAAAAATACTCCTGTAAGATACAAGAACTAGGTTCTCATAGCATCTTACCATACAGTTACAGATTATTACGTTTTTCTTATTTTGTACGAATGCACAGGATTGACAAGGATGACAGAAAAGTATAAAAAAACCAAGAGAAATGTGTGGGCAGTAGTTAGGCATTTAACCAGAAATACCAAATTTAGTGTTATACTTGATACAATTTTGCTCACCAAGTATAAGTTAGAATAAACTAAACATTCATGGGAAATATTTAAGGGAAAAAACTACTTTTTCCCCCTCCAAGAGACTTTGACACTTCGTTTTGACAAAAACTCAGTGCACTTGTCTTACACAACACATTCTGCAATATGTTCCCTCACATGTCTTCATCTTTTTTCTAATCTTGTAATATTGTGAAAGATAGTAAGGTACAGCATGCAGATAAAGAATAACCACTGAGGTAACTGAAACTTCCAACTTCCAGTTGAATAAGAGCACAACTTTTCCAAAGGACATTTTAAACCTGCAAGGAACACTCCTCTTACTTACCAAAGAGGACAATTAGATCAAGAAATGATCACTGACGCAAAAACGCAATAGTCTTTTTTTAAGAAAAGTTTTTTCACTGCTCATTTGGAAGTGAACGCTGTCAGATGTTTTTTTTCTTCATAAAATAAAAGTAAGACCCTTGAGAGAAACCCCAGAAGAGAGATTCTGGCATCATATAAACTTAAGTTTCACTAATGACTTTAAAATAGGAATAAGCTAGCCATGCTCCTCCTATTCTGAAGGATGTAAATGGAATCATTGCTTTAAGAAGATTTAAGTTTGTTTACATCAGAAAAAGAAATTACCCCCATGCTTTCCTATTCCCTTACTTTTGCAGAGTGAAATGGAAGTTAAGCATCCATTTCTGCAAAAATTTTCTTTATGCATGTTCTCAGAAACACATCTAAAGGCCGTGATAAAGCATGACCTAGACAGCAGCTCTCATTGTTTTTGTCGCAATGACACATCTTAACCCAGGAGATGACCAAACTTCAGAAAGAAGTCTGCTGTAACACTAGCTTATCTTCAAATTGTTCACACAATTTGAAGGATCAAATAACTCCCAAAGAAGGCAAGAAATAAGCCAGGCTGCTGTTTAAACCAAAGTCAATCAATTTCCTCTATTCAAATACATAAAAATATTTTTCTAAAAGCCCAAGACTACAGGACACAAGGCACAGGCTGAGAGGACTCTTTTGATCACAAGACTCTCCACCCCAAGTGCACAAGCACAGAACTACATTACTCTGAGTAATCTGCAACAAAGTTTCAAAGCTAACCAGCAAGTTAGTCAGCACATTAAGCACAAGCAGATCACCAAAGAGCTTTGTGTACATGAATCTCTGTGGAGAGTTTAACAGCTGTAGGACTAGGCTCTCCTTGCAAGGCTGCAGGCTGAACTCAGAAGTTTATTACACAGGTAACATAGCAAGCTGCCTCCTGTCACACAAACACAGCAGCAAAGGGAACCAAACAGCACATTGCTACAGACTCATTACAGACACCGTGACAAGCACTGGAGTCTCAGTGCTAAGAACCAGCCTTTTAGTATTAAGAGCAGGGAATTACAGGCTGTGGGCTGAAGCTTTCACATCCTTTTGGTAGGGCAACCAACAAAAACAGAAATAAAGAAATTAAGAACTCTGAGGCTTGACTACTTGTTCCTCTTCCTATTCTGGCAGTTAATCCATTTTCAAAACGACCATCATCCCTGCAGCAGAAGAGGGCAAAGGACATCAATGGACTCACCGCTCCAGTTACACACTGAAACACCTGTACTACAAGTGTATGCAAAAAGCAATCAAAGGCAACCAGGAAAGTTTTCATTAGTAAACTCAGCTCAAGAGTTAAGATTGTCTGATGGCTTCTGATGTCTTTCCACGCTGCTGGATTCAGCTTCTGAAAGCTTCCTTTGTTAATGAATACTAGGCTCTTGTCCAGTCCTCTTTTCTCCCCCTCTACTCCCTTCCATAAAATATCATGGTCCTCAGGGCATAAGGAACATCCTTTGTCTTCCTGCAAGTCTTCCCTGTGCAGCCACTTTGCCACCCCTCGTAGAAAATGCAAGAGGAGTAGCATCCTTTCTCTTCTCTGTAAGAACAGTGGAAAAAAACAGATGGAGAGATCATCTAGTAGCAATTTTACCATAGAGGAACTGGTGTCCCACAGAAATGTTGCAAAACCGTAACCTCTACTTCATCTTTCATGTGTCAGCAGCATTGATGTGTAACTCAAATCTTGAGAATTCAAATTTTTTGTCAACTCCCCATGAAGAGCATGTGATACTACACACAACATACAAGGTGAACTAAATCTGAGGAAAAAGGTAAATTACTTAAAGATATCCAGAGAAATAACAGTAAGGCATTATTCAAGAGAAAAAGAAAGAAGCTGAAGCTCTCATTTCCCAAAATGGCCATATAGCTTTATCAGAGAGAAATGAGAAACCCCAGAGGCCTGCAAAGATATGAGGACAAGAGGTATAAAGCTGAAACTTTTTTTAAAGAGAAAGTGGTTAGGAAAGCAAAGCCCACAGTTCATGATCAGGGAGAGAGCATGAAGAGGAGGATTGCTTCAATCTTCCTGCTTCTGCAATGAACATGAAGCACACAAAAACTAACACCTACTCAGTGAAAGATGTATTTTTGCATGTGTGACAATACCAGTTGAATAGTCTCAACTCCTCACTCTCTGCGCCTCTTCTTCCTCTGCAGATGTGGTAGCCAAAAAAAAGAAAAAAAAAAAAAAAAAAGATTGTTTTCCAGTAAGATCTAGTCAGGGAACTGATTCACCCAGCTGCCACACATAGCTGTGCTTGAACAGAGGGGACTATTTAAGCCAGTTTAGACAGCACTACTGTCAAACATAACCACAGTCTGTAGCATGGTTACAAGAAACAAGATACAAACTGGAAGACTCTGTGCCTTTGGAACAGACTCTTCTACTCACTTCCCTTCCCCCCCACAGATGTGACCCCATCAAGTGTTTCAGATGAGCTCTCCTGATCATCTCATTCCCACCTAGAATGACACAGGTTACTGCACATCACCAGAAGATTACCTGGTTTTGCAGACTTCTGTCAGTTTAGTACAAATAAGCACTAATGCCCCTCTTAACCAGAGGCAGACCCTAAACTGGCTCAGCCCATCCCATCCCATCCCATCCCACCCCATCCAACCCTGCCCTCAGAAAATCCCAAAGGCTTTGTATTTCTCAGAGAGTTATAAATATCCATCCCAGCAAACTCTGAGAACCAAAGCCTCATCCTCTCAAGCGTGAAAACATGTATACACAGAAGGGTCAGGAAGAGGATTGGAAAGTCTCCTGTAAAATACTGCAGTAGTGTTTGCTCTGCCCCAACCTGTAAGACAGGGCTAATTTTCTTTAGCCCTATTAAATGGCTGTTTTTCCTCAAACCTTGCCTAAACTGACTTCTAGGAAGTATTCTCATTGTGATTTTACAATAGCAGTGAAAGAACATAAGTTCTCAGATAAAAACAAAGCAAACAAAAACAAGCAGAACCCCAAAACGCCATAAGGACACGTGACAGTACTTGCCTGGATGTACGATAGCCTAAGATGGCAGACTGTTGAGTCATGAAAGTACCACACAAGGATTTAGACAAATGAGCATAGAAATTGGGATTTTTTTTTTAATCACCCATTATTAATTAAAGTGCAGTTACTGGAGTTCTATACATAACAGCATTTGGACTATCATCAACATATGGCACAAACTGTCAAGAAATGGCTTAAAATTTTGGAACAGTCCTTCAGGTACTATTTTAAATTGGTACTGTACCACAAAGCTGTAAATCTGTAATATATACATCCCAACATAATGCTGAAAAGATTTTATCTAGGTGGATTTTTACTATTTTCTACATGCACGGAATGGATTACTGTAATTAATTTTGGAAGTTCTATTAGAGTAGATGAATTCTGAATGTCATTATTTCTTAGTTTAAAAAGTCCAAATGCCTATACTTCCTGCAGGACAAACATATCCCAAGAAGGAAACATCCCACCTTGTAATGATTCTTATTACCTCACACAAATTAAAATACCTTTTTTTCGAAATGTGAAAAAAAACCCCAAATTATTAGGCCTAGTCTGAAATTTCATGTCACAGGCATCAGAAGAATATTTCAAGATAGTATAACACAAAGTGATTATCAATATTTTTTTTTTAGTATGCTCTTGATTGGTTGACATTGTCCCTGAAAGAATAGAAGTTATTCTTCATGTGCAAGCAGGGAAGCAAGGGCAAATCCAGAGTGAATTTGTAGTGAATTCAAAGAATTTGAATTTGAAACTGATCTGGATTCATCCCCCGCAGTTCAACTTCAACTGTTCTTCAGACACATACCATCCTTCCATGCACATTTAAAGTAAAACTAAAAATCACACTGTAAATTTTACTCCTTCCAATGAAAGATTTTAATTTTTAAATGATAGTTGCCTCAATCTTTTCCGGGCATAACTCTGTAATAAAAGGGTAATTCTCCTTCCCTCTGTTCATACTGCCAACAAGCAGAAATGTTGGAGCATAGAACAGATCTTCTTGAACAAGCCTTCAGCTACTATACTGCAAAATTGCTGTACAATGGATTTATATTAATAAGAGAAGCCACAATCTGCAGCTACATTGCAAGCAGGTTGAGATAAGGCAAACAGTACCACTCACGTTTGCTGGGGACAAAGCTGGAGGTGTATCTAAAACAAACACCAGTATAGAACAGCCCTACATTTAAACTTTAACTTGCTTTTTATTATTATTTCTCATCAGCATCACAGCTATAGTAAGCTTTCTCATTTTGGAACAAAGAAATACAATCTGACCTTTGAACTAGAACCACATTAAACACTTGAAGACTCGAGCCTATTTCCAAAACAAGGTTACACAGCTAACTGTTTGGAAGCAGCAGCTAATTCATGTCACACACAGGCTGGAGCTATACAGGAAACATAATCAAGATAAGAAAAGTAATAAAAGATTTCAGAATTATTCAACTGCTATACACTTTCTCTTGATTATCACTATATTCTAACACTTCCTGATGTATCATATTTCTTCCTCAGAATCCACATTTTAATCCTAAGTATCCAAGGTCACAGAAGACCACCACCATACAATGAACCAAACAGAAAGAGACCAGGTAGTTAGGCTGCAGGATTTAATCAGCAACAATAACTTAAAAAAGAAAGAAAGGAAAAAAAAAAAGGAAATTACTTTAGCTTATTTTGACAGCGTAACAGCTAAGCAGCATTTCAATGAAACACTGACAGAGCTCAAGATGATTGGAAATCTTATGAGAATGTTACAGGTTTTCCCTTGAAATCCTCATTTTTCTTCCAAAACTAGGATCACTTCTGAAGAGTAGCGAACCATTCCCTCCCTGCCCCCACACCCCCAACACAGAGCATAATTCAGTCAGGGAGTCTCCAAGGGTACAGCTAATATTTAACAAAGGGCCAAGCATCACCAGCTAGAAGAAATGCATGCGATCACCTCACACTACTCCAGTGATCACGCAGCATTGCCATGCTATTAACTGCCTGTATGAAAGATGTCAGGAGGGTTTCAGAGATCTGTGGGTTATTTCATTCCTCAAACTCCCCATTCCTTAGCAGATCCAATCTTATCAACCATTTCAAATTCACCAAGTGCCTGAACAGAAGATGATTAGAGTCTGGGAGAAGGAAAAGAAATTAAAATCACCACATGCCTTTATGTCTAGGTATCTGCTTTTGACCACTGAAAAAGATGCTAACACTCAAGGTTGATACAGAAAACACATATGTCAGCATCAAATAGTTGTGATCTAGCACATTGTGTCCCGACCAAGTGCTACCAGGGCATCAAGATCCATGCACCAGTCCCAGCTACCCCTGCGCTGTGGTTCCACAGGCCCATTACAACTCACTGCTAAGAGAGCTTAGACACCCCTTCTCCACCCCTTCCTTCCACCTCCAGGCCATGGCATGCTGCTCCCCTAATTTCATCACTGATCAACAGAACTGCTCACAGACCTATGCTCCACCAGCCTCACCATCTCCCTCCTCACAGAAAGGGGATCAAATGAATGACAACTGAAGGAAGGTTTCAGCCAGATCAGTTCCCTGAGCTATCTCCCACAAAAGGCCACACTGGGACACCAAAGATGCAACTCTATGACAGTTCAAGTTTATCTATCTCTGTTGCCTTGTTCTCACTCTTTTCCACCAGCTTTGCATTCTCACACTCTTCCTCATGCTAGTGCTGGTATTTGCTTGACCTGCCAGCCAGTTCAAGGAGCTAGACCAGCAGAAAATTAATCTACTCCCTCCAAAAGATGTTTCCTGCTAGGACAGCTCCCCTGAATTGGCTCCTTGTGGGCAGGTGGTCTGTCAGTCCCTCTGTGGCTTTGCTCCCTTAAGAGCACAAGCTTAGTTTGACAAATTGTCGTGAACCCACACTCCACAGGAGAGGACAACTGCAGAAGCAAGAAACAAGAGGGGAAAGTGAATTACTTAAGCCATATTTATTGCCAAATGCACTAGTTCAAACCACAGGTATATTTTTTTTGAATGCCACATGGTGTGGTATTAGAATGACTTTTCAGGGAATGATGTTAACACAGAAAATCCCACACACCTCATTTATTTTCAGAACTAAATATGAATGAGTATTTCTTATTACTACAAGAAAGATTTTCACATACTGGTGCATAAATACTGGAAAGCAGAGTGTTTATTACAGGAAAAAATTCTCAAAGACTTCTACAAACAGCCAAGGTGAAACAGAACACTACATCATTTAACAGTCTACTTCGAAATCTCACAGAATATTGTCAAAATTCACTTAAAAAGATGACAGAGTAAGGAGTCAAGTATATTTAGAGCAAGGAGTTAAGATCACAATATAATTTCAACTGGAGATCCTGGGCAAGTGCAATAAACCCTTTATAATTTTATAAAAATATGAAAACAGAAAGGTAACAATTAACACATTTACATGACCCAACGATTTATGCAAGATTCATAGTAGGAATGAGGCAGGTCCTGAAACCTCATAAAACTGATCAATTTGAAGCTGAAACTATTTACAACATACTGCCATCAAGATAAAAGTCACAGAGCACCGTTACACTTTGGACTTTATTTTTTTTAAATGGTTTTGTACTTTACCTCCAAAAAACCCCATTCAATTCTGTGCTTAAAAGCATTCTCAGTATCCTTTGTTAAACACACACAGAGGGACTTTCAGAGAGGGAAATCTTTTGGAAGAAAACGTATCAAATTTAGGTATGAGGAAGAGATATGCAATAGACAAGGGGAGGAAGCAACTTCACCAGAAACTGGCAATTTAAATGGCTTTAGGGAAATGGAACAGGGTGTGTATTAATGGGGGTGGAGTTGGGGTGTTTGTTTTAAGTTTTAGCACTTAGGGTTGCTAAGAACTTCAATAACGTAGTGTTTTCCTTGAGTCTGTAGACATAAACTTCTCTAGCTACCCCGGATTTTCCCAAAGAGCAGCACAATGAATAGAGACAATTCTTGCATTTCACCCCAACACAATATCTTCAACAGCAGCTTTGAAACTGTCCTTTTTGGTTTTTTTCTTCCTTCCAAATGTACTCCTCACAGCTACGCTAAACTCCGAGCAGTAGGACAGCTCCACTGGAGCATTCAAGGACCCAGTGCCAGAGCAGCAGGGACTGAGAGGAAGACAAGATGACATGCTGCAAATAGGGAGTTTAGAAAGGACCAGAACAGCTGAACACCAGCAGCTTGAGGTAAGAGGAATTGAGAAAAAGAGACAGAAGTAAAATAAATCTGGTTCAAGTAGAGATGGAATAAAAGGTAGCAAAGACAGAATCAAAATAAAATCCCACAAACTGAATTTAGAAATATCAATTATTTGTTGGAAAGAAAATCCAACACTTTTATGTAGTGGGAGTTTCTCAGTAACATATTGCCCTTCAGTTGCTTCATATATAAAACAAATTAATTGCTTGAATTAATCTGAAGTTAACACACATCTAGAGCACACTTTTGTATTACAGAAATTTAAACATCTAGATGAAGCCAAAAATATACACAGCAGTTACACACCCCAGTGTAACCAAAAATGGTGTTTCAAATCCCTGATAATGAACTGGGATGCTGAGCTAACTGACAATAAGAGGTTTAACTGCACACAAGGAACTAAAGTGAATCTGTGACTGTTATTACAGATTACCTATGCTGAGCAGTCACTGGCAGATTATGGCCATATTTGCATATTTAAAAATAAAACGAGGATTTGTGCTCAATTAGAAACAGAAGGCCAAACAAGATACAACATACCAATGCTCTAGACAGGGATTTTTTACGATTACTCTGCAAGTTCACAGTCTACTGTTCTCAAACCTTTTTTTATTTGGAGACACACACTGAATTACTGGCCTAGAGCTGACATTTATGTGAATGTTGGGACCCACAAAAAAGGTTTCAATTTCTTAGCAGGGAAAGATAAGACGGCAAAATCTGTATTTTGAATGCAAAAAGTTACTCGAGATGAAAGGGACTTCTTTTTCAAAACCCCAAACATTGGATTGCAAGAAGCCTACCCAACAAGAAACGCGCAAAGGAGAGGAGGAGGGGGGAAAAAAAAAAAAAAAAAAAGGGG
>NW_024513654.1:13484408-13518392 GCF_017590135.1 Pyrgilauda ruficollis | reverse complement strand
CGGGGCGGGGGGGAGGGAGGGAGGGCCGCGCGCGCCGCGCTCTGGCACGCCCACTCGCGCTCGGCGCGCTCCCCGCCCCGCGCATGCGCCGCCCGTCCCCCAGCGGCTCGCACGTGCGGCGGCGCCGCACCCGTCCGCTAAGGGGCGCTGTGCAATCCCGGAGCCTTTCGTGAGGGAGCGGGAACGGCCTGAGGGGTCAGCGTGCTCTGAGAGGGCTTTGTGTCCCGGGGGGACACGCCACCCGTGAGCGGTCACCGTGTCCTCAGGGGTCACCGTGTCCTGAGGGGACGTGCCACCCGTGAGCGGTCACCGCGTCCTCAGGGGTCACCGTGTCCTGAAGGGACAGCCCACTCAAAAAAAAAAAAAAAGGAGGTGGAGGGAGAAGAGAAAAGCAATCACACATCCTTTTAACCCCGCGGCCCCGCTCCGGATTCACGGCGGCAATCCGGCACCGCGATCCACAACTTTCCGCCTCCCCGCCGCTCCTCCCGCCGGCTCCGCGGCCTCGCTCCCTCCCGCCTCGCCGGGCCCGGGGCCCGGCCCGGCGCGGCGCCTCACGGCGGCAGACGGGGAGGGGGAGCGGGGCGGGCCCGCAGGCCGCGGCGCCGCTCGTCTCACGGTCCCCGCTCCGGCGGAGCCTCCCGCCGCCGCGGGGCCCGGCCCGGCCTCCCCGCCGCGCCGCCGTCCCTCACCTACACAGTGAATGAGCTTGTGTCGCCACGAATCGAGCTGGTGGCGGACGCCGCGCCTCTGGATGGAGCACTGCTGCCGCCCGCACGGGCTCGCCATCTTCTGGGCGGGGGCGGGGCGGGGGCGGTGGCGGCTCGCACGTGCGGCGGCGCCGCACCCGTCCGCTAAGGGGCGCTGTGCAATCCCGGAGCCTTTCGTGAGGGAGCGGGAACGGCCTGAGGGGTCAGCGTGCTCTGAGAGGGCTTTGTGTCCCGGGGGGACACGCCACCCGTGAGCGGTCACCGTGTCCTCAGGGGTCACCGTGTCCTGAAGGGACAGCCCACTCCTGAGGGCTCACTGTGCCCAGAGCTGCAATCCCTCCTTGAGGGGCCATTTCAGTCCTGACGGGATCACATGGTTTTCCATCTGCAAGAGATGAAATCTCATCTGCTGCAGCGTGTAGTTATAAAACCACCAGGTCTGTTGGTGGCTGTGATGCAAAGGGAAGGCACGTGTGCCTGCAGTGGCCGGGAGGTCCTGCAGTGACCACTCCATGACTCGGCCACCTCCTGTGCTGTAGCCTTGCACCACAAGCACAAGGCCCTCCCACCAGGTGAGCTCAGGTGTTGTAAGGGTGCTGGCGATGTAGTACCACCAGTTATGACAGCAAGCAGGGAATACATTGACAGTCTAGAGAAGGCATGGCACTGCCTGGTGCCCGTGCAGGAGGACAGGAACACCAGAAACGGGTTCTTTCAAGCTCAGGGGATAGGACTGTAAAGTGAAATCTCTTACTCCAAACTTTGCCATAAGGCCAGAGATGAAGGTACATGAGCCTTTATTTCCCCACCCTAACCACTAGAGCCTTTACTCTCATCTTGCCTAGCCACACATGATTAGGGAGTTAAAAAGGCAAGGAGCTCAAAGTTGGCTGTGGAAAGCTGGCTGGTCAAATGCAGCTGCAGTATTAGGATGTCCCAGATAGTATTTCCTGGACAGAAAGAACTGTTTGAGCTACTGTTCAGGTGCTATTGTAGCTGCAGTAAGCCACCTGTCCTGTTCAAAGGGAACTCCAAGAGGCACTTGGTGTGGGCAGGTAGGACAGCAATGAACCTGTCCTACAAAAGGAGACCAGGACAGCTCAGTTTGGCTAGTCCAGCAAAAGGAATGCAAACCCAAGGTGTACTTGCTCTGCCAATCTACCATGGAAGTTGCAATGGGGAAAAGATGGACAGAGCTATCTGAAGGCCAATGGTAGTATAAGGAAAGATTATTGGTTGTCTCTTAATACTCTCCTGGAGGAAGTCAGAGGATGATTTCTTACTGTAGGAGGTGAAACTTCCCAGAGCAGACAGCAAACAGAGTAGCAAGAGTCAAAAGCCCATTTCAAGATGCAGCTTCCATGCAAGGAGGGCAAGGTGAAGCTTGTTTTCACGAGCAGAGTAGACAGGTTTAGGGAATCCCAGTCTTGGTTTGAAAGCCATTAACAGTGAAAACAGGGAAAGCATGACCTATGGAGAATTTCTATACCACACAGAGCAGGAAAGCTCTTTGGGCACCCCTGGTCAGGAATGATCCCCTTAGCTGCATCTCATTCCAATTGTTGATGATATCCTGGTGTTTGTTCCACCCTTTTTTCAATGTGATGAGCCATTGGGGTCTACATGTCTTCATATCCAGAAGTGGGGAATCTCCATTCAACTCAGGCATATCTTTCACTAGAGCCTGAGTTCCTAAGTCTGTTAGGCACTGTACTAATCACAGAAGTATGCATTTTCTGAGAGGCAGATAATCTAAACAAAGGGATTGCAACATAAATGGTCTAAACTCCAGCAGGTAACTCCTATCCGCAGTCTGCATGGCAGCTAGAACAGTGAGTGGACTCCCAGCACTAATTATTAGAGAGTTCTAGTTATGGGGTTTTTTTGCAATCCTCTGTTCTTAGGCTGATGTTTAGATAGCAAACTCTTTGAGACAGCTCCATGGTTCTACCCTGTGCTGGTATTGAACCTACCATAAAGCTTCTAATTCCTGACTGGGACCCATATAAAAATTAATTAATTTTCTATAATGTATTGCCCTTCCCAGAGCTAATCACAGACTGGTAGCATGATAAATACGAACAATTTTCTATTTCTTACCCACCACCAAAGCAGGGAGAAAGAGGATGAGGAAAGCATGAACCAGAAGATCCAGTACATGAAGCAGAAGAAGCTGTTTGAGAGCTAGAGAAAGGCAACAGTCCTGTAATCTAAAAAATGGTTTAATACCACAGGCCTCCTGTGGGAAGGAGCAAACAAAGGGCCAAGGTCCACTTTATAAAAGAGCAGCAGCATCTAGAATCACAAGCTAAAACTTTTATGTTCAGGGAGATGGAGAAAAAGGGTATAAAGAACAGTGGGACTGGCCTCAAGGGTCTCGTCAAGAGTGACAGCTAAGTGAGTAATCATGAAACTGCCAAGGCAATGGGCAGATCTGACTTGATCCTAGAGTTAGGCTGGACCAGGTTTGATAAACCAGAGCTTGCACCATGCTGCCACCAGCATGGTTAGGCAGGTTTGTTAAACCAAAGTGGAGCCACCATTTTCCTGGCCAGGACCATCAACAGGCCCCAGCAGCCGCTCCTGTACTTGCTCCTGTAAAAGCCTCAGCACAAGCTCTCTAGCTGGGACACAGCTTTGGCCTCCCCTCATTTCCCATGAGCCATGAGACTTGCTACATTTGAAACGTTGTTTTCCCCCTGTTTCACAGTGGCTCCCCTTTGATGTTAATTGTTTGCAGGCAAAGCTTAGTGGAGAGCGTAGCTGTTCTCTGGTCCGTCTGCTGGTTACTACCGAGCCACCCAGCCCAGTGGAGATAATGCTTTGATGTTAATGAGCTGCAGACAATTTCGCTTAACACCGAGCAGGGCCTGGCATCTCAGAGGTAAGACTTTCAGGGCAGATCCTACAGCAGGTCTCTCCAACATCCGTTTTGCCATAAGAACAGAGAATATTCAGAAAGACATTTGAGCAGAAACCTGTCTTCCCACAGTCTTGCACCACACCCAGTATCATTACAGCCCCAGATATGCCAGAAGTGGGGAAATAGTGAGTTAAAAATGGCCCTATAGAATTGCATGACCTTTAGGGGACTCAGTAGAAACATGATTTACCCTCTTTTCCCATTAATTGCCTCCTTCCGTGGTCCTGCAGAAAGAATACACCAGAATGGGAGAAGGGGATAGACTCTAAATTGCCGTTTTGCCTGATTCTTGTGTGGCTGATGTTCAAGGCAACACCATTCAGAACATGGCACCTTTTCCATCAGCACAGCAGATGTCTGAATGAAAGGGGCCAGCTGCAGTAAAGTGAGACTTGCACAAGCAGTCTTGGACTATCCTCTTTCTTAAGTGGGTATTTCAGCAAACCTCTTCTGTCAATCTGTTCCAGGCAGTAGCATGTTGCCAAGTGCAGTGACTGACCCCTCAGAAAGAGGGTACAAAAGAGTCTGTGGATGTGTTGTAGCTTCCTTGGCTTCAGTCAGCCCTTGTTGTGGGTCCCAGACCAGGACTCTGGGATTTCTCACTAGGTAACACGTCACATACTGGAGAGGGCCCAGATTAGGCAGAACTCCTGCTGTGGAGAGATAGTGTGGGAAGCACAGAATGGTGAGAAAGATATCTGTCCAGTGGAAATGTGAGGTACCACAGTCTCAGGAAGGAAGCACTGAACCATAAGTATGACAAAGACAAGTGAGAAAAAAGCACAAATTCAAATTTGTAACCCTCTGCCCATTATCAGCAAAGTATATTTAACGGATCACACAAACTCTGCTTCTATCCAGACTCTGCAAGCTTTTGAATGGAGTGACCCAGTCCTCTGAGAAGCCCCAGCCAAGCAGAAGCAAACACAGGCTACATCCCTTCAAGTACAGCAACAAATAAGACTCACTTATTTGTGAAGTTAGGGAGAAACATGCCTTCTTCTGAGGAATGTGGCATAATTCCAATATATCACCTTTGTTAAATGATTTATCGCAATGAGAGAGAGAGATACTAACTCTTCAGTTTTCTTGCCAGAACAGGATTATTCCCTGCAGCAAACTGGATTACACAGTTAAAATAACGCAAGCCAAGTCCAAATGCTTGTGCCATGCCCACTGCAGGGAGGAGCTCATACAAAAGTGTGTGAGCCTACACCTAAATAAATCCTAAAGAGGTAGAAAGTGGCATCATGGAGGAGGCCATGACTGATCACAGGCCAAGGAGACTGTCCAGCAAAAGGAACACCGCACTTTGGAAAGTCCACCCAAGTCAGTGGGAAGAGACATAAAATTAACCTTTGACAACATGTTTAGCATTTGTTGAGCACCAAAAGTCACTCCGTCCATGCAAAGTTTGTGGGCCAGGTTTTGACACAATGAGTACAACTGTACATCCTGCAAGAGATGACACTGGCAGACAAGAGGGCATTGACAACAGCACAGAGCAACATATACAATGATCCACAGATAGCAGTAAGGGAAACACACTGTGACTTACACTGCTGGGCAGGAGCCTGAGAAGCACTACAGAGTGTGTGCAGGATGGATGAAGAGAGAAGCAATTTGATCTCTTTTTCAAAGGGGTTTATTGTCACATGTAATAGCAGCTTCACTAAAGATGGACAGACTATCAGCCTGAAAGCAGAGAGATATTCATTAAGTTTAGGATGGATTTCGGGGCACAAGACAATGTGTTGTCAGAAATTATAATATTAATAGAAATAGAAAGCAATAGATTTGTAAGGTGGATGGGAATAATCTGGGGTTTACAGCAGGGAGTTTATCCCCTTTAAAGGAACAGGAAAGCTGGACAGTTGAATAAATGGACTAAAAAAGATCATCTTTGTAATAAAAGGAAGGGTGATGCACCCTGAAGCAAGGTGAACACCAGGTCAGCTTGTAACTGTTTCTAGGGGATGAGGAAACATTCACCTGAAACCAGGGTAGAGCTGGAACTGGAACAGCCAAGTTGTCCACAACATGTTTGACTTGAGACTGCAGCATGACTTGAGTCAGTTCTCATGCTCTGAATGCCTGGAGAAAAGGAGACTCAGGGGTGACCTTATCACTCTCTACAACTTCCTGAAAGGCGGTTCTTGTCAGGTGGGGTTGGTCTCTTTCACCAGGCAGCAACTGACAGAACCAGAGGACACAGTCTCAAGCTGCATCAAGGGAAATATAGGTTGGATTTTAGGAAAAAGTTTTTCATGGGATGAGTGTTAAAGTTCTGGAATGGCCTGCCTGGGAAGTGGTGGAGTCACCATCCCTGGATGTGTTTAAAAAAAGATGGGATGTGGCACTCAGTGCCATGGTTTAGTTGAGGTGCTAGGGCATGGGATGGACTCAATGATCTTGAAGGTCTCTTCCAGCCTGGTCATTCTGTGAATCTGTGAATGCTTTGCTCCAGTGCCACCATCCCTAGCATACAAAAAGCATAAATTCTTTGTGTGAGACATCCATGAGCACTGTTGGTCATATGTGTGCATGATGCTTCAGCCATTTTGCAGCCAAAGAAATAGAAAACTGCTGGTTTCTGCTTTTTCCTCACTTAAGGGAACAGGATCAGCTATTTTTTGTCTATGCCACTGCTGACTGTCAGGAAATTCATAGGAACTTATCAACTTTGGTCTGATTCTATGAAATTTACGAGAATGGTGGCAAATCACAGTATAGTTCCAAAACTCTTAGCGCAGTGATTAGCATCTTTGTGTGTCTGTCATTAAGGAGCTTGGCCAAAACTATAAATGCTGTAGAAACAGGAAACAACAAAATTTTAATTCAACCAAACATGCAGGTAACTCCAATGGAGGCTTGGTGCATCCTAAGAGACAGGCATGTAGAACAAGCAATTGCACCTTACAAGTTTTCCACACCAGCAACTTGACAGGTACAGTGTCTCCAAAATAAAGGGTGCAAAGAGTTTGAAATTTTAAAGTTGCTCATCATAAAATCTCTTTACATATACAGTACAAGAATGAAGGCAGTACTCAAAATAGCTTCAGATGTTCATGTTCTACACTCAACAGCCACACTCAAAACTCTGCTCAATGTTAAACAAGTTTGTGGTCACCGTAAAAGCATGAGGGGGTGCTGGAGGTGCTGGAGGCTCAGTGACAAGTGGCTAATCAAGGACTTCAAAGCTTTTCAGATATGAAACCACTGACTTACTTGATGCAGTGTACTATGTTCTGCTTAAACTGGCTCTCATAATCAAGAAGTGAAAAATGGCAAACGCTCTGCAGTTTCTGAATGGAGATTGAGGAAATTAGGGAAATGGTCACCATACCCATCACCCTGGGAAGAACAGTATAGGTATAAAAAAACTCAGTGTCTTCATACACAGTAAGCTAATTTTTATGAGCAATGAGCACAAAGTACTTCTTGCATTACAGAAGAGGTGGGGGACTGCATGCAGATAGAAAATATCTCCACCCTTCTCCAAGGTGACAAAAGTTTTCTTTCAAGTACGTTCAGCAAACTGAAAAAACAGCTGGTGAAAGAAGACATTTTCATGGAGCAAAGTCCAGACCGAAAAATCAAACATGTGAATTTTATTTAAAAAAAAAAACAACAACAAAAGAAACAGAACAAAAAACCCACCCAGGCTAATGTAAGGTTTTGTCTCATTTCAGCAGGAAAATGATTGCCAGAATAGCAGCTCAAGATATGAAGCCACAGAAAATTATTCAGGCTAGTAGCAGAGTGTTTGTCCAGGTTCAGGAAAGAAAAGAAAAGAAAAAGAGGGGGGAAAGAGGGAGAAAAAAGCACACCTGGGATGTTGTTTAAACTGCTAGAGAACAATTTTGCATTGACATGTGCCTGAGTGATACTGAGCATAAACTATTGACCACCTGATTAGAATAGTCGAATGAAAAGCTGAAGTACTTGAGAGGTTGTCAGGGGAGAAAACATAATGATAATGGGAGACATTAATTTCCCCCATACAAACTGGGTAGACACCATGTCAAAGAATGATGCAAAGACTACATTTTTAGCTCTCATAAATGGATATTTCTTAGAATGAATACTCAGAGGAGCCAGGCAGAAGATGAACTCTTGATTTAGTCACAAGTAGTACATAGGAGGGAGTATGAAATGTAATAATGAAGAGTCACCTTGTCTTTACAAACACAGTGTGCTCAAATCCAGTATTGTAGCCAGGGAGGAAAAAGCAACAGAAAAGTACACTGTAGTGCAATGTACTTTAAAAGGGAGATGAGCATATTCTCCTTCCAAAGGGAATAAGTGTAGAAGTCAGCAGAGTAGTTAAGAAGAATTTTTAGGTAGCTGATGAAAGGACAAATGACATTGAGATCCGTCATTTAAAGCTTTAAATATGGCATCACTCAAAGTACCCTAACAACAAACTAAAGTAATAAATAACCCAAAGTCTGGCACAGTTAATCAGTAGAACAAAGATGACATTTAGAAGGGGGAAAAAATCCTTCAAAAAAGAGTATAGCCAAAGAAGAAATACAGAAAATCCCAAAGTCTGCCAAGTTAAATAAATAAATAAATAATGAGACCCCACAAACCAACACATTTAAGCCAGCCAAAGTAATTTTCAAATAGCAGCTTTCTAAAAACATGAAGATTACTAACAAAAACGTGTTTACACAGTAGGGGGAAGCCTACAGACAGTCAGGGGCCCAACAGAGGGCTTTAAGGGAAGAACAGTGCAGAAAAATTACCTTGACTAGAGGCTACTATCGCTAAGCACAGTTGTGGACATCCAAACATTTTTTAGCTGTGGTTTAAAAGCAATGGATATATGTAAAATTTCTACTCAAGTTTGGGGCCAGCCTTGTAATTGCCTCACTCCAACATGTGGCTTCTAGCATGCTGAGGGAAATATTGTTGAAATAATAAGGTGGTAGCTGAGGGTCCCAAACCAGATTTTAACCTGTTAACTTACCTGTTAACTAACCTGTTTTAACCCTGTTAACTTACATTTCATTAATAGATAGCTCTGAAGTGAATAATCAAATGGGAAGCACCGAGGTCTGAGGAATTAGCCACTAGTCAAAGCACCAGGAGAGAGAGAATACAAAGACAAAACTGAGCCCAGCTTGTGCATCTGGGAGGGGTTATGGATTCACCAACCTTGCTATCACGTGGAAATGTTTAGAGATGTTGATAGAGATGGGGATTAAGAGAACACCTGTCCATAGCAGTAAGTGGTGTTGGCTGCTGTCCCCTCTTTCCCTGGTTGCTATTGGCACTCCAGAGATCCTGTCCTGCTCTGACCTATTCCTTTTATCTGGGCCATTAATAGCATTGCCTTCTCTGAAGTCTGCCTCCACCAGATCCGGAGGAGTCTGATTTATTAATTTTTCTCCAGTGGCAGCTACAATTCATGAGCAGATACATCCTGCAGGTCTCTTCATTCACATGAGATTGTAGGTAGAACTCATTCTTGTCCACTGGTGAAAATGGACCACAGTGAGGTCTAACTGTCCCTTAGCCAGACTTCAAAGCCTATAAAAACCCAAATTTAGCCTGAAGTAGTTCATTCATTTTACCAGGTGTTTCCCCAAACATTATGATCATCTCTCATTCACTTATAACAAATTGAGTGCTTTGCCTACAGGCTAAGTGCAATCACAGGTCTTGGAAGTTCTGATACACAGACATTGCCTTGTCTCCACATCTTCATTGCACCACACCATCGATGTTCTTTGCGCACTTCACAAGTCCTTTGATGGGTGATAGACATCGTGCTCCAGGCCATCTGAATGGTGCTGTCAGTCATGTCTGCTCTGGATTGCATGGCTAGAGCTGGAAAGGTCCTGCTTCCTGAGCTTATGCAGCATTGCTCTAGTGAATGAGTGGGACTGAGGAAACACTTTACCCCCAGGTACTTGAAGAAGAGCTGCTTTACTTAGGGACAAGCTCCCACTGTCTCTTGGTAACTGAAAAAGTGTATTTTCTGCTACTTGTCTACATACTTCCTGCCTCTAAAAATATGCTATTTGAAGATGCAGTTTCTAATACCAGTTCACCTGGGAACAGTGCTTGTATGCTATATTGATATCGTACACAATTTCACAACCTTGTAACTCACCCATCGACTAAGCCTTCACACACTCAATTTACCTTGTTTAGCATTTTCACACGGACTTGTGGGTCTCCCTTGAATTAAGCTGAGAGGTGTTAAGCCATTTGTCCTACCAGCGTTATCTTCTAAGGCTCTGTCATCCCCTAACCAGAATCTTTTGAGGTTAAACTGCAAACACCATGTCCTTTATCTCTGTCATCCATTCCTCATACAAGTTTTTTCTCCTTCTCAGATTTTGTCACAGCCTATGCTACTGATTTTGTAGTCTTCCCCCCAAGTTTTGTCATTTGCTGTGGCCACATCAGGCAAGCCAGAGTGTTGGCATACTGGAAAGGTGTTGAGCCAGAGGATAGTGCATCCCAGCATGCGTTGGAATGCTTGGCACAGGCAGAGTGTGCCACCTGGAACAAAGCCGCAGAGATAAGCGGGAGTAGAAGCTGGCTGGCAGCACCTGGTTGGTAGGAGGAGAGCAGGAAGTCGTGAGGCACTGCTAGTAAATCAGGTCATTGTAAGGACATAAAAGGGAATGACATGGATAAGATGTCCTGAGGAGGTGTGTGAAAGGGTGATAGAAAGGACCCTGCACAGTTATGCTCAGGAGCTGGCTGCATATACACCAGACATAGTCCTGAGAATAAACTGCACTGTCTTCAAGGCTACAAGATGGATAAAGAGTAGGAACTGTGCCATTAGAGGAGCCTTTAATTTCACAGTGAATGCCAGGCAGTAAACCGTGCCAGAATAGCAGTGCTCAGATATCCTCTGACAAGACAGAAAGCAAATTTCCATATCGATTCAGTATAACGTAAAACACAATATCATTTCAGACACAGCTTTATTGAAAGGGAAGCCTGCTCCATCAGTCAGGGAACAGACCTGCAGGGAGGAGCAGACACCCAATGTACCCCTGCAAGGAGAGAGGTGAGGGGAGAGGACGCATAAACCAGCTGCAATCAAACCCCAAAAGTGGGTTTAACTCTGTTTCAGTAAAGGTGATGAGGAGAACATGGGGATTGAGGAGATGCCTAGTGAAACAGGAACAGCACAATAGAAATAATCCCTTAGATGGGGCTGCCAGTTTCTTAGGCTGAGGCACTCAGTTCAGAGTAAAGGATGGTGCACTACAAACCAGAAGAAACTGCTGCTAAAGGTGAAGATCAGTCCCAAGGTTGGAGAGGAGATATAGGAGAAACTGGCCAGGCTACATCAGACACAAGCATGACCAGGCTGCAGGACAGGTATTAACCACAGATTCTGAGAATAAATTCAGGCTAGTAAATTCATTGGTGATTTCAGAAGAGCCATGTGCAAGCTCCCAAAATGCAGAGGGAGCAGAAGGTTAGGAGGTATTGCAAGTGCTGAGAGTAATAGTTCCTCATAGGGGAAGAAGGGGACCTTGACCTTGTCAAGGGATGTGGAAAGCAGGGTGAAATTTAATGGCAGAAAGGGCAGATTAAACACTTGGGGACCAGCAGCAAGGACATTTGCTACAAACTGATGAAATTAAAGCTCCAAAGGAATAAAAAGACTTTACTGCACTGAAGGATGAATATGAAGCAGCAGCATGATGCTTCTGTGAAAAAGAAATGGCACTATGCTAGGATGCATCAGACAAGTTATTTTTAGCAGAGACAGAAACATTATTGCCATTGCGCAAGGCATTGTGAGACTTCCTCCAGAATATCCTTGCAGCTCTACATCCAGGAAGGATAAATTTCCACTGCACAGAGAAAAACTATTTGGATGCTGAGACAAACAAACAAACGCGAGCTGATTAAGAATCTACTAAAAGAGTTTGGTTTCTTCTGGCCAGACGGGCTGAGAGGGGACAGATGTATTTCTGAAGAACCACTGAAATAAAATATATTATTTTTCAGTGGTTTCATAACAATTTCAGTGGTTTTATAACAATTTCATAAAATTGTTATGAAAATATGTAAGATGTACAGTAATGGCAAAAAGCATTTAATAAGTTTAGATGGTGAATTAGAGAGCTTATACCCCTGCCAGGATTGATGTTCTGGACCAGCCTTCCGAGAAGGGTAATGAGGCAGAAAAACCTGCATCATTTTAACACACACTTTGATAGAATTCCCTCCATTAATTTGTAAGTGAAGGAGCCCTGGAAATGGGCAGCTCAGCCTGGGATACAGATCCAGGTTGGCCAAGAAGTCAGCTATACTAAGGGTGTTTGGAGGAAGTGTTGCCGTACCCCAGGCTTCTGGGTTTCTGCTGGTCATTGTGATGATGAAGAATATAATTTCCCTCTTAATTTGCTCCTAAAGGTACTGAGGCTTTCCTTCCTTTGGGAAACTAAAGGCAAGCTCTACGTCTCATGCATTGGTGCTCCTAGCATTACAGTCCCAGTGGTCTGCTCACACATCAGGCTTAATGCTATTGCCAGATTAGGGTCAGGAGGGAATTTTCCTAGATTGACAGAAAAATTGTGGTTGCATTTTTTGTGTGTGTGTGTGGTTTTGACTGGGGCCTTTTTGTTTTGCTTTGGGTTTTTACTTCCCCAAGTTCACATCTATTTTCTAGACCTTATGTAATTTTTTTTCATTAATTCTCTGCTATTGCCAAACTGCAAACCAATGGTTCCTTAATCTTCCCACCTGCTTCCTGTAGCATGTTATAGCTGCAGGTCTTTTTCTGAGAGGAGTCAGAAAGCACTTGCAGCACCTGCTTTGTGAGGTGAGTGGAGCAGGTGTCCAGACTAGAGGCACCAACAGGATGTTCACTGCGTGTTTACTCCCAGCTGCAGACACTGGACAACAGGGTGACCCTGGAGGACTGCCTAATGCAGTCACAGTATAACAAGCACACACAGTAACTGCAGCAGTGGCTGTAAGAGGGACCAGGGGCATTAACCCAGGCTCTCAGCTGTACAAGCACAGATTTAAAGGACACACAACCACTGGCTGACCTCCAGGGCTTATTTGCAGGCAGGCAGGCAGGGATTTAGGATGAGGAATGTGTAAGAGAACAGAGGAAGTGTGGTGAGAGTGAGACAGCCTCAAACCTGCAGGTGCTACATGCCAAAGCAGGGTGAGCACCTCTCCCAGCTCTCTGGGGCTCCTGTGAGCCCACGAGCATTGATCCCAGCAGCAGACTGCCATGGCCACTCTCAGCAGGCACCCTGGAGCTGGGTACCCCTGTGAGGCTCCTGGTGGAGGGAACCCAGGCTGGGGAGGCAGATGCCACAGCAGCAACCTCTGCTTTGGGTCAGGAGCTCTGAGCCCTTGGGTGTGTTGAGTAAGTCTGAATCTCAAGGACTGGTGGTCCCAGGTTCTGGAATGGGTGTCAACAGCAAGGACCATAGCCAGGTTCCTTCCTGGCATCTCTGCCTACAGGGGTTCCCTGTCAGCTTTCAGGATGAGTATGCTGAACTTCTCATGTGAATATACTAAGTGTGGGAAAGCACACCCACCTCAGAGAAATGTGGGTACTCAGCATCCAGCTCCACAGTCCCAAAATAAACTTTCCTTCGGATATGGGACTGTGCTGTTGCTGAGAAAATGTTGAGCTCTGCAAAGCAATGAGGACAAGGGCTGTGCAGTCTTCAGCCCCGGGCAGAGATGTGCAAGGAGTGCTGCTGTCAGACTCTCCTGCTGCCCCACTGCCTTCTGCACATGGGCTCCAAAACAGCTTATGCACAGAGCACAAGTCCCTCATCTTGGGGGTTTTACCCACTATGAAAAACCAATTTGGATGCCCTTCTAGCTGCTTTCTAACTTGGAGATCATGTTCAGAACATACTAACGCAAGAGAGAATGAAAAGGGAAAGGGAGAAGGAAGATGTGATATCAGCATCAATCCCTTAAAGATTTGCTCCAGAAGACTGTAATAACAGGCTCTGGTGCAGGAAGGGACAACTGCTGGAGATTGGAGTCTGTAGCAGGAACAGAACGGGAAAGGCTGAGAGTGCTTTGAAGAGAAACAGAGTGAAAATCCCAACTCTGCTTAGTGACCTCACGGAAAACACCCTCTGTGCGGTTCCCAGCCACGGGCTGCTGCACCTCGGGGCAGAGCCACTCGCACAGGCAGCACAGGGTGCTGCTGCTTGCAGGAGGAAGGTTGGCTGTCCTATGGTGAAGCAGATTTGATTCCAACAGAACTGGGGTTCCTACAAAGCCTCACCTTTGCTCCTCACCTGTGGCTTGCCTGCCAGGGTGAAGCATATGCTCCAAGTTCTGCTCCTTGTCACAGTCCCCAGCTCTCTCCAGACAGCTTCCACCAGCACCCCTACTTCCAGAGAGCTGGCTGTGCACTGCTTTCCATGCTCCTGCCTCCTCTTTGCAACAGTGCCTTTGCCACTGGCTGGACAACGGGAAAACACCTTTCTGCAACTCACACCCTCCACAACAAACCTTAAATCAATAACCAAGAACACAGGGACAGGTTATTGCTAACGGAAACCATTAAACTGTAACACAGGGGAATAAAGCCAACCTCTAACACTCAGAAGATTTATAGGGCACAACAGAAGGGTGTTAATTCTTTTGGCAACACAAACGCTTTCATACCCCCTGCCTTTCCTCACCCACAGGAGCAGTGGGAGAAGAGGGGACCATGTGCAGCCCAGCTGTAGGAACACAAGGGCACAACCTTGTTCACACAACAGTCAGCAGCACACATATTTGGGGTGATGCCATGTTCACAGGGCTGCCCAAATGCACACACTCAAGGTCCATGCAATAGCATATGCCCAGGGGTTCCTGGGGTTGCTGACAGCACACATCCCCCACGCCCAGCTCCACTTTGCCTATAACCCTAGCCATTCCTGCCTGCCCCTTCAGATGCACCACCGTTTTGAGGAAAGGCTGTAAAGAAACCTTCAGATCACCTAAAGTATTTGTAGAAACAAGCCCAGTTCTAAGGCATACAAGAATTTCCTCAGGCCTGAATCACCCAACAGCTGGAGAGTGTTTTCACAACTGGTTTAACAGACGCTCACCCTGTAACACTTGGATCCACATCTGCCACTCCTGTGGCAGCTCTGAGACCAGGGAGATGCTGGTCAGCACCACCATTGGCCCAGCAGCTCTGGGCAGGAGAGGGACTGCAGGTGTGCTGCAACCACAGGGCTTTGCATGAACTCACAGAAAGGGACACACATCCTCCCCACAAGACCCCACTGGGCCCTGGCTGTCACCCCCTCCTTTGATGTCCCTGGAAGAACTGCATTACTGATTAACAGCCCCCTGCCTGCCTCCCTTCCTCTATCCCACTCACAACCTTGCCTTCAGCTGCCTTCTTGGACCCTCCCTTGTGTAAAGTCCAGGCCAGGCAGGAGAGCACAGGGTGGGAGCTCACTCAGGGCCCACCTACAGGCAGCCTTACTGTAACCCACATCCCTGGGTACTGCAGAGGCCTCCCTGGGTTGAGCAGTGCAGCAGCACAAGTCACCAGTGTGCAGGCAGAAGTAGGAGCACCTCACTCCATTTAGGGGAGCAGCGAGGGAAGAGGTGGGCTCCAGCCACAGTGCCAGTCCGTAAGAGTGCTGCAATACACCCAGGCACAGCCACAAAAGGCTCATAGCCTTGAACATGATCCAAATGGCAACATCAGCATCAACTTGGCTGAACCCCCCACCCTGGGTTTATTGCCCCTATTCCCCTCCCTGCGCTCACACTATTGGGAGTGGGTGCTGCCTCCACAAGTAAGGGATCTGAAGGGACTTTGACCAGCCCCTCCCACCCCAAACACCATGAAAAACCCTGGGAATGGATGGGGGTCCATCCCCTGCCCATCACTTCCCTCCAGACCCTCCCAGCTCTGCACTGCCTAGCTGGGCAGCTGCAGGCTTTCCAGACCCAGGGTGTGCCAAGAGAGGGCTCAAACAGGTGCCACTGCACCTCACCCCAAGCCTGTCCCAGTCCTGAAGCCAAGGTACTCTATGCCATCTCAGCATTCCCAGTCAGCACTGCCACCTGCAAGGGACCCACAAGCTTGTCCCAGCCCAGGAGCCGTCCAAGGCAGGGCTTTTCTGTGACGGCCAGCACAAGAGCAGGGAGCAGGAAAGATGCTTGGCAGCAGGCCCAAGCATACTCCCTTAAGGGCTGCCTGCAATCACTCCCCTCCTCCATGAGCTGCAATGCACTGAGAGGGCCTAGACAGGCATCATCCATCCCTCCCTGCCACTGGCCACCCTTTCCTGCCAAGCACCATGCCACTGCAGACAGCTGCAATCTCTCTGCAGTCACACAAACACCTCTCCCTCGGGAGAAACCCAGAGATGAGATGTCTCCCCTCTCTTTCTGGCGAGCCGCAGCAATACCAAGGAGCAGACTCGAAGGGGACAGGCACACAGGGCAGTGGGCTCGGAGCGAGCAGAGCCCTGCCCGAGCTCTGGCCAAGGGCTAGAGCCCGTTCCCAGCTCACTGCCGGGAGCGGCGGTGGAGGATCTTGCACTGCCCCCCCGTGGCCACTGCGGGTGGTGCAGGTGGCCCAAAAACTGCTGGGAGCCTCGGGGTGCCAAGTTCTGCAGCCAGCAGAGCCCGAGACTGTCAGAGGGACCCTCAGAGAGGCATTCACCCCGTGCCAGGCCATTGCAGGCTGCCAGAGTGACAGTCACACGCTTGGTGACCTCAGTCCTGCCCCACCCTCCCCAGACATCCCACTCTTGTGCCCAGTCCACAACCTGTGCAACATTTCATTGGGGCCATACCACAGGCATAGTCCCCGGGGTCTTGAGGGGTGCCACAGTCTAAACCCACACCTGGGAATATCCCATGCAAAGGAGGAAACAAGGCAGTGCTGCTGTTTGGGCATCCACATTTATTATATGTCTGGGGCAAGCCCAGGGCTGTCAGTTGCCTGGACTGCTCCAGTTGAAGGCCAATGACCCATCCTCCTTAAATATTGGTTATAAAACAAATTTTTTTCCTTTTTCATTTTATTAAAAATCTCATCTCTCTCTCCATACTTTTTTTGCCTTTTGTATTTGAGTATAAAAGTGGGGGCGGGTGCTCCGCCTTGCCTGCCGCTACCTCCGCAGACTGCGCTGTGCCTGCCGCAGCAGTGTGTCGAAGTCCAGGGAGTCAAACTTGCTCTTGACGGGAGCTGGGTCAAAATCCTCACGGTTTGAATCTGGAAGAGATGGGGAGAGGTGTCTTGAGCCCATGAAACACTGGCACAGTTCGGGCCATTCCCACAGCAAACTTCTTATCTTGTTTCACCTGCCAGCCTCTAGACCCAGAGTTGGGCCAGCCTCCAACACAGTGCTGGAGAGACAGGGAGCCCCCATTCAATCATTCAGGGCCGGACAGTTCCTAGATGTGGCTCTGCTGCCAACCCTGACTAACCCCAAGGATGGGGACTCCTACGCCTCTGGAAAGAAGAGAAGGACCCAGGGAGGACCCAACCTGGAGGCTGTGCAACTCACCCAAGTCAGCGTAGTTCCTCCTGCAGAACTGCCTGCGGCCACCAAAGCAGAGGTCGAAGGGCTGCTCGTCTGGGCGCCGCAGCTTGTGCCCACTCTCAATGGCAGCGAAGGCTTCCTCAGCATAGCGGTACGTGACAAAGCCATAGTTATCCCTGACATTGGAGGAGATCAGCAGCAACAGTTATGTTTGTCCCCCCTTGGTTTGCAACATCCCCTCGAGTAATGGGAAAAGTGCCAAGAGGAGTCATCCCTGAGAAGGGACAGACCCATCTTCCCACAGCTCTTACCCCTCGGAGCGGAAATGCAGGGTACACTCCTCAATGTCCCCAAACACAGAGAAGCGGTGCCGCAGCTCCGACCGTGTCATCCTGCTGGGAATCTTGCCAATAAACACAACTCGCCGCTCTTCCTGCGGGTAGGGATGACCCATCCATGAGCAGAGGGTGTTCTCTCGCACAGAACACCCTCCCTGCATGGCCTCCCATCACACTGTGCCTTGGCCAGGGCCTCCCAGCAATGCTGCTGGCAAGGCTGCACCCCCCTGCAGAAACCTCCTCTGCTTCTGAAGTGACAGAGAGGCTGTGAACCCACAAATTTCTAGTTCCAGATTCCCAGCCCTCCATCACTCACTATTGCACGTTCCTTCTGGAGGATCCTCTGCCTTTGGTAGTGGTCCTGTGCATCATAACTGTATCTGTCAGGGCAGAAACCAGGCACATGAGCTATGAAATCATGGGGGTGTTAGAAGAGTGATTCCAAAAGTAAGGGAGATCTTGAAGGAGTGGGTCCATCCCTGCTCCACAGAAGGCTGGGAGATGGGTTGGGGAGAGCTCACAGCCCTGCAGGATGGCCATGCTCACCTTCTCCACCTGTTACTCCTCCCGCGGGGCGAGGGGGAGCGGGACTGGCTGCGGGATGTGGACCTGGATGAGTAAGAGGATGTTGATGACGAGGATGAGGACCTGTCCCGGGACCTGCCACATGACCCACAGCTGGAGCGAGAGGAGGAGCTGTGGGAACATCTTGAACGGTACCTGGGGGAAGGAGAGATACAGCTGAGTCCTCCCTTTGTCCAGCATCATAAGGCTCCAAAGTAGAAAAAGATATCCATCATCCCCATGGTATCCAGCATCCCACTCGGACAGCACCCATCCCCAGGATGGGGAAGCCTCTGCCCAAGATTGCCAGGGCAGCAACAACACTATAGAAATGTTGCTCCATTTGGCTCCCAATGCCACAGAGTAAAGGGAGCAGGCTCACAGGAGGCACAGCTTCTGAAGAGCAAGAAATAGTCACAGGGCAACTGTGAAGCACAGGGCTGTGCCTGGGAGGGCTCAGAAAGGGCTAGAACTTCTGTGCTGAGCCCCACAACATGCACAGGACAACACCATATCCACGTTGTACTCAACAGCCATGTGAACAGAGACTAAGAGCTTCTCCAGCAGGGCCGGGGAAAGCTTAAGGACAGCAAGACCAAAACACAACTGGGATTAAGCTGTGCTTCCTCCAGCCAGAAGCACAGTCCCTCTCCAGATATGCTAGCCATAGGTGATCCCCGCCATGGGCAAACCCAGGCCTGGCAGGGCATGCTGCCTGGCTCTGCTACATATTCTCCTGGAGGACAGCAAGTCAGGGTGGCACAGTACATGGGGACATTTTCCAGCACAAGGCCAGCTCATTTGCTGGAAAGCCAAGCCAGATGTGTTGCTTGACAATCCCCAAGCTGCACATCCATGGAACATGGCACTTTTATACCTGCCTTTTCCAGCTCCAGCCTCTGAATTTACTGGCCATCAATGAAGGGGTCTTGGCTGGACAGGCCCCTCATGCCCAGGGACGTCTCCAGAACTGGCTGGACACCAAGAGAACGACAGAAGGAGAAACCCTTCACCACCTCCAGTGCCTCCCAGCCCAGCTGGGATAGGCTGCACATCACTCAGATGCACAAGGACTCCAAAAGACATGCATCCCACAGAGATCAAGGTGTCCCACTTTCCTACACAGCCACCTGCATAAGGAGAACAGGGAGCCCCTGAGGCAGCCAAGCTAGACAGGTTTTTCCCTGCTTGCCTCCAGCAGCTCCCTGGAGAGCTCCACTGTGGCTCCTCTCATTTCTATACCAAGGGCTGCAGCAGCCCCACGGCACAAGTATGAACACCTGCCGTAATACTCCAGAGAAAGCATCCAAAAGCAAAGATGCAGCCAAGGACTTGTAACATGGTTTGGGTGTTCCAGGAGTCTGGCTCAGTGGTGGCTTTGCAGGTATATGGGCCCAGATGTGGGCTTCAGCCAGAACTGGATGGGCAGGGTGTTGCTGCAGCTCCTCCCACCTCTGCGAGCCAAACATCTCTTCAGAAGGACCACAAGGACAAAAGCATCAAATCCAGCCATCCAGTAGGACCATAAAGATGTGTCTGGGCTCTTGCAAAAGACTGGCCACTGGACAACTACTCGTCTTAGGTTGCAATGAAAGATGTAACCAGAAGTACATATTCTATCACCACTTGTTGAAACCAGGTGGAGCAGTGTTCTTTATCTCTTCCATGACCCATCCTCTATCCAGGGAAACATCTTCAGTTAATGGGCCACTGATTCTCACTGCATAAAATTACATCTTCCCATGGTGAGATGCTCCACCCAGGGGGAGGAGCCAAGCATTCCTACCTAAAGAAAAATCTGACATTTGGAAACCCAGCGGGGCATTTTTCCACTGGATTCCCAGAGGAAGACCAGGCCCATCTACACCACCACTGAACCTTCAGAGGAAAACTACATCCTTCTACAGGATCACCGCTTCAACAGAACCACATCTGTCACTCCAGGAGGACAGCAACCACCATTTAATCGGTCTGCTACCAACACCCTGACCATTCTGACTCTGTCAGTGCTTCTTGTATTATTGCATTTTTTATTTTAATTGTCCTAGTAAAGAATTGTTATTCCTATTCCCATATCTTTGCCTGAGAGCCCCTTAATTTCAAAATTATAACAATTCAGAAGGAGGGAGTTTACATTTTCAATTTCAAGAGAGGCTCCTGCCCTCCTTAGCAGACACCTATCTTTTCTAACCAATACACTGCCCCAAGAGCAAGCAACAATCCACTGCTTACCTTCGCCACCGCTTGGGAGGTGGAGAGAGCGACCGTGACCGGGATCGGGAGGACGAGGATGAAGATGAAGAGGAGGACTCGCTAGCTCCATCCGAACTGGAGCTGAAAGAACGGCTGGCACGGCTCCGGCCAGCCCTCCAGCTGTCAGTAGAGGGGCTGGGTGAGTCCTGGGGTCTCCGGTAGCAGCGCAGGGACCTCTTGGCAGCAGCATGGCTGGGCTGGGCACTGGGAGTCCGCACCTCCTGGTCCCGGCAGGGGGATGCAGCTGGAGACAGGAGCACTGAGGTGGGGGGACTGCTGCACCCGGTGGTGGCCTTGTTGGGGATGGTAGTCCGATAATCCAGGGGAGCTGGGCAGGCCATCCCCAGGGGCTCCAGGCTGTGCCCCACGATGGTGTTAGGGGCTGGTGGGGTGGGCTCAGGTTGGTCCAGAGTCCGTTTGGTTAAGGAGGAGATGGGTTTGATAGTGATGTCCCGGTGGTGTTTGACATTCCAGCGGGAGCCACCTTCAGCAGGGGGCTGTGTGCCAGGCATATTGCTGCTCTCGGGCCGCGGTGCACCCAGGATGCAGTAGTCATGGTCTCCCGAGCAGACGTGGCTGGGGGCTGTGCTGGCAGGGGCTGGCACCATGCTCTTCACCTGGATCTTGTTTGGGAGCAGTGGCTTGACTTTCATCAGCTTGGTTGTCTTCTGGGGCCCTTCCTGGGGCATGGACCCAGGTGACTTGGTCTTGGCTAGCAGTGAGACAGCAGGCAAAGGCTTCCAGAGCTGGTGAGGAGGTGTCGCTGGGGGTGTGAGGCCTGGCAGAGCACCAGAATGCTTACAAGAGCAGCCCTTTGCTGCAACTCACCCAGCTGGGGCTCCCTCATATTCCAGCCCCCCTCACTCCCCAAGGTGTCTCCCCAGACACACACAACAGCCCTGCCATGACATGGCAGACTACCCTCCCTTGTCCCAAGTATTCATTACCTGCTACGTTGGCCAGCTCAGAGGCCTGCAGGCCATCTGGGGGCTTCCTGTCTTGCTGGGTTGGTGCCTCGTGCTGGGTCTCAGGCCTGAGAATGGGAAAACAGCTTTGTCAAACACAGCAAGCAAGGCCCAGCCCCACTCGCCACACCTGGGGCACCCACTCAATCTGCCCCACTGGCCAGTTTACAAGGATCCAAGAGAGCTGAAAGGATAAAACTTGCACAGCCTGGTCATGCCCATCACTGCTTGACCCAATTTTTCCCCCTAAGTGCGAGCTCTGTCCCAGTCCAGCAAAAAGTTCAGTCCCTCTTGGGCCAATGGACACAGCCCCAGCACACTTCAAATCCTGCCAGGACTGAAAGCTGCCCTGTGCCCTTGCTCTGCTGGGCTCCATGCTGGGCACCAGGTGCCAAGGTTTTGACTCACCCAGAGCTCCCTGTCAGCTGCCTTTCCTCAGGGGGCTGTACAGGAGTTTCCTCCTTCTTGGCTGAAAAGAGAACAGGTAGGTGAAAGTGGCAACAAGTAGGGCCGAAGGACAGGATCAACAAAGCACCCCAGGAACAGCTGGGAAGAGCACAGCACCTGAAACCCGGCTCCCTGAAGATAGGAGCTGCACATCCTTTTTCCTTCACAGACTCTTCACCACCCCTTTGGTTGCCATGGGGACCCCCAGGTGTTTCCATAGGCCAAGGAGATGGAGGCAGAGACAGCCGCAGGACAAAACACCCGGGCAGGATAACATGAGCCCGCAGGCAGCAGCATTACAGCCCTCCCCACTACCACCCTGACACAGGAAGCATGGACAGCCCAGGGAGGCCAGCATGGCATGGAGGGAGCCCTGCAGGGGATGGCATGCTAGATCCGCACCTTCAGACTTCTCAAACTGCTCCAGCAGGCTGGACAGGTCGGTGGCTTCAATCCCTGAGCCAGGGAGAAAGCACAGCAAGTCAGATCAGCTGGAATTCCCCCAGCACCGCAGTGATGCACCCCAACCCCACTCTGCCCCTGCATCAGCCTCCCTAGATGGTGGGGCAAGTACTGGGGAGGAAAAGCAGTAAGAGAGCCTGCAGCAGGTGTGTCTCCCACAAGGAAAGGAGCACCCAGCTCTGCAGTCCCAGAAGGAAGTAGTTTCAGGACAGCCAGCCCAGACCATCCATTGTAAGCAACATCCTAGCAGAGTACTGGGAAGAGACTGCAAGCCTGTGGGCATGGCTTTGCCACCCTCACCCCCAGAAGTGCCAGGAACCAGTCCTGCTACCCAGGCTGCCGGCAGCACTGCAGCCTTGCTGGCTGCTGACACTCAACCCAGCATCCTGCAGCCCTCCCACTCACCGATCTCGCTGATGAAGGCTTGCACAATGTCCTTGCTGCTGTCTCTGGGCTGGGCTGGGCTGAGAAGTGGCTGGTGCCTCCATGGCCGCACAGTGGGTGCCTTGGTGGGAAGGCTGCTCTCTCGACCTGCTTTCCGTGGTGGTGCCACAGCCTGGGAGGTGGATTTTTGGCCAGGCACCTCCTGCCCAGCAGCTGCCTTGGGCTCCAACAGGGCTTTCTCTGCTGCCTCTTTCCCTGGCCCTACAGCCTTCTCCGTGGCATGGGTGCCAGGGGACTCCTCAACAGGGGCAGGAGACACCTCTGCCGGGCAGCAGATGGCAGCTGAGGGGGCCTTTGGGAGCTGGTTAGGAGTTGCAGCTTGGGACTCCTCCAGAGACTGGGTGGGGACAGCCTGGGGGACTGGCACTGCAGGAGGGACCCTGCTGGGCTGGGCAGTAGCAGCTGAGGGGGCTGGCAGGGGCTGGGCTGGGGCTGGAGCCAGAGGGGCCTTGGGGAGGGAGCTCTCTCCTGCCATCCGTGCCTGCCTCCTGGGATCTGACACCCTGCCAGCTGCTGGCCTGGCAGGGCCACCTGCAGTCCCCATCTCACTGGTCGGGGCAGCAGGTGACTGGGCAGGGAAGGCCGGTGGCTCTGGGCAGCTCAGCATAGGGGCAGCAGGAGACTGCCCATGCAAAGGGGCTGTGCCAGGGTGGCTGCCAGCTGGGAAGGCAGTGGTGGCCTGCACTGCTGCTCCAGGGTCCCTGTACGCAAGGGAAGGCACCGGAGGCGGCATGGGGATTCCAGGCCAGTAGGATGGTGGTGCCCACCCAACTGGGGCATAGGGGCCACCTGGGCCAAATGGAGGCGGGGGTGGCAAAGGTGGAGGGGGCCAGGCCATGGCTGGAGGTGGGAGGCCAGGCACCATGTGAAAAGTACTGGAGGAGCTGGCACTGGGTGGTGGTGGGGGCAAAGCATGGCAGCCCATGGGCTGCGGGCTGAAGCAGGGCCAGGAAGGCACTGGTGGGTAAAGGGCATAAGCACCGGCAGAGGCTGGTGGCATCCCAGTGGGGGCCACCCCAGCAGCTGGGGGCACATTTGGTGCGACAAAAGGCATTGGTGTCGATGGCAGTGGTGGAGCTGTGGCAGGTGCTGGGGCTGAAGTCAGAGCAGTGGGAGCTTTGCTGGCAGGAGAAGGGACAGCAGCAGGGCTGGTGGGTTTGTCTGGTCCCTTCTGAGCACTGTCTGCCTCGGTGGCAGAGCGCATGGGTGACACCAGGCAGGGGATCTCTGCCAGCTCTGTTGGAGGCTCAGGGACACTGGGCCATTTACTGGACACTTGCTTCTTGCCTTCCTGGCTGCCACCCGTGCTGGGCTGACGGTGCAGCATGCGGATGCGGTACTCACGCAGGCTCAGGGCCTTGGGTTTGGCTTCCTTAGGCAGGCCCTCACTCGGCTCTGCTGCTGGCAGCGTCTGGGCAGGCTCCAGCCCAACACCTTGCTCTGGGAGCTGAGAGGCAGCCTCCGAGACCCCAATGCTCTGTCCAGCAGATGGCTGCACATCTCCCTGGCCCTCAGCCTGGTCTGTCAGGCTGGGACATGCAGCTGCTGGCTGCCCCTCCACACTTGGTGCAGTCTTCTCCAGGGACACCAGAGTCTTGTTCTTCTCCAGGGCCACTGGAGGCTGGCCATTGACGGTTTCTGGTGCTGGCTCCTTCTGCAGCTCCTGCTTCACCTTCTTGGGCAGGAAGGCCCCTGCTGTGCTCTGAGGCCTGCCCCGGGGCCGCGGTGCCCGCTCAGCACGCAGCTCCATCTGCCCCTCCTTGCGGGCTCGCTCCAGCTGCTGTGCCAGGAAGTCTGAGACCTGAACAGAGGGACACTCTGCCCGCTGTCGGCTGATGGCTGGCTGGACATGGGGCTGTCCAGAGCCAGCAGAATGGAGCCGGTGGGCTACACAGTCCCTGCCAGGCCTGGCCTGCTTGCTTTGGTCCTCCTCTGCTTTCTTTTTCCGACTCTTCCTTGCTCTCTCACGGCCCCGTCCCTTCTCAGAGCATTCACGTTTTCCACCTGCTGGGGCTTCTGTGCTGTGCCAGGAGCTGCTGTTGGGACCTGAGGTTCCAGGTGCTGCTGTCTCCAGTGGGGAGGTGGCCTCTGGGGTACTGCATGAAGGCTCCTTCCCAGGCAGTTTTTCCTCCTTCCCCTCTTCCAACCCATTTTCCTGGGTTAGAGCTCCTGGCAGCTCCCCTCGATCTTCTGGGACTGACTCCCTGGTAGTCTCCTCTACGCCCAGGAGCTGGGGCTCCAGGTCAGGGGAGCTGGGAGTCAAGGGCTGCAGAACCACAGGGATCTCTACACTCTCTCCCTCTCCAGGCACAATTTCCAGCAAGACAGGACTGCTCAGAAGCTCCTTGGCCACAGGCTCCGTGTCAGGGTCCAGGCACACAGTGAAGGTGGGCAGGCAGTAAGGGTGCATGGACTTCACCAGCTCACTCAGGGATACGTCACCTGTGTTGATGATGCAGGGGTCTTCATGCTCCTCCAGCGCCGCCCCTGCCTCGCTCACACAGAAATTCACAGCTTCCATGCTGCCATCTAGCTCCAAGCTCAAGGCAGCCTCTTCCTCTTCTTCCTCCCCATCACTGCGCTGTGGCAGGGGCTGCTCTCGGGCTCGGTGCCAGCCCATCTTCCTCTCCACTCTCGGGGTACTGCAGACTTGCTTCTTTGGCAGCATTGGGTCCTCAAGGCCATGAGTAGCACAGTCCCAGGCCACATCTGTGTCAGTCTGGGAAGGGGGACCACACAAACATCAGTTCCTGGGCTTTTAGCAGCACTCCCCCAGGACAGCCAACGGGGTCTGCTGCAGCTCTGCAGCAAAGTCCCATGGCCGGCAAAAAGCTGGGACACATTCAGCCTGCCCGCTAAAACACAAGAGAACTGGAAATCTGACGCTCCTATGGGAGCATTCCCAGTCCCTGGAACCCACCACGTGAGGCAGACCCTGCTCCCACTGCCACTGGTGCCTTGCAAAAGCATCATCTCAGGGAAAGGATGCTTGTGCCAGGAGGGAAGGCCGGGGCTGGGGGCTGCAGCAGAGGCAGTTATCTCAGCACCACCCCAACACTGCTGCTTCAGCTCGCCCTGCTCAGCTGCTCACCTTCCCAACCACAGAGACACTGCTGCTGCTGCTGCTGAGAGGCCTGAGAGCCTTAGGCTGTTCCAGGGTAGGGCTGTCACACTCCAGCAACGGGCGGGATAAGGTGAGAAACTTCTGAAACTGGAAAGATGGACAGACGATGAGACAGTGGCAGGTCTATGCTGCTGAAGGGGACAGGCCATCCCCAGCTCCACAGTGCCCACACACTTCACCCCACAAAGCCCCAGAGCAAGCAGCCCTGTTTCACCCACACTGCACACAGCTCCCATTGGGGACAGGCTGCTCCCCAAAGCCTCTGGCACATCTCTGGCTCTATATAAAGGGGGAGGCACGGCCCTCCAGAGCACTTATCTCATATTGGAACTGTCATGAGAGTACATCTTAGGGTGCTGGGGACCAGGGTCCTACTACTTCAGGGCACCCTCATGCTAGGACCTAGCAGAGCCCTGCCTGAGCATCTTCCCATGGGCTCTGGGGTCAGGCTGCACCTGCTCCACAACTTACTGAGGGATTCTCCCGCTCACGAGGTGATGTCAGCAGCTCTGCATCCATGATGGTATCAAAGGGGGACAAGGTCTCATCATCTGTGCTGTCCAGGATCTCTGTGATGGCAGTCAGCAGGGACAGCTCGTTCTGTGCATCCAGGCAGACCTTGCTCTGCTGCAAGAGTAGGGACAGTCTCAGAGGGCAATGGGATACAGCCCAAAGACCTGGACATTGAGGACACTGCCATCCCCCCCACCCATGCCACGGCCAAGGCCAGCCCGGCCACCACATCCCACATCTGTGTGTGAGCTCCCACCTCGCTCAGAGAAAGATCCTCAATGATGGAGATCACAGAGGAGTCAAGATAGTTCTGCATTGTCCCCAGGATCTGTTCAGCCTCTAAGATGGTTTCTGCATCCAACGATGTTAAGTTCAGGTCATCATCCTCAAGGGAAAAGCACTGTTGAGGAGCATGGGGAGCCAGGTAAACACTTTGCACAGCCTCACTACCAGCACTGATTTCCTCACAGTACGCAGGGGCTCCCCACAGCCTGAGCTGCAAACTGTGGCTGGGCACCCCCAGCATCCTGAACACGCAGAGGAAGCAGGTGGGATGCAGCTGCAGGTCAGAAGGTCGCCACCCACAAGGGGGACCTTCCCCCTTGCTTTCAGGAGAGTCCACTGCACAAAGGCCTGTGCTGCTTTCAGACCGAGACCCTTCCAATTACCCAGGATGCCTCCACACCGAAAATTTCTGCCTGATTCACTCTGCAGCTGCAGGACTGGGAAAGATGAATGGATAAAACACCAGGCTCTGCCCAATACCACACACTGGTCGTGCAGGACAGGAAGGGGACAGGCCAGCTCCAGCCACCTCATGGACTGTCACGCGCTCCTCCAATTTTGGCTGTTGGCGCTTCAGAAAAGCCCAAAACCATTACAAAACTCATAACAAAAGTGCAGGAGTCAGCAAGAGGGGTGCAGCCAGCTGCCACTGCCAGAGCCCTACCCCAATACCTCTGCTGCAGGCTACAAGAGCACATGGTCTGTGCTTGCAATCCAGGACCAAACCAGCTTTGTTACACTCCCTCCTCCAAATTTCCAACCCCACATCCTTTCCAGTCCCCCAGCCACCTCTAGGGATGCTTGGGTAACTTCAAAAAAGTATTTGCACTGCACTCCAGGGTGTCACACAGCCATGCTGCAGGATGTCCAGGAAAAGCCAGATGCTGGGCAAGGGCAGGGGCTGCAGCCCCCAGCTGAGCAGAGCCACAGGACAAGAGCAGAGCAGCAGTACAGGCGTGCCACCAGCACGAGACAGGATGCGAATTCCTGTTTGTAGATGGGCTTAGGCAGAAAGATAATGGAGGCTGGGAAGATAAGGGCACCAAGGACAGAGCCCTGGGAGAGTACACCTCCCTCCCAAAGCTAGCAGGCTGCGACCCACCTTCCTGCCCTTGGAGCAGCACCAGCACCGTGAGAATATGGCTGAACTTTGGGGGATGCACATATGATGCAGTTCACCTCTGTTTCATGCAGGTACCACAGCCTGCGTGAGCCTGTGCCCATGCAGAACAAATTGTACCTTGTCCCTAGAGAGAAGCTGCTAATACTTTGAAATCCTCTTCTAGCAAGCAGTAAACTACACCAGAGAGACAGCAGGCATTTCATGAAATAGATGTTTCTAAAATACAACAGCACCAAAGCCACATGCCCAAACCCCTGGTCCCTGGGGCTCTTCAGAGACTTCCTCTGATAAGACTAAGCAGGCACTGCTGGCCACAGCACAGCCAGGAGCCCTGTGCAACCCCAGAACACAGGCACCCCAAGACCAGGCTGGGAATCAAATCAAAGCTGGGAATCAGGACATCCACAGCAATGCCCTGAAGCTACCCATCCAAATTCCCCCAGTCTGTGACATGACAACCCTAAGGATCAGGAGTCTACAGTGGTTTGGGGCTCAGCAGAGAGCTTGCCAGCGCAGACCAGCCAGTTCTAGGGCCCTCTGCTTGTAAGTGGAGCCCACCAGTGATACCAGGACACCACTCCACCTCACCATGCAGATCAGGCTATGGAGCAGTTTTAGAGCAGTTTTCCTGCTCAGCATCTCCAATCCCCTCCCTCGCCGGTGCTGGCTGCTGGTCAGAGCGCAGCAGAGCCTGCTGGCAGCCCTCTAGGCGCAGCCTGGCTGCGATTCCCTACCAATCCTCACGCAGATACTGGGAGGACATCCAGGCTCACACGCCCAGCCCCGGAGTGCAGCCCTGAGTCAGCGGTGACCGGCAGGCAGAGGTACCCGGGCCACCGAAGGAGCCAGCAGGATGGAGCATCAGCAGCCCAGGGACGCAGGGACCATCTGACCCCTGCTGTAGATGGCAAAGGGATCCGAAGGACACCCCGGGGCTGGCACAGCCCTGCCCATCTGGCCACAGGGAGGCTCACCCCAAAGAAAACACGTAATAAAAGGTTTCCAGCTGTGATCAGCGCTGGACATTACGAGGGAGGGAAGTAAAACCCTCCCACTCAAATGGCCTCTTCCTGTGGCTCCTGCCCGCAGCCCGGGAGGGAGGGCGGGCAACCTCCCATGCCTTCCTCGACTCCCTTGACTCAGCGCCTTGCAACAAGGAGTCTCACAGCCGTGAGTCACCGGCCTGGTCTGTGTTCCCCCAGGATTCCCTTTGATCCACCTGGGGACGGGCACCTCCTGCAGCCTTCATCACTAGAGCATCGCTTGCGCGTCGGGGCGGGGGTACGAACCAGCCCAGCCTGCTCCAGCGTCCCTGCCCGCTCTCCTGCCTGCCAGAGACCCCTGTCACTCCTAGCCCGGAGGGGAGAGGTGAACCCGCCGTGCCTTCCTTCACATCTCCCTGTGTTTGCTATAAGCAGCGCTGCAGGGAAGAGGGTCACGGGAATGTTCAAGGACAGGCTTTGGCTCTGGCCACGCTGTGCCCAAGCAACCAGCACTGCCGGGGAGAAGGGAGGATGCCCACAGCCCCAGAGCGGGCTTTGGGCACGCAGGGTACCGGGACTGGAGCTAACTGCTTGCAATGGACACAGGCTAAGCAAGGCCACCAGCTCATCAGGCACCCACCCGGCGCAGGGTACACTGCGCTCGCTGCTCTGGTCCCCGGAAGGGACAACGGAGGCCCCCGCAGGCCGCTGCTGACACGTGTGCCCGGCGTGCTGCGGCTACGCCCCGAGCACAGGGCGGCCATGGTCCCCGGCGGGCTGCCAAAGCTGCTCTCACAGCGCCGGAGCTGCCGGCAAGGGCGCGGGGTAAGCCCGGGAAGCCGGGGGGCTCCGCCCGGCCAGCGCGGCACAGCCAGAGGATGCTCCGTGGATTCCTCTGCCGCTTTTGGAAAACATCAGGCGGGAACACACCTCTCTTCCCCCAACGCAGCCCACTCTGCTCGCGTCGGGGAGGGGCGAGATGGGCTTGGTGTCCTCCAGCCAGGGAGGTCTCCCCGGCAGCCCCTCAGGGGGACCCTGACGGAGGCAGAAGCCTAGGGCTCCCCCCAAAAAATCCCGACAAACGCACAACGCAGGTACCCCCGCGTCCCCTCCTGGGTGCTGCATCCCCGCGCTCCCCGTTCAGACAGCAGCGCACCCAGCCCAGCCCCGGCGGGGCCCCACCGGGGCCGGTGACAGCGGCAGCGCCGCGTCCCACACCTGCCCCGGCGCGGAAACCTCTTGCTACGGGATAAAGCCTCGCTTCCCGTGGATAAGCTCTCGGTACGGCTGGGGGAACCTCTCCCGGCCCGGGACACGTTCTGCAACCAGAGCTCCTGCCACCGAAACCGGCGGGTGTCGGTGTCCCAAACCGCGCCAGCCCCAGCTCCCCGCGGCCGCAGGTGGCAGAGAGCGGCGCCGGGATGGAGGGACGGCGGGGGAATGACGCGAGCGGCATCCCCCTGTCCCCCACTACCCAAGGCCGGGGTGTCATCTCCCGCAGCGGACACCAAGCCACCCGTCTCGCCAGGTCCCGTGGCCGTGGTGCGGCCCCCCTAGCCTCGTGATCTCCCCGCGCCGACACCCCACGCCGGCGGGAGAGCTCCGGGCACCACATTCCCGCACCCAAAGAAAGGGCGACCCACTCCGGGACGAGCGGAGACGCCGCCGGCCCGTGCCGCGACCCCCGCCCGCCGCCGGTGCGGCGGGCCCGCTCCGGCACACGTGGTGCAGCCGCCGCGGGAGCCGCCCCGGCCTCCACGTGTCACGGCGCGGCCCGCGGCGCCCCGCCGCCCCTTACCTGCAGGGGACTGCCGGCGCGGAAAGGCGGCTCGCGCAGGGCTCCGCCGCTCGCCAGGCCCCGCGGAGCGGCCGCGACGGCAGCGCGACCGGCCCCGGTCCCGTTGGCGGCGGGCACCGCTCCGCCCCGCCGCGCCGCCATCTTGGCGCCTCTGCTCCCAGCGCGGCCACTGCCGAGAGCGCCACGTGACCGCGGACCGTCCCGCACTACAGCTCCCGGCGATCCCCGCGCCGTCCCGCCCGCGCGCGGCACGCCGGGAGCGCACCCTTTCGCCGCTGGCCGCGCGCCGAGAGGCGGGCAGCAGCCTGAGGGGGCGCCCGGCCTCGGCAGCGCGGGAGGACATCTTGAGGGCGGGCAGACCCTCGGGCTTCGCCGCCATCGCTGCGGCGGGCGGGGACCAGGAGGGTCGGCCCAGCCCCGCGACGCGCGGTGGAAGGGGCGGCGCGGGCGGGAGTGGCGGGAAGCGCCCCCTGGGGGCGGGGCAAGCGCGCTTTTTCCCGCGGCGCCACGGGCCCGCCCCGCCGGCTCTGGCGCGCACGTGTGTGCGGCCGGCCCGCGTGTCCCCGCGCTTCCCGGAAAGCAGGGCAGAGATGCTGGGGGCCTTCCCTCTGCCTGAGGTGCCTTGCAGCACTGCCATGGTGCTCCATTGAGCTCAACCTCGTGTGGGGCTGGTAGAGGTGACACGCACGTGTGGTGGGCACAGGGGGATGAAAAAAACTATCGGGTATGAAAGGAGAGATGGGCACCGTGAGCTGCTGTGCAGCCTCCTGGCAAGGCAACGGGGCAGGGTACCCAGGTCACTGCTTGGGTGCTTAGCCTTGTGCTGGTCACCAAAGCTGGCACACAGTAGATCACCTGGAAAATGTGAGGGAGCCCAACTGGGCTCACTGGACGCAGTTGCTATGCAGCCTGGCTCCTCAAGAAGGCAAGGGGTGCAGGTGTGCACAGGTGCTTGGCCTGGCCCTGCTTGGTACCCTGTGTTCAGGAAACCCAGTGTCCCTTTGGGTGCTGTCACTTCCTATGGCTCTGCTTCTGGCTTCTAGACAGATGGTAGGATCATCTCATGGAGTTCAGGGATGTGCTTACAGCAGCACAGGTGCAGTGTGGACATCTCACTGGAGCTCTGAAGTGCACAATTTACCTGGCAGGGGGGTAATTGTTCCTGCCTCTACATCAGTCCCTGGAGCACAGGCCTGCCCAGGCCAGATTCCCCTGGGGATCCACAGGATAGAGCTGCTTTTCTTGGCCCTTTGTGCCTGGTCATTGGACTGAACTATGTCTGACACATGGAGCCCCATCCTGCTCTCCTTCCTTCCACCCCGCCACAAGGGACTTTAAAATGTGATCACCTGTCCCACATCACTTCCTGCCTCGCAAGGGCTGCTCCTCTGTAGCCACAAACAGGCTCTCTGTCCAGGGTAGCTGCTCCCCTCCACTTTCTCAGCCAAGGAGCCCATAGCACTTCTCACCAACACTTGCATCTGGCCAAAATGCTGTCTGAGCAGCAGGCAGGTGGCTGTGGATCTCCAGGCCTATGGATCCATGCCTGAGTGCTGCAGAGCACACCTGTCACAATGGGCAAATCTGAGTACACCGCTGGGGTGTGGAGGAATTTGCTGGATGTAACTGGCTCCTCAGGCCAGCACCTTCTTCTGGCACTGCAGAGGAAGCTGGGGAGGCTGGGCAAGTGTTCCAGGTTCTCTGCAGCCCAGGTGTGGTTAAGGAACAAGTCACTTTTGAAATGTCCAAGTTTCTGTCCACTGGCCTGAGGAGAAGCTGTCTATAACCTGGCACCCAGAGACCTGCTGACAGGGATGTGGAGCAATGTTCCCATTGGAGCCCTGCAGCTTTCCTTATCCTGCTCCACACCCTCCTTTCCTGTCATGTCCTCTCCCCTAGGCACATCCAGGGCATGCAGCAACCTGCCTAATCCCTCTGTCCTTGTGTGTGGCAGGACCCTGCAGCAGAAGGCTGATCTCTGACAGAGCAATCCTAGCCTGGTGTGCATCCTGTAAAGTGGGACCATAGGGTCCCTGGAGTGTCACCATAGGGAATCCCACCTGGAGGTATCTCCCTCCCCCAGTACAATCCCCAGCAGGGATGCACTCCTGGCACAGGGCAACACCAGGCATTCCTGCTGGTTTACAAGAAAAACAAACAACAGCCAGAAAGGAAAATGCGCATTCTACATCCCTGGCTCTCTCCCTTCCCCCTCTGTGCTGTGACCACTCCCTGGCCAGGCACAGCCAGATGCTGCTCAGAGCCATCCAGTTTCAGCCTGTGCAGCACCCAGGGTGGGCAGCTTGCTCAGGGCTCATAGGCACAGCGTGAAAAGGAGAGCTCAAAAAACATGTGATGCTTAAAGGACACTCCACTCAGTAAAGAGGAATGTGAGTCCCAACCAGGCAGGAGCAGATGGCTGGAGTTGGTCCTTCAGAGAGAAGAGAAGGCTTTGGGTTCCCTGGGGCAGTTTGCTCAGCCCAGGACACTGCTGCCATCATGGGGCTGGGGCTGCATCTTGGCAAGGCAGTATAGGGACAGTGCTTGCCTTTGCAGACTGGGCTGTGGTGCTACAGCTGGTGTGCAGGAGCAGAACTGCGTGGGGCTGGGCCAGGATCCCTGGTGAGGTCCTCTTGGGCGGGTGTCCCCCAGAGAGATCCTGTCCGTATGGCACTCTGCTCCTTCTGCCCTGGCATCTCTGGCCCCCAGCCTCACCCGGGATGCTGTCACATCTCTCCAACACAGGGTGCAGCTCAGACCAGAACAGCTCCCAGCCTCCTGTCTAGCAGCCTCTGCCATCCCCTTCTGCACAAGGCACAGCAATCGCCGGTCGTACTCTCCCTGACTGTGCAAAGCGCTGCTGTGAACCCCCTTCCTTCCTGCCCTCCGGCCCTCTCCGGCCCCTTCCCTCCCACCTACAACCTCCACAGCGCCGTGTCTTTCCCGTGCCCCGGGGCTGGGACACTGGCAAGGTCCCAAAAAGCACAAGCCTTCAGCAGGCTCCTCCATGCGGAACAGCCGTGACGTCCTCTGCTCGTCCCCACGGCCTCCCAGGTGGAAACCCTAATAAGCGACCCCAAGACACCCGGGGCGCTCATCGGCCACCCCGGGCATGGGACCCTGAGCACTCGTCCCTCCAGCTGAGACTCCCTCAGGCCCTGGGAAGAGCAGCCCCGGCCGGGGAGGGGGCAGAAGCCTCAACCCTGCGCCTCCCCCGGGACCCCCCGCAGCCCTGAGAACCCTCACCCACCCACGGGGCTCTGGGGAGAGGGCTACCCCTGCTCCGGCGGCCGCAAACCCCAGGGGGCAGCGCCGAGAGCCTCCTCAGAGCGGAGGGGGGACCTTCGTCCTTCCCTTCACGTCCTCCCTCGCGGACCCCCGCACCACACACCGGAATCCCCCCGCCCCTCACGGTGAGGGGGGAATCGAGGGGGGGCGCGTGCGTGCGAACGCGGCAGCGACGAGCCGGGGGGGGCGCGCACGCACGCAACACGCACGCGCTCGCGGCGGGGGGGAAACGGGACGCCCCGCGCACGCGCAGAGGCGCCCCCACCCGCCCGCCGCCGGCGCA
>NW_024513654.1:13481745-13484403 GCF_017590135.1 Pyrgilauda ruficollis | reverse complement strand
ACCCGCCGCCCGCTGCGCCGGAGCCCGCGGCGCGCCGCCCATGCGAGACCCCCGCGGCCCGGGCAGCGCGCAGCGACCCCCGGCCGGGCCAGGCATGTGAAGATGTCAGTGGGCTGTGCATGCCCTGGTGAGTGGCGCGGCGCCGGGGCGGGGGCTGCCCCTTGGGCTGGGGTCCCCGCGGCATCGGGCTGGGTGGGGAGCTGGGGGCCACTTACGGGGTGGGGGCCGCAGTGGTGTCGGGGTCTGGCTCTGGGGCTGGGGTCTCATGGTGTTGGTGTTGGGGTCCGGCTGTGCGGCTGGGGCCCCTAAGAATGGGCGCTGGGGTCCAGCTGTGGGGCTGGGGTCCCCACTGCATTGATGTTGCTGTCCTGCTGTGGGGCTGAGATCTCCAGCTACGGGACCGGGGTCTCCATGGTATTGGTGCTTGGTGTCTCCGTGGCATTCATGCTGGGGTCTCTTAAGGCATTGGTGGTGGTGTCCAATTATGGGGACGGGTTCTCCATGGTATTGGTCCCTGGGACTGCATGGCATTGGTGCTGGGATCTAGCTATGGGGCTGAGGTCTTCACGGTGTTGGTGCTGGGGTCTCCATGGCATTGGTGCTGGCGATTGGCATTGGTGCAGGGGTCTCTGTGATGTTGGTGCTGGCTGGGGTTTGGTTATGGGGCTGGGTTCCTGGGGCATGGCTGTTAGGAGCCGACTACAACACAGGGGGCTTTTCAGTGTAGGTGCTGAGGTTTGGCCATGGTGCTGGTGCTGGGGATAAGCTATGGGTGTCAGCAAGATGTGGGGACTGGAGTCCTAGTCACTCTGGTGGGGATATTGGGTCCAGCCATGGGGGTGATGTCCCCATGGTAGGGGTTCTTGGAATCCAGCTGAAGGGCTGGAGTCCCTAGAGCATGGATGCTTGGGTCTGACTGGGGGATTGGAACCCCATGGCATGGGTGCTGGGATGTGATTGTGAGGCTAGGACTCCATGGCATGGGTGCTGGGGTTCCTATGGCATGGATGCTGAGATCTGTTGGACTAAGAGATCTGGGACCCAAGAGCACGTGGATACTGGTACCGGCCTGGAACTGGGACCCCACAGGCAGAGTGCTGCAGGGGCATTGGGCAGGCATGCAGGTGGCACTGTGAAGAGTGACTCCGAAGTGCCCCTGTGACCGGAGCAATAGCTCTGTGGGGTGCCACAGCTGCCCATGTGGGTGTGAGACACAGTGTCCCTGCAGAGGCTTGGCAATGCTGCTGGTGGACATGGATGCTGTATGGCCCCCCACCATGGCCATTGTGGGGTATCTGCTGGAGAGCTTCTTTCTAATTCTGGAGCCTGCAGGCTAGCAAGGCTGCAGGACTACATAGGAGGTGTGATGAGTTGGTGAGGTCTCGGCACCTGGGAGGGTGCTGCCACAAGGTTACTCCTCTGCACGCCTGGGCTTGGGGGGCAGGTTTGGGGCAGCCAGCCTGGCTGCATTGCCTGCTGCTGTGTGCGGAACCTTGCTGTGCCAGGAACAAGGCAGGGCAGTGGTCTTTGAGGGCTGCTGGAACCTTGTCCAGCGCCAGGTCCCCGTGGCGCTGGCCAGCAGACAGGGAGCCAAGTTTGGGGGGCCATGGGGAGAGGGTTCTGCCATTTCCCTGGGCATCTGGCACATGGGGTCCCTGTGGGGGGACAGCAGGGATGCTCCTCAGCCCAGTTCCCTTGGCAGCATCCCTGTGGTCCCGAGAGAGCCTCCTGCTAGGCCAGAACCCCGTGCTGGGGGGCTGCTGGGGGCAGTGGGGTGCTGTGACAGCACACGGTCCCCGTGCCTCCCCCGCCTCTGCCGAGGGGTTTGCAGCTGGATAACCGGGGTGGGGAAGGGGTGCCCCTGCACGGCGGCCCCCCGCCCCTGCGCTGCCTGCGCCTCGCCGCCGTGTTTCTATGAAGCCAGGCGGCCCCTTCCCCCATCCTCCTCCTCCTCCTCCTCCATCTCCCACTGGAAGCTGCCAGAGCGCTGCTTCCTCAAGCAGAAAGTCACGTGAGCCTCCCTGCGAGCCAGGCCGAGCAACCACAGCACCCGCCCCGCAGGCACCCCGCACCGGGGGCACGACACCCCTCCCGACAGCCACGGCCTTGGCGGGGGTCCCGCCTCGGCGGGGCGAAGGCCGTGTGACGGCCAGCGGTGGGGCCTCGCCGTATTCCCCGGGAGCTGGCCCCACGCCACTGGGAATGTCATTGGTGTGTTGGTGGGTGCAGAGAGGGGGGTCCTCCCTCGGTGCGGTGGTGGGGGGCCGTGGGGTCACTCCTCACCTGGGAATATCCCTGTGGATGGCTTCATGTGCTGTGTCCCCCCCACTCCGCCCCTGCCCGCTGCCCCAGGGCAGGGAGGACACGAGGCTGCTGTGCAGTGTTGCCGTGCAATGTACATGTGCCCCCTGCTTCTTCCCCCGCTCCCCCGCCGGGGCTGGGTGGCACATCCAGAGCCTGCGCCCCCCTCCCCCTTCCCCTCCCCGGACTGTTTATCGGAATATAGAAAAAACAAGCTCTGCCGCTGGCCTCCCGCCAGCCAGAAACATTTAATGAGCCGCTCTGCCCAGGCTGCTCTTCAGGGCTGCATTAACTTGGAGGAGTTTCCTGCCTGGGAGCTGCTGCGGGGGGGGGGGGGGGGGGGGGGTGGACCCCCCC